>NC_141263.1:21567500-21930000 GCF_054856545.1 Hippocampus guttulatus
ATTTTGGAGGAATGTTGTCATTTGAAAATGTGAATGCTGGCAAATATTTACATAAGTAAAATATATATTGACATTTTTCTGTTTTCTAATGTTATGAGAAATCACTAAAATGATCAGTGACTTCACATAAACAAAAACCATTAGTCACGAATTATAACAAATAGCCCTACTTTTTTTTCTGATTCTGATATTTAGCAGGACAAAATTCCGATAACCGATTAATTTAAAAAAAAAAGAAGAAGAAATAATATAACTTCTAATTTCAGAAGGGGGTATCAAACTGCTCCTCGCATTTCTTAGTTCCCTCAAAGTAGCTCTCAGCTTCGAATAGGTTTGTGACCCCTGATTCAGAGCCTTCAAGGAACTTTACATGCATGCTTTTAGAACGTGAGAGGAAGCCCGAACATTCGGAGAAAACCCACGCAAGCAAAGGGAGAACATTCAAACTCCGCACAGGAAGGCCAGAGCCCGGATTCAAACATTTGACCTGAACACAGCGAGACAGACGCGCAAATCACTTGTCACTGTGCTACTGTCCACCAATGTATCAGTAGGATTAAATTGTTTTTTTTTTTTTTAAATCTTGTCATCGTCCTTTTACTCATCTTCATCATCTACTAGTTAGTCACAACAAGACGGATTGAAAACGAGCAGAGTCAAAGCCACTCTGATGGGCCGTGTGAACGGATTGATGCTACAAATGACCTTTTAATGAACACAGTGCTAAGTTAGCGCAGCGCACGGGGGACTCGCCGTCATTCGGCATGCGTTGCCGCACTTTGGCTACAAAGCGCTCATCGTCACCGGTGATTAAAACCACGCCGACAACGCCTTTCTTCTGCAACTTATACATTCGGCCCACGCGCATAGAGCGCAGGCGGTCACCTTTGATCAAATCTGCATCCTGTATTGTTTGAATACAGGCACCATGACCCCACCCCAAAGCCCTTTAAATAACCACAACACATAGAAAAGTCTTGGGGGAAAAATATTTTTTGTTTTGTTTTGTTTCTTTATAAAAAGGGAATAACACAGTTCACATTTTCACACAATGACAACACACAACGTTTAACTTAATCTTCAACCATTTTTACCGCCACGACAATACACATTTTTTAACAGAATGTTTAAAAGGGACACAGAAAACGCAATGAAAAGCAAACAAATAAATACATTGGTTCGCAAATGATGCACGATTGCCACAGACAAAATTCTATTGTGTGTGTATGATTTTTGCATAAATTTTTCAACACCATAAAAAAAAAGGAAAAAAAAACTTGTGCAAAATGTTCCACAGTTTGATAGCTTGGGCTGCAACGTGCAGCGCTAATAACTGTCCCAATGAGGCCCCTGTGCCCATTAGTGCATAATTACCCTCCTATTTGTTGAACGGCCTCCATTCATCTAAACGGGGAAAAAAGAAATAGGTCATTAAAATCACTAAAATGTCAATTGAAAGTAAGTAAGCCAGTAAGTCGTAATCAAAAAATAAATGGCTGTATATAGTACAGTGATACCTTTTGTTCTGTGAGCAAGTTTATCACTCAGTTCATTCATATTCAAGTATTTTCCCATTGAAATTATTTAATACACCATGAATCCATTCCAGCCCTCTGAAAATGCTGTTTTTGTAAGAAATTTTCAACAACAACAACAAAAAAATCAGTGTACTGTAAAATATGAATATAACATTCTTACATAAAAATGAAACGTTTTGACGACATAGTATTTGTTTGCTGATGCATGCCTTTAAGAGGCGTGAACTAATGAGTGATCTCAGGATCTCTGATTCCAGCTCAGATTGGCCATGAACCACCTGGCTAGTTCTGTGTTAGTGTCTTCTCAATGCTCATTGCAAGTGTTTTCATTTTGTATCTGTGCTTCACTTTTTGAATGCAACAATGGAAATAAATGTTTTCCACTAGATGCAAATCGACTGAGATGCACTTTACATGCAATGCTATTATGCTTCAAGCGTGTGCAGTCACCTCTTCATCACAGGCCTGAACGCAGTGACCTTGTCATCCTGCAAGGTCACACACACTTGACTGATGTCTGAGGATGTCTCCGTTGCTTTGGCGCTGGAAAATCCTGCACAACCGAGAAACAAAAAAGCTTCTAAGAAATGTGCTTCTCTTTTTGTGAAACGTCCATTACCGTTGTAAAGTTATGCCGTTAACCTTCAGTCATGGAATACTGGCATGTATCTGGGAGGGCAGCGTAGGATGGGCAGTGCAGCTGGAGGCCTTTGTGATTGAAGCTGCCTGGGCCATAGACCTTGGAGTGCAAAGCGGGGCCCTCAGGAAAAAGGTTCACAGTACCGGAGACGTTATTGGCTTCCTGGTGACCTCTCATAGGCCCGCATTGTTCAGTGGGAATACCGGGGGCTCCCGCCAACCTCTGGAGCTGGCAGTCGCCGCTCGAGTTGCTCGTCCTGGGCTCGGAGGCGTGCTGCGGGCTCAGGATGATGCCCGACGCCGCCGTACGGGCCAGAGACCAAATCCGAGGTTTGTCCGACGCTTCAAAGTGAGACAGGGTCAAGGTTCCCGTGGAGGACGGAGTCTTGGACGCTATGGGATCCAGGAAGTCGGCAGGAAGAGCGGGGAGGGAGGTTTTGATGGCACAGGGGAAGGCATGTTGGAAGCCGCTGGACACATTCAAGTGAAGCTCAGAGGTGCAGTCTCTCTTGTGGGGGGAGACGGGGAGTGCCACAGTCTCGTCTGGGACCACCTTTTCACAATCGGCATCCAGCTTGTCACACTCATCCTCGTCCATGTCCTCCAAATCGCTCAGATGCAAATCTTTTTCTTCCTTGCACTCATTGGAATCTACAAGAAATAAAAACTCGGATCAAATGAGAGTCAACATAATTCAGCATAATCGAGTAGGTGGCAGCAAAGCACGACTTTGTCTAACCGAAGTTCCTCAAAGCACTTCAACATAGTTGAACATCCTTGGCATCATGATGACAAAATAATACTTTCATTGCTTTTAAGTGAGCACAAAAAAAAAAAAAGTGAGTATTTTCATAAAATACCAGAGGATAGAGTCCCAAAGAGAAAATATTACAAATCTGTGAATTTGTGAGTGCTCACTCATGTACATGCAGGGATTCATTGTCATGCCTGTACTGTATGTCCATATATGTGTCGAAAGTGAAATGTTTTTGGCAACCCTTTGATCTAAAATGTTTTCCAGCCATTACACTGTCTGCATGAAACCGAATTTTCAGGTTTTTGAGTGCATAGCAGCAACACACACTGTAACCCTCAACTGTTATTATATTGTTGTTTAATACCTTTTTTCCCATGATTTGGGGTCATGTATGCTTCAACAAAACATAGTGGTCTACCTGCGTGCTTGCAAGCTCGCGGGCTACCAAGCAGATTGCAGCCAGATTGTCTGGAATGACGGTGCTTCATACTTACTTAGAGTGCAAAGTAGGAGCTGGTTTACTCATGCCACTAAATCCAATTTGATTAACAAATTGAGATTAACGAGTCACCCTACACTGATTTATAAGGGGTGACAAACACATGAAAAAAATGCTATCAAAATAGGTAGAAAAAAATCAGCTGTCACGTGCTTCAACTGGCTAATATAAGGACATACTTTCACAGATTATGCAAAGAAGACGAGCACAAGTGTGTGCCCTCGGTCAAGCACAGACCTCCACCAAAGTCAAGAAAGATATTTTGTGGTTCGTAGTAGATGACATGAAATCTAGTATTCGGTTGAGAGGACGCGAACAACAGCATTCCTAGCAATGTTCCCTCTGATTTTCCATGCATGTGAGCATTCACACAAACTCCCTGAGCATCCCCTGGACCACAATGAACAACATCAGACATGCACACGGCGGCCACTACATTCGCACACCTGTCCAAAACCTGAGATCAAACAAAGTTACACGATGTCGATAAGCAACAACAAAATTCAAACCACCTATCCCACTCCGAAATAATGGAAAACATGTAATTTAATAAAACACAAGAAATTCTGGTCACATGACCTCTGAAACTCTAAGGGAAGTGGGAATAATGTGGTGTTCTGTTTGTGGAAATGAAGGAATGAGTACAGAAACGCAATGCTAGCTAGCATCACCGTGTGCGCAGAGAAGGTCAGAGCAGTGCACAATTGCTCATGCATGCTACCTTAGAGGGAACATTGAATCTGAGGCACTGTTGAATTCTAACGCTAAACAATGTAAAGAGAAAAGAAATTCTGGAGCAACACATCGAGCAGGCATCATCCTGGTCTCCAGACGACGACATAAGCTGTTCATCCCGGGCACGGTGAGGCTGGACACTTTCTGTCCAACTCAAAAGGCTTGAAAAATGAAAATTAATTCCTCTTGCATCTGCGTATTTTTGTCCGTTAGCCAGTAGCCTACTTTCTGGTTTATGCGGGATAGCACAAGTATTCGGCAGATCGGAATCTACCGCTACCATTCTGGGTCAGTGGTCCATTATAGAAGCAACGGTGAAGAGAGAAAATAGATTACTTAGATGAAAGCAAAAAAATGTGCAGCGCAATACAAAATTTTTGTGTGTTTATTTGTTAGGCTACATCTTGTTCTACCGAGGATGATTAAACGTAACACAGTATTATGTAGACAGTCTCAGTCTTGATCATTCCGGATGTGGTTTTATTCTAACTATACGGTCATGAGAGACAACGAATTCCACAAATAAATGTGCAAAGTGATGTCTGTACTTTTCTTTTTGTTGGGTAGCTTGACTTTGTACTCCGCGGTTCATGGAGATGCCCCAAAATTGCACCACCTATGCCCCCAAAAATTTGTGATGTAGTTCAGACTAACTTATCCAACACAGACCAAAAATAACTTCTCAAAATGATGATGTGCAAAAACGGCAAAAAAATGTATAGACATTTGAATACATAAGTGGGACAAACCTTTGGTGAGACAGTCATGGTCACACTTGCTGATGTCATCCTTCCTGTCGTCGCCGGCCTTGTTTTTGGGCGACCACGTCATCTTGTTCTCCTTCTTGAGCCTCCGACGAGCATTGGCAAACCAAGTGGAGACCTGGGTGAGGGTCATCTTGGTGATGATGGCCAGCATGATTTTCTCGCCCTTGGTGGGGTACGGGTTCTTGCGGTGCTCATAGAGCCACGTTTTCAAGGTGCTGGTGGTCTCTCGGGTGGCATTCTTTCGTCTGGCTGTGCTGTTAAAGTCCACCGTCCCGTATCTGTACACACAGGCATTCGGTTTAAGGACAGCACACTACACACCCTCTCATGTTTGAAGTCGATATACAGCTTTAAATGAAGCCAGGTAACCGAGTAACACCCCCGACCGTTGACCTCGATGCGGCTCGCTTATAAAAAGTGGGAACGTAGCAGATTTTGGCAAGCGAGCTCACCTGAGCTCAAATGGCACAAAGTGGACAAAAAAGTGGGGCAAAAACCTCACCTGTCATACTGATACTGGCCCAGCGACGGGTCGTACGGATAGTACGCAGCCGTTTGACTGATTCCCGAGTGTAAAGTGCCTGCACTCTCCTTCATGTCGTACTGCGGATTCTGCCACACAAAAATAAAGATATTTCAATGTTATGAAACTTTTTAAAACACATTTTACAATAGAAAAAAAAGCTGTGTCGTGACTGTTTGAAATCGCAAACATAAAATGTATTTGAAAAGATGACTGTATTATTTGCAGAAAAATTATACCAAAAAATGTTTTTTGAACTTTTGAATGTACACATTTGTTGTTCTATCAGTTATATTACCTCTCTACACCCCAATGATAATGTGAAACAATTTCTAAATCGTGTGATTGTTCATTCAGTTATATGACTGCTTTATAGCAAAAACCAATATATAAATATATATATTTTTATTTTTTTATTGAAGTACAAGAAGACCTTGAGGGCAAACTTTCTTTTTTTGCTCTGTTTTTTAATGAGAAGACTCGTGGATTAACTTGTTACTGTTACAAGTAACTTCAGAGGTTTAATTTTATGATCTTAAAAACATCAATTGTTAAAATGAATTGCAACATTAAAACTTTTTTTTTTCTAATTTTACCATGATATGTTCAAATGATAATTGTCTGTATTTTTATTAGGTAACTCAGGACTGTTATTGTGGCTGCATTGAAGATTTTTTTTTTTATGTATGATATTTTTGACGCACTTTCCCAATTAAAATGTTTATCCAAACAGTTTTACGGCGATATTGTTTATCTGACATTTATTGGGTCATTTTTTCCCCCCGACATTTCGGAGAACTTTCCCGAGTGAAGTAAAAGGAAAGGCTGATGCATTTTGTCACCACATTTTTCTTGATGCATCGATTCATCCAAGCTCACCCACCACCCCTCTCTCCCTCCCTTCCTCCCCCCCTCTCCGGCGCGTGCAAAGCAGGCAGAGGTGAGCCCACCAGAGAGGAATAGATGGCGGCGGAGGGGTCTGTTCCGTAGGGGAAGTAGTTGGCGTAGTTTTGGCTGGCTGCGGCCGCCGCGGCGTAGGGGGAGCCGTACACGCCCAGAGCAGCCGCGTTAAGCTCGCTGCGGCTCCCAGCCAGCAGCCGGTTCTCGTAGGGCGCGGGACAGCAGAAGGAGGCGGCGGCGGCGGCGGCTGCCGCTACGGCTGCGGGGGTCTGGGCTCCTCCGGCGGAGCCGTCCGGCGGCACCGACCTGGAAATCGAATCGCAGCAAGTCGTACTGGGGTTTGCCGACACGAAAAACTGCACAGAGAGAGTGATGGACAAAACAATTGGATAAAAGTCTTAACGGGAAGGAAAGAAAGAATAAGCGTAAGAATTAAAAACAAAAATTTAAAAAAAATACTTCTGCAAAAATGAAGGTCAATAAGATTGTTACCAAAACAAAACAAAAAACAAACAAACAGCAATTCTCTTGATTCGAGGTAAGTCACTTTTTAAATGACAATACGGGTTTATGACAAAGTTTAGTTTGCACCGTGTAAGTGACATTTTTTTGCTGTTAATTCGTGACACATTATTTGCAAGTTAAATCAAGCGTAATTCAGAGTGATATTTTTGGCCGCTGTAAATTCAGATACCTTGAAATTATTATTATTACTATTATTACTTATTTTTTAAAGATAACCAGCATTTATATGTTAAAATCTAACTCATTCTTGGCGGAAAATAAAGAGCTCACAACTTTCCGGTGACTAACTTTTCCCCATCAAAACTCGAAATGAAAACATACAACGAAGAGTTAGTGGAGAGTTTTGGTCACAGTTACATACTCCTGAATCATTCATTTCATCAGAAAGATGCGTAATTACGCATGGCGCGCCACGCAGGGTGACATCAATCTCGATTTTGTCACCAGAAAAAAAAAAAAAAAAAGACAGCACGTGAGTTCATTCATAATTCAGTGTTATTGGACACGAGCGCGTGTATGTCAATATTTGGCACAACAACTACAAAGCAAAAAGCAGAGGGTGGGGACAGTCAACAAAATCACACATTTTAAATAAGAGAAATATTTACATCGAGGAAATATGTAGTCCTTTTTTAAGGGTTAAAAAAAGGGGGAGGAAAAACTCTTACCTGTGAAGTTGCGTTATAAGGGTATCCAAACTGGGAGAAAGACATCGCGCCTTCTTTTGTAACCATTAGCAATAATTCCTCCTCATGCAGCCCGGATCGATTGCTCCCAATTCCACTTCAAATCGGCGCTCTTCCACGCATTTCCACGCGCGCACGGCCTTTCTCTTCGCCCCTCTCAATAATACATGACTTTCGCCCATATAGGAGGGGAGACTTTGCCGCAGATTGTTTTATACGAATGAATAATCCCCTCCGTGGATCTGATGAGAAATGAAATTAAGCGTCATTAGTTGGGGGAAAAAAAATGTTATGTTCGGCGAAGGAGGCTTAAAGGATAACGTAAGTCTTGCAAGATATGGACTGTGCTTGTGCTATTATTTGTGCCTCTATAGTTCTTTAGCATTCATCCATGCAAGGGTAGCGGCGTGACGTCACTGTAATCCCGGAACGCCACGGTGGTGTACCAGGGATGGGGGTCTTTGCCAGTCACGTCCAATACAAAGATGTGCTTTTCTCTCCCTCCTTAAAGTGCACACATACAAAGCGACAATTAATCCCCATGGCAACATATTCCTCACTCGTTATGTTTTGACAAATTAGAAGAAAAAAACATGAATTATTTTAACCTTTATTTGTGATAAAAATGATGAAAAAATGCAGTTTTTCTTCTTTTCAGATGAGTCTCTGTTAGGATAGCTCCCACTAAATAGATGCAATGGTTTCTTTGCATATAAAGATTTTTTTTTAAACTTGGCAGAGGTAGAAACTCATGAAACTAAAATATTTGATTGCAGTTATAGTTTGCAATGCCGTGCAAATGCACGGTATCATACAAAATGGTGTTCTTAAGATTCGAGTGATTTATAAAAAGACTATTCATTCTCATGTCTTTAGCATTTTTTAAAATATGAGTATCAGTATACATGTTAACACTGAATATACTTTTAAATGAGTTCTTTATGACCGAAGTGGCAAAATGTTCCAACAATAGATCCACCTATGGCTTCAATACACATAATGCTTATTTTGAAGTAATTTAGAAACAAAATGTGCAATGTGCATGATTTTTGTTGCACTTTGCTGTGATGCACAACTACACTTTTGTATGCATTTCACCTCTCTTGGCTCTCTATTAGCTAGAGGTGAATTCCCCCTAGTAGGATTATTGGTATTTATTTCTTTATGTAAATATTTATTTACTTTGACAGGTCAATAGAGTCGTGATTGATGCGTGCCTGGAGACCTGCGTGACCATTATGCGCCACGTGCGTAATTGTCTCAATTAAAAAAAAATGACACCATGCCCCTTGTTTAACCAACGAGTAAAAATGAAAATATGCCTTGGAGGTGAAGACTGAGGAGACCAAAAAAAAAAAAAGACGGTCTAATTAAATAAGAGGTGGGAGTGGATGAAAATGCGTTTTAATTGAATGATGCTCGCACCGTTGAAAACCATTTTAAGCTTTATTAAGCATCGCCAGTAAACAAATCCCCTCCTCCGCACACTCTGTGATCCAGAGTTGGAGTCACGTGAGCCACAATTGTGAAAGACAGCGTGGACGTGTCAAAAAAAAAAAGTGTCCCGTGGGCATGACCGTGACTGACGTATGTTTCTCCCTCCTCCTTGCATGATTTTAGTCCTGCAGTTATAAAGCTTCTCTTCGGGCGGCACTAAAGAGTCACCTCGAAGAAGGAATCGAGATCTCCTTTGATAAGCGCACACATCGGGACACAACATTAGGTACACTGGAACCTCCAATGAGACTTTCCAGAGAATGCTTCTTGTCTGTGTAGCTTATCAGTCTTCCTTTTTTTTCAGTTCTGAAGTTTAGCTAATACTTATAGTACTTTTTTTTGACGCTATCAGAGATGTAACAGCAAGTTTGTTATTGTGGTTGGAGTTGGCAGTGTAGAATTACACCGCATTTCTACAAATCTGTTTAGAATATTTTGAATCAAGATTATACGACAAATAACACTCTGACAGTGTCAAATCAAAATGCAGCATTAAATGTGACCACTTTTTTTTTTTACATTAAACCAATAAATGGTTTTATTTTATTCAAAAGATGATCCAATCTAACTTGCCCACTTGTAGTTGGGGTAGGGTTGGTCTTTAAGAATGCAACACACATATTACTATAAAATGTGAAAGCGATTCGATGACAGCGGGAGTGATATCTGAATTAGGTGAATTGATACTAGATTGTGAAGAGGTATCAATGGAATATATTGTCATATACCTGTACATTTATTTTTATCCATCTTGAGCAATAGCTCTGATGTGATGTGGAATTGCAAAATGGGACTTGTGTTACGACTGCAGCTGCAGATTTTCAACATTTTCCAAAGCATACTAAAAAGTGAAAACTAAAGACAGATCAACGCTGAAAAGTTCTGTCTTCCACTTGCTTCGTTCGTGCCCGTGTGTGACCCAATCCACCACCGCCGACCCAATAGCTGTCCCACAGCCAGAGGGGTGATTTTAAAAATGAATTAATGATAACATTAATAATAATAATAATGCATTCACTGAATTCATTTCTACAATGGTACAGAAATACAATGACATCCACCGTACACGTACCGGGAGAGCAGAATCTGTCTATACCCCGAATTCAAATTCACCAAAATCATGTTACACAACCTGCGCCACAACTTAGACCGACTCTCAACAGGCATAAAATGTACCGGTAGTCTACTATCAGCCACAAAATAGTCACCTCTGCCAGAACGTTACAAACACGCTAAAGGAGGCTTGGACTTGCACAAAAATCACCAAAAATTACCGCAAAGTCATAAATTTGCTTTCTTCAGAAATAATCTCTTCTTGATGAAAATCTGGCATTTTTACACAGAGTAACATCAGCAATTATGCGGCGAGAGAAGACTGCAGCAACCCAAATGTAATGTCTCGCAACGGTGGTCGATACACTTCCACAAGGGCATACAAGTGTGCCCAAGTGCATATGGACTCATGGACACTCATGCATAATGCATGCCCAGCAGTCAGCGTACATCTCCCCGAATCTGGCTGAAATGAACACTAATTGTAATGGCAGACTGACCACACTGCCCTTCCCTCTACTAAAAAAAAAAACTTTTCGCTTGCCTGTGCCACTGGACTTGATGACTTCATAACCTCACAAGAGCACATTTTAATCTGGATTAAAGTAAGAATATATTTGACCTAACTGCCAATGCATCATAATTTCCATCCGTAGATATTGATGTTATCAATGCAAAATTGTTATGCAACGTGAGTTCATTGTGATTCAACTGCTTTCAGTGAAACCGATAGACGAGGAAACATATGACAACGATATATAACAAAGTACAACATATTGTATGTGGAACTTCAAGATCCGATACAGTATCACAGTTTTTCCACTGAAGCGTGTGTGGTAGATGCGCGGCGCCCAGCTACTTGGTGTGGAAGCGTTGCCGACTCTCATTTTTTCCGCGATGGCCCACCTCAGTCGCAGGCTTAAGGTCGACCAATTTTGCTGCAAGTTCATTCATCAGATTCACTGATTACGAACTACTGTTCTATTTCGATCCGGTGGGGACTAATGAGGTTGAGTGATGCTGCTGTCTTCCAATCAAAGCATTGCTGCGTCGCTGTGCAAATACTGGGAAGGTTAAGTCAACATTCAATAGCACTCGGTCCTTTTTCTCCTACAGTATTGAATACATTTCCTTTGCGGATTTAGGGAACTACAAATCCTTTTTGGGGAGTTTTTAATAAAATGGAATGGTAATAAGCGCACAGAACGCATGAAACCAAGCAGGGGAAGGAGCAGCACCTACCTAGAGGTGTGTGATCTCATTACATCCTAAATTGCTATGTGCAAATAAACCAGGAGGCCCCTCGTCATGTGGAATTATTAGATGCACAGAGGTGATTCGTGAAGATTAGATCGAAATTAGCCAATGTGGAAAGAAAAAGTAATAAATATTCTCATGAAAAATAATAACACAATGATTAGTGGCCTGTAATGCTAAAATAAACAATCGGCGCGGTGTGGCGTTAATTATTGCGCATGTGGAAATGCGACAAATGTCTCAATGAATCTGATGTCAAATGATTAAAAAAAAATCACTGTATGCATTCCCAGCACAAGTGACAGTCGGACACAATCCCCGATCTGTTCTGTGACACTGATTGACTCCCCTGTTGTTCAAATTCCAAAATAAATCTCTCCATCACATATGATGAAAAGTGAACCAATTTGGTTCAACCAGTCACCATCAAAATAACTTTATTCATTTGAAGTCTTATTTAAATGTTTCAAAGTATAACAAGAAGCCTGCTATTGTACAATACATAGAAATAAAAGTAAAATAAAGTAAAACAACTCGCGCTTGACAGACAGGAAATGGCTTGAAGATGTGCTTTCAAAGCAATACAGTCAGCCAGTCGCAGTTGTGTTTTATTTGCTGAATTGCAATGACTATTTCAACTCCAAGTTTTACCTGTTGAAGGATAGTTTTCCTGAAAAATGGATTCAACTCATTGTACCACTTTTTGGATGTTCAACTTTAGAGGTTCCACTGTTAATCGCTTTGATTGGACACCAAAAAGACAAGGAGGTGCATATTGAAAGCACATCATTGCACATGAAATTTATTTCTCTTCGTTTCCTTGAACAATCCGTGGATCAATGCAGAGGCATAATCCTTCCTTGTTTCATGTGTAGTGCTGTCATTGCCACGGCTCATAGTGTCGTGCTTTAACTCAAACAAACCCAAGGTATTTTGTGTTGCATCCCAGAGGGCTCCCGGGGGCTCCTGGGAAAAGGTGAGAATGACAGAGGGACGTGTGTGTGTGTGTGTGTGTGTGTGTGTGTGTGTACGTGCGTGAAAAAGACTACACCTTGTTTATGTATGGTGTGCTAGCTGGCTGGCAGAGTCCCCTTCAGGCTCTACTGTAAAGCTCCCATCAGTGGTCGTGTCAGGGATTTGTATTCTGTCACACACACAGACACACATGCAAACATGTCTGCACACACACACATATATGCACGCACACTTGCGCACAAACTCAGTCACTGTGCGAAATGGCTTCTCAGGAGAATGTGTGTGTGTGTGTAAAGGAGATGGAGTATGAAAAGGGTGAAATTGTGTTGATTTTCTCCCCAGTGTGTGTGTGTGTGTGTGTGTGTGTGTGTGTGTGTGTGTGTCTGTTCGAGAGAGATCTCCACTGCTTGTGTGAGTTGATCATGTGTTGGCTTTTATCTTGGGGAGTCTTGGTCCTTTGTCTGGTGACTTGTGTGGTGTCAATAATGCTGTGGTGGTATTGCAAATGTACGTAGTGCACTTTAAGGCACTACCTGCTATATGCTATAAAAGTTAGTTTTTTTGTCAATATGTTGCGCAAAATAAAATCATCTGGATCCAGACACTTTTTTTTTTCTAGTAGATGTATAGTCTGGAAGAGGCTCCAGCGTGCCCGTGACTCCCGTGAGGAGAAGCGGCTTAGATAATGGATGGATGGATGTGTGTATCAATAAATAGGCTAATCGTAAAAATAACTAATAACACAATGCTGAAGTTTTATGGTTTGGAATGCTAGCTTGTTTCTGTACAAATTCGGTCAATGGTTTGATGCTAGCTGAATTGCTGGAGTCTATTCCAACCTCTTATGTGATGGCAATATTGAATGATGAGATTTGCTACGACTTTGCAGTCATACTCTTCCCATTTCTACCTTTATGTACTGTGAATTCTGTGTTACTTTTGAGGCGCCACTGACATGTGATACATGCGGAACTGCACCAAATGCAACTGTTCACTGAGAAGGAGCAAATGTGATGAGAGCTCGCCTAAGTATTGAAAGCCTTCATTCAAGGAGCTGATTCAATGGACACATGAGCGTTTCTGAAGTTTCCAGAGGTGCAGCAGGAAAAAAAAAAACCCCAAGGTCCCTTCTGGTCTCGGTTCACTCGTGTTTAGCCGAATGAAAAGTGGTGCCAAAAAACTACCTTGCTTCATGTTTGCTTGAACAAACTGTTTCGAAAGACATCATAAATAGCAGTTGGGATAGATTACAAGATAAAGACGGGAGCCAGGTTTGGTGGGAATAATTCTCACCAAATTGAGTGTTTGATCTGTTCTTGTTTTGCAAAACAAAAGGGATTGTTTGGGATTATCCTCTTCCTGCCTCATTCATGCGAATATTTCTGCATTTGTTCTTGCATTGTGGCATCAGTTTTAATTTGATGAGGTAATATTTAACACATGTTCAACGTGCCATGAAGAGTTCAGAGGTTTGTTGTTTGTGCCATACAGTTATTCAGCGTAACATACAAAAAGCACGTTTGTGCTGTTCAGTAAATCAGACTTGACAGGACAAATAAGTAAAATGTGCACCAAGTGCCACAAGGCGTGTTATTTTGTTTCCAGCGCATACTACGATGCTGTGAACAAAAGAGCAAAACATTTCAACTATAAAGTAACACCAATTCTCGAAAGCCAAAAATTTCATGGTCGACCAGAAAAAAAACGTTTAAAAATAGTGCTGACATTTTTTGACATCATAGTGCCCGGTGTCACTGTCAGCATGTCGGGCTGATATACTGTATATATATATATATATATGTGTGTTTTGTTGATGGCACAAAGTAACAAGCGGAAATGATTTCTATTTGCATTTTATTTTTATTTTTTTTAAACCGAGTAATTCAAATTCGGGACTGACTCTGTCAGCTCATTCATGTTATGCCAATTGTTTCAAAAATCGTCATTTTGACCTTAACCTGAATATAAACTGCATGTAAATGTAGTTAATGATGGTGAATAGGTAAATATTTGTCAATATGTAAATCATTAAGTGTGCATCTGTGATGTATTTGGACTAATGTTGAAAGGATCTTTTTGCTGGCGTTTCTGGAATATTTTATCAATGTTTTTGTATATGGACTTCATCAGTTCATTTCATAAACATGCTGTCAATGTTTCTGCGCAAGGGACTACAGATGAAAATTGGCTTGCAGCTATTTCTGGTTTGTGCAACACATTTGTTGTGCAATGTCCTTATTAAAAAACAAAAACAAAAACATTGGAGGTGCTAGTTCAGATAAAGTGCACTCACTTTTTGTTCTGATGACGTCATAACATTCCTTACAGATAAGTCATATTTTCAAAAGAAGTAACTTGGGGACTGAATTCAATCAAGACTACATAGAGTACCTTTGTGCAAGAATTCTGTAACTCTTATAACGCTGTGTGTACAATATGTGGAGGGAAATACTTTAGAATGTCTTCGTACTTCACGGGAAGACTGATCTTTTTCGACACGGAGAAAAAGCTTGCAACCCTCGTGAGGATAAGCCGTTTGGATAATGGATGGATGGATCTTCTTATAAACACAACATCTCAGACAGAAGCCCTGTCTGGTCTATACCTACTTGGCAATAAGAAGACTGGCCGATGTCATTGGGGAATGTGGTCGGACTGAGCACTGAGGCTAAAGCCTTGTAGCCCCCAGTCCTCCCTCAGGGTGCTGGGGTCTTTGCCGCGGGCTTATCACTTCCCACACATTGTCATTTCCTACAGCCTCTTTCCTCGTCCTCCTCCGCCATGACCTCTTCCTTCCACCTCGCTCCGGTTCTCGCTCCATGACACCTCCTCAAGCCGTCGTCACGCTGGCCCAGAGAGTTTCCTGCAGGAAGGGGAGGTCGGTGTTTCAGAGTGAAACGCTGATAGAGGGAGGCGTAGATGCGAGTGTTACGCTGCCATCTGACATGAGGCAGGCAACCCCTGACCTCTGATTCTTCTGGAACAGGACACCCATGTGCAAATACAGAGAGGGGTTCATGTCTGAAGAGCTCTCCGCCATGGCCTTGTACTTCAAACTTGACGCTCTTTTGACTTCATGATATTGTTTCTTAAAAATCAAACTTGCCTCACAGGGATGCACGATCAGGCTGGAAGGCTGTCTCCAAGTGCCCACTTGACAACGGTGATCTGTGATCACCCTAACCAACCTTTTTTTTGGTCTACTAGTGGGGATCAATATATCAACTTTGCGCGTCAGTCTCATGCATGGAATCCAGTGAGTCAATTCGTGGGGATGATTTTAAAAATATAATGCGGATGCCATATTTCTGAATGGAATATCATGACATCCATCACACACACGTCTGCTCAGAATCTGCCTACACTTCAATTAAATTCACCAAAATCGCGTTACACCCCCTGCGCCACAACTTAGACCGGCTTTCAGACAGTCTAACATTGAGAGCAGCCTACCTTCAGACACCAAATTGTCAGTTGGGCGAAAATGCTTTCGGTCTGCCGGAACGCCTAGCCTGGCGCAACACAGTCTGCCAAATTCCCAAACATGCCAAACAAAACTCACACCGGCACGATAGAGCCCTACATATTTTCTCTGGTACACTGGCATTATCCCATATGCCCATAATATGCATTATATGTCCTTGTGCCCTACGAGTCACCTCTCTTTCAAAGTCATGTGGGACAGGTGCTAGCTCACCCAAGGACCTAATCAGGAAAAAAGACTATGGAACATGGCTTGATGGATGTTATGTCATATTAAGACGGCAAATCTTAATGAGATCTGCAGTTTTGTATGAAATGCATAGTGTTGGTAAGTGATATAATACGTGAGCCAGAGGAAACGTGTCACAGTGTTGACCTGATGACTTCATTATTATTCAGAAGCAGCGGTGAGAAGACTCGGAGTGGTGCATTCCCAGTGCAGCTCATCGCGACATCCGGAGATGGCATTGCAAGGGAAGGGGGGGTTGTTTGTAGACTGGTGCCCCCCTCCCACCCCACCCCTCGCGCCAATACACACACTTTCACTTCCTCTCGGGAGATATGCGATCTCTGCTTTCTGTCAGGGCACCCTCGGCGGCAGACTCTGTGGGAATCTCTCCCCCGCAATCCACAGAAAACGCGACCTGAGTAGGATTCCGCTCGTCCCCTTCCCATTCCGTGTTTCCCCTTCGCCCTGCTCTCTCCTGCTTTCTTCTTGTCCCGTGGGTCGATCGCATTAATTGGCCCACTCAGTCACAGGTACATTGATTGCAGTCACTAATAAAAGGGCTATTGATTGCTACTTTGTATAACAGCGGTCTATGCAAGTAAGAGCTGCCCTCTCATGGTATCCTGACAGCAACCTTTTCCTGTTTGCCCGTCTGCTATTGTCATAAATCATGTCGCTCGATGAAGGGGATGTTTTTTTTTTCCACCCTTCACATTCAGATGAGGCTCTTGAGAAAAATTACAGTCTGCCATTTAACATTCTTACAGATAAAAGGGTTACATTCGCCATTAAACAATTTGAATCAATACTGAACATGTTAAAAGCGCAATGTGGCTGACAAAAGGGGATGACAGATTTCGCGATTGTACTACAAGACAATACAGATCTTCGCAGTGAGTATGTATTTTATGACTTGTTTTGACTTCTTTGGTTATTTTGAGGTGTTCTGCAGATGATAAAGAGGAAAATGTGTGATCAATAGAATTTATGACGACGAACACATCTGGCTGCCTAGTGGAGTATGTGATTCATAAATGGCATCACACAACGGTTATTTTACCACACAAAGGGCATATTGAACTTACTAATATTGAACTCCAATGCATAGCAATGTCGGCAAACAAATTGTTATTACACAAAAGCAGACGGCATATGATAGATAACTACTTCGATACTATAATATGTACACCACTTTGAAAAGAAACTGACTTTAACCAAGTTCATTTTCTATTTTTAACCCAATTATCCATTATTTCTAATTGAGCGGCACTGAATCTTTAAGTGAGTTGGCGGCAGGCGTCGGGGTGTGGGGGCTTTAAGATCCTGAAAAGTGGAAATGGGCTCTAAGTACTTTCAGGAGAGATTTAATTATCCCTATTAAATATTCACTGATCAATAGAATTTGTTTTAGCTGATCAATAGGTGGCGAGGCTTGAGAAGGACATTGTGCATAAGTTAATATTTGCATTTCAAAGCAGCCCGCGTCACGTGGCCCCCCCATTGGAAATCCATACCATTTTGTTAGGTTGTATTTCATATTTAGCTGCTTTAGGCCGTTATCACTGACTGCTATTGATTCCTGTCCCTTTATTTACTGCTTTGTGTAACCACAATGTAGACCTGCAAATACAATATGAGGAGTGGATAACTACATGTGACAACAGCAATTCGATTCTACCGCAAGTAATGTTCAACAATCGTCTCTGTTTTGAGAGCTCCAGCGATGCAATGCAACCAAACATCATTTGTAAATAAGGGAAACGCTGTCCGCTAATTCATGTGCATTCCAAGCAATAGGACACCATTTAAAAATGAAACACATAGCTTCAAATCACTTCTATCGGATATCAGAATGTATTTCCAATTTCAGAATCTCATCCACAACCCACCGAAATATGCTAAGCAGAAATTCATTGGTCAAGGCGATGAGCTTGGAGCACCAGTATGATGTCCTAAAGCCGGAATTAAACAGATGATGAAGCAAATAACAGGCAGAAGTCTGTTTTTGCCATTCGGTCTGGCCTCAGGTTTCATTTGCAGACCCGTCTATCCATCAGAGCAGTCATCAAGCAGGCAGAGGATACAGAGGTCATCGGAGTTGACTGCGTGACGCATCATCAATGCCATCAGGATACCTGAGCTCAGCAGCACAGCAAAGCAGGGAGGACGAAAGGACTGCAAATGTGTGTATGTGTGTCTGACTCTGGGAACTGCACATCTATGTCTGCAAACATCTAAAATGAAATACACCAACCTTTTAGGTCGAAATGAACTCGTTTGTGATTGCATTTTTACAATGAAACTGCAGCATCTTGACTTTTATGACTGGGGTGGCCAAAAGTAATGACTGTGGACACTTTATTAATATGATTATTTTGACACGCACCATGGAAATTGGCAAATTAGTTGAGTCAAGAGCAAAGAAAGTGAATTCTAAAGCAGTGTTGCAGAGGAACTGAGAAAAGTGCAGGAAAGCATGTTTAAGTGAAGCGAGGGAAGGAAGAATGGATGGGTGAAAACAAAGTGTGAGGGAATGAAGGAAAGAGGTAAGGAGGGAAGAAAGGCAGGAAAGAGGTTGGAGAGGAAAGGATGTTGAGGAAAAAAAGCAGGTCTCAGGGGAAAGAATGCAGAAAAGAGGTCGAAAAAAACGGAGGAAGTGAAGGAACATAGGCACAAATTTAGGTTTCAGAAGGAAGGAAATCAGAGCAAAAATAGAAATGAACTCTGAAGGAAGGAAGCAGGACAGGAAAAGCTTCCAGGGTGAAATACATTTTAGAATGATAGATAGAAAGGGCGGCACGATGCTCGACTGGTTGGCACGTTCATCTCACAGAGCAGAGGTGCAGGGTTCGATTCCGGCTCTGGCCTTCCTGTGTAGAGTTTGGCTGGCAACCAGTTCAGGGTGTACCTGTCTGAAGACAGCACACCGGTGACCCTCGTGAGGATAAGAAGATTAGAAGATGGATGGATGGATGGATGGATCGGTGGAAATACTGTAGAAAGAAGGAGAGCAAGATCTTGTTCCACTGGATGCATGCTTATGCTAAATGCTAGTGACTAATGAAATGCGAATGCGAATGCTAAACTATCAGGGTTTTTTTGTCTTTTGTTTTTCTAACCGAGCACCCAAGATAAGTAAACTTAAAGTTACATAGTTAAAATTAGATACATGGTTTTTATAAGAATTTTGCACATGCTTAAGATTAATAACACATTATTGTAGCCTAGTCATTTATATCACTGAAAATAATATGGCCTCAGTGGAGGGCAGAGCTGAGTTTCTACTTTTATCAATGTGGATATAGACACATTTGTACACTTGTACAAATATTACCACCAATTTATTGTCTCTCTACCGTCGAGTCAAATGTAAGGGTATTTTAAAGGCTGTACGCATCCTGTGAACCAACCTAGATTTGAGATTATACATGCTACCTTGTTCATCTCTAGGATTTGAATTGCTCCCAGCAGGATCCTTAATCTGCGAGGAAATCAATAGAGCTTTTACTCTCACGATGGATGGGTGGTGACCACATATTGATGTTCAGGTGTCGTTTCAGAGGGGAGAGGGGGGGGGGATTTGATGTTTCTCTCCCCTTTTATGCAATGAGATGGCACCAGATGTCAAGCGGTGCACTCGCATTAAAGAGAAAACTTGAGTGTGTTTCAGACTTATGTTATTGACTGTTTATTTTTCTTTGATGGGATGATGATATTGTAATACGATTATCAGCTTTAAAGCAAGGATAAGGAAGCGACGCATGCTTTACTGCATGACGATGCACACAGAATAGTTTCGTGTAACCTATTGTGTCAAAATGTCTTTTGGGGAATGACTCTTTATTGGCCAAGTGCCGTATGTTAATGTCACACAAGGAAGTTTGAGTCACTCTCGCATTACGGCAAAAAGTCACCCAAGACCGTTGCTTCCGATGTCAAAAAGCGTTTGCGGCTCCCAGTGTTGTCTTTTCCGTGGAGACCGGGTCGAAATGGCTCTTTTTCAGTTTGGGATATTCTTGATGTGTCCAATCTGCACAACATTATGTTTTGATTATCCTTGAGAACCATTTCCTCATTTCTTCTTATCGATAGATTTATCGTCTGTCCTTGCTTTTTGCCATATCCTTGCATCACTCTCAAGAGGGTTTCGCCTCCTCTCTGACAGCCCGCGAGCCCCCCGAGTCACATTTCAGGCACGGCTGCTACTTAAAGGCCCATAATCTGCTGGCGGAATAGCTGCGGCACGACGGCCTTAGCGGAAGCGAATGATTCACTTTAAGGACTCCTGCTGCTGTGGGACCCCGAGCTAGTGGCTGGTTAACGTTAGCGCACACGGCGCCCAAGCCTGTCATTATTTATTTAACCCGTTAAGTGTTTAAAGTGGAAAGGACCCACCGGGACGCGGCGTCGTTGATGAAATTATTCCACACACACATATATAGGGTTAAATCCATTCGGGAGATGAGTGAGGAAACACACGGAGATGAAAACTTTCTTTTCTTGCGTTTGTAGATTCAAGGTCACATGACACCGAGTCTGATATGGTGGAACTACAGACACCACAACATGCGTCTGTCAGGCAGGGATAAAGCGTGAGGATCGGTGGTGTCGAACCACATTAGCATGTTAGCGGTTTCACACAAAACCACCTCAGTCGTGCTTAAGACAGTTACCGACGTTTTCTATGCAACATTAATTCAGCGTTCTGTGATTCTGTATTTGGTGGTAGAGTGGTTTAACATGTGACACAGTGGTGTCTGCCTCACAGCAGGAGATTCAAGTTGTTCTCACTCTTTGGCTTTTATCCGCGGATAGCCGACTCAGGATTTCTTCCACTATTGACAAAGAAGCATTTTCGGTTACTTGAAGAATCCAAATGACCAACGGTGTGAATGTTGTAACGTGTGAATTGTTGTTTGTTTTGTATGCTCTGCAATGGAGTGGGGACCACTCCAGGGTGCGTACCCCGCCCCTTCACAAAGTCAGCTGGGGTCCAGAAGGCTGGAGAAAATGGACGGATGAATGTATTTGTGCATGTTTGGTCAGAGCTGTTGTGGATCTTTTGTTATGATGCCATGTACATGTTGAATAGTGGCCATTAATAATTGAACAGTGTGTGTCGGCCCTCCCATAAGATGTTGGTTCAGGCTTTCGCCCCATGTAACAACACCATTACACATTTGGAAGTAGCCAGTACTTGTTTACCACTGGGAAGTCCCTCTTGTGTCTCACCTTTTCCTCACCCCATCTGAATGAGAACCTTAAGCCTCTCTTGTTATATGGTTTAAATGGAACAGAATTGATTGAAAGAGTTGAAAAATCAACGCTTGGATTACAAAGTTGTATGTATGGGTTGTTTTCGAGGATGCAATATGGATTACATTTTCTTAATTTGGCTGTGGAGAGTGACCAATTAATTTGACTGTTAATTTTTTTCATAATTAATTTTTTAATGACAGAGTAGCTACTAAAGAACGTATGCTTTTCTGACATTGATATTTTTACTTCAAGAACCATACTGTATGATCGACTGTAGACCGAAGGACATTTGAGAAACATGTCAAATACAATGTTAACTCAGGATCACATCTTTTATGTTTTATTTTTGGTCACATGAACTGTCTTTCAAATACATCAATGGAATTTGCTTTTGCTTGTGTATTTTTTTTATGTTCTGCTCTATTATTCACATTTGCATGATGCAGTTTGACGAGCTACCAAAAGCATATTGCTACGATATTAGTGAGCCAAAGGCTGAGCTGCACTGTATTGATGGAGTGTGCACAAGGCAAAATACATTTTCTCTCTCTTTACACAATATGATCACTTTTGGAATTTGGTGTGCCGCTGTACAGTACTAAACCAAATGTCCCATACCAACAAATTGTATTGTGAATAAAGATGCAGTTTCGAGTCCACCGTTGAACATGCACAGTGCTCCAAATAGTAAGCTGCGTGTCCACCGTGTTCGCGGGGATGGCAAATTGCCATCTGAATTTACCTAAAATGGAAAAAAAAATAATCGTCATCCTGTCAACATTGTGACTTGCTGAACCACGTTTTCCATGTCATTCAAATGCTTTTGCTTCATGTACACAAGCAACTATTTCCTGAATGAGAGTTACTGTAAGTAGCTGTCATATATATCGTCTGATGGACGACGATGCGATGGGAGTCATTATGTGACAACCTACAGGTTGATGAAATGGCTACTTTCAGTGTATCAAAACTCAAGTAAGCCCAAAAAGAAAACCGAATGAAATTGGGAGAGTCTAACTTGCAAAAATAAAGACAAGTCACCAAAGAGATTATTTAAACGGTCGTGATGGCTAACACGTGCTGAGAGAGAGATGAAGCCAGAAGAGTGAGTGAGAGGGAGAGTGAACAGATTGAATGCCTAATGAAATGGCTACCTCCAGGCCTGAATAAATTCTCTGGTCTGGCGATCCCTTTAGGATGCCGGCCTCCCGGGGAGATTAATGACCACTCGGCCATGCCATAATGAAGTAGTTTACCTTGGCACCACACTCGCCAATTCATCATGACGTCCACAAGTGGGCCGGCCGAGCGCAAAGTCTTTATAAATCCGGACTTGCTCTTCGCCCCCGCTGTTCCTGATTTATAGTTCCCTCCCCACATCTGCCTCAAATGGTTTGGCCCTCTCACCAGACCCCACCTGGGCTGACCATTTCCACCCTCCTCATCCAGGTCAATGAATTTAATAAGGGAGGAAAATAAAAGATGCAACAAATATCCAGCCACCTTTGCCTTTTGCACCAAACCCAGCAAAGATGGGAAATTGCCGCAACTCTGTTTGCTTTCACACAGCGGCATGGCATCCGGCAAGCTGAGTATTATACCTGCAAGAACAACACAAGTGGAATGGTGTGGCGTTCATTAAAGAAGTGTTAAACGTCACATCCCCATTTCCGGCTTCTGTTTGTTGTCCCGTCACTGTTACGGCTCAAATAACGTCTCCAAGGTGAAAAATTCATGCCACGACTTTGTTCCTCCATCTGCTAGCCAGGGTGATATAGTCTGAAAGGAACACAAACCGAAGAGGTCCGCCTTATGTATTCATCATCGAAAGCCATTAATTACTTTTACATTCAGTCTGATGTCTTCAAACAATGTGACACAAAAGTATTTTGTCACATCAGTGCTCCTCCAGAAAACCTTTGATATCTTTGGAGAATTGATTTACCATTGATTCATTTATTCTCGTGAGAAAAGTATTTCATTCATAACGTACAAGCGACATTTCCACTTTCTGAACAAATGCCTCATGCGTCATTGCCGATGAAGGGCAGCTTATGTGCACTTTTCTGCACATTTTTAATCCTGTTTACCACTTGGATCCCTCCAGCTAATAGTTCACAGCCTTAAACACATTCTCACCAGAAATCCCAGGCATTTGTTCCGAGCCCATGCCCTCATTGCCGAGCTATTCATGTCTAGCGCATTAAGGGCTGAAGACTGATGAGCAGCAGTGTTTCACAAGTCATAAAGCCTGCTTCTTTGATAACCAGCAGCTCCATATGGAATAAGAGCCAGGAAATTAGAGGGGAACAATAAAGCATATTGAGGCATATTTAGATTAAAATGCATCTAATTGAGCTCTGGCCTAATGCAGTTGAGCTGTGTTCTCGTGTCGCCTCATTGTTCCGCCGCGAGCACTAAACGATGCTTCTGTCACGGCGATTGTCGACGAACCTGCTAAAGTGTATTAATGACTTCAATAAATCTAAATTGCATCATAAGACATTATGAGAAGGGATTACTCTTATTTTTTGTACTTTTAGTATGGTAGTAGGCTACCTCAAAGTCAGCCCCTCCCTTCTGTGACAGAGTGATTGTGATTTAAGGTAGGTCGTGATTTAGTCATTTTTTTTAATCCATACAAGTGCAAGTGAACCTAATGCACTCAAAAACAAACAAACAAAAAAATCAAACAACCTGTATTGTATTTTCATAACCAGCGGAACATCATTGTGATGTAAATCTGTGAGGTGTGATCGGCCGAAAGTTGGTATTTTTACAGACGTGCGAAAGCGGAAGCATTTTAAGCAGGGTAGTTTGCGCTGTTGCGGGTGTGAACACACCCGATTTCATTTGCTGCCAGTCAAAGCGGCTCCTCTCATTCCTTTTTGATGTGGCACACTTGTATCCCGCAAGGAGAAATCTCTTTGCGGAAAATGACACGGCGCTTGGCCAGTTTGCTAACAGACAACGTATGCAAGAACCCTCATCAAATGAGCAAGTGATCACCACAGGCGACTTCAATATCGTGTGATATGATGTCATTGCACATTATGACCACCATCCATCCATCCTACGACCACTTATCCTGACAAGGGACGCATGTGTACTGGAGCCGCATTGTGACCACAAACTGTGTAATATTTAAGGTGGATCATTTTTGAAAATTTGAGGTTGAATTCCAAATTTTCAGGGTTTTCTGCCATTTGACCTTGCCACTTTATAAACACGACTGTATCTGGCTTGGTTGTCAAAGGCTTTGCTTCACCATTCTCCCTCAAGATGCTTTATCTTAATCTACAATTTTCTCACAGAAGGGACGGATGCGTACTTGTACAGTTGACATCGGCTTGGACGGCATCATCGCCTTTAGTCTCCAGCTAATCCTACAAACTGATAACAATAATGGAGGAAAATGAATGGAAAGACCCCCCCCCCCAACCCCCCCGCAAAACAAAAGAAACTATGCAGTTTAATTTGCAATTAGCTGCAGAGGTCACAGATACAATCTGGTTTCGAAAGGTTATGCAGTTTGTTTGTTTTAAATCCTCCCTTTAGTGGTCAACCTTTGATTCAAAATGTGACCTTGTTGTGAAGTGTGCGGCATTAATTGTGTGTGTGTGAGTCTGTGTGTGTGTGTGTGTGTGTGTGTGTGTGTGTGTGTGCTTGGAAGGCAAGCATAAAAAAAGGGGATATTTACCTTCCTGATTGCTTGACAGTTTGGCAAAGAACGTGGCACATTTGTGTGTGAGACTGGTAGAGTAATTTATTTCAGAGAGGGTGGAGGAGGTTGCGACCCCAGGACCCTCAAATGCCCCCGCCCCATCTGCCTGCCATCAGACAACACCACGTGGTCCCATGAGGGATCCTGTGAAGTAGCAGAGTTGGAGAAAAGCAGACCCTTTACATGTGTGTTGTAACATGTGTGAGTCTATGCTGGTATTGATCCCCCCGCCCCCCACACGCACCCCCTGCCTTCGCTTCCTCCACAGTCTTTCCCATAATGAAGTGGAACTACATCTCCATTATGAGCCTCGACGCCATTGGTTGGAGCTAATATGTAATTAGCTAGCGTGCCATAAGCCTGTCACTATTGATTTCACTATCCAGATTACTTGTTACAAAAGAATAGAGCTGTCTGCAGCATAATTGAACAAGTTAACTCCTTGTCTCATAAAATGGAGGCCTGTATTGATTGTAACCGAGTGCGGGGGGGGGGGGGGGGGGGAGTGAGTAGGAGGTGCTGATGCATTCCTTTTTCCTCACCGTGGTGTCATCCCGACATGTCGGATTGAAGCTTTTCCTGCTGAGTTGCAGGATGCCGCACCCTAAATGAGCTGCGGTGTCCATCAGCTTCACGTTACAACGCGCGCGCGTCTTGTTCTCTTTCCCCTTTTGTCGTTTTTCATTTCGCGTGTCCGCATTTGTCCTGTTTTCACTCTTTATGAGCATATGTCGGTGCAGCTGTTACAGTGGAGCCTCAAACATAAATACACCAGTCGACCCAATTTGTTGACATTTATAATGCTTTTCTCATGATAAAAAACTTCAACAAGTTTAACAGTATGATAAGAAACAATAGATATAGACTCGGTTGAAGTCAACTGAATGGATACAAGACCAGTACGTACTCTAGCCTGGTGCAATTACCTTTGTAGCCATTGAAAAGTTACCAGCTAATTGGAGCACACTGCTTCACCTCCACAGCCTTTTTAAGGTTAACCCGAGTAAGTGGCGAATTAGCCGATCATTTCCGCACTCTTCACATTCACGGCACAAATGCCAGCTGTTGGATGTAATCAGGCAGCGAAGAGAGCGAGATGGCGATAAAATTGTTTGATGTTGTTGTCCCTAAAACAGACATGGAAGCTACAGCGGTTTTCCCCTCCTTCCCGTCGACAGGGTGAGAGGTTAATCAAACGAGATTTCCGGCACTCCGCTGCTGAGTGATAAGTAGCTAACCAACGGAGCCTGTAATTACAATCTTACAGAAAGTGGCCTGATCTGTATATAAATCTCACCATCCAATTACAAGATGTAATAATTCTGCACTCAGCCTGGTAATGAGGTCTAATACCGGCGCATGTGATAATCCCCTCTGGATGCAGCCGTGATAAGATGTTGGCTTTGTAATTAGACTGGCAGAAAATCATTATTTCGTGTTTAGAGAAAAAAAAAAAGAGGTTGCGGGAAGTTAATTTTCGCCCCATTCTCCCAACCATAAATGAGAATTTAATGATTTAATCATGATTGTTAGCTATTTTGCAATCAATTTGTAATGATTGTCTCATAACAGCGGCTTTCGGGGAGCGAACCCGGTCAAGATTGAAGGCGTCACTCGTGTGGCGTGGCTTTGCTGATGCACCTCTACAATAAAAGGATGTTGCAATGCAGATTAAAAATCATCTACCGTATTTTTCGGATTATACGTCGCTCCGGATTATAAATCGCACCAGCCAAAAAAAATGCATAATTAAGAAGGAAAAAACATATATACCTGTAAGTTGTGCTGCAGTGTAAATCACATTTTTGGGGGAAATTTATTTGATAAAATCCAACACCAAAAACATACATGTCATCTTGAAAGGCAATTTAAAATAAAAATAAAATAGAGAACAACAGGCTGAATAAGTGTACGGTATACTAACGTTACATGACTGACATGCCTGGTAATGTCAGCAACGACGTAACATATTAAGAGTTATTCAGATAACTCTCGCATAATGAACATGCTAGCAAGTTTACCAAACTATCAGTTTCACTCCAAATCACTAAATCCAATGAAATCTTCATCCTCTGTGTCACTTTTAAGCAACTCCCCCAACTCGGGAGGTACATCAGACTCATCGTTGATTTATCAACACAGGCCCAGAGCGCCATCTTGTGGTTTAATGTGAAAATAACAGGTGAAATGACATAATCATGTGTTAATAATTTCACACATAAGTCGCTCCAGAGTATAAGTCGCACCCCCGGACAAACTATGAAAAAAAACTGACTTATAGTCCGGAAAATACGGTATACTCACTGGATACATTATTAGTTGTCAAGGCTTAAAAAAAATAAAATAAAAATAGTGGTGTTGGTGTTTCTGTGGGGCAGAAATACCTTCACTTTGATCAAGTAAAGCTCGTGAGTCGTCTACCACATAGCGGCTTTAGCTCATCTCTCTCATCTTTTGGCCATAGAGAATTCCATTGACAGAGAATCGACTCCATGCTTTCAAGCCGATTTCTATAATTGATAGTTTTAACTTGCTCTTGCATGTCCAGCGGTTCAAAGGCGGTCTTGCTGTTTTTGATCTTTTAATGGGGGAAAAAAAAGGGCTGCATCTTAACTATTAATGTATTATAACTTCCGTTAATAGTATCATAAAGTAACCATGTTTGGATTTGTCATGGATGTTTAAGTTTGACTGTGAGACTTCCACAAGAAGACCACCAAAAGGCATTTCTAAGGGTGAACAAGCCAAAGTTCAGGGACAAATTGTGTTTCTTTGTATAAGCAAAGTTAACTTATTGCAAAGTTAGAAAAGTGTCAGGATAGTTATTAAGGGGAAGCTGAGGGTATTTTCAAATACAGTATGCAAGAATGTCTTCCTTTTTCCAAGCAAGGAGATTCAGTTCACTTCTACTGCGTTTTGATGCCATCATCGGTTTCTTCTCTTTCTAACCGAAGGATCCTGAGAGATGTTTGGTTGTACAGTCGCTGTGGACCACTGCGCGTTTGGACCTCTCAGTCTTCCAAGAGGTAGCCATTTCACACTCCCCTGGCTATTCCTAACCCCCGCTTCTCCATACCCCTCACCTCAGGACGGCTTTCAAGTGCTCTTTCAAAGGAATAAAAGCAAAAGATGAAGAAATCAAACCGCTCTGTTTCACGAACCCAAGATGATAGCTTCTTTCAGATCTCTTGATAACACCAACATGGGCACTACCACCCTCTACCCCACACGCACGCACTCCCATATATTATGGCCTTTACTTTATTTTCTGATTCATCTTTATTACACTGGCCTTGTGTCCAGTCTATATGACATTTTCTTTTACATCTTTTCAGGGTAACTGCATTCGTGAGCAAGGCTACTGAGAATGTTAGTACAGTAATACTGTGGATACATTGTCTGATTTAAAATGGTTCCTACGTGCCGCCATTGGTCAGACAAATCAACGTGTTAACACACAACCCTGGAGCTGATTTCAATATTTCATGACTAGTTATACACTATCTAATCGATTTCTGAACTTATCAATTATGAATGCTCTCTGGGAAGCTGCAGGGGCTTCCAGCCTAGGATTTCCTCTTCTTTGTGTGTTTATGACCAACCCAAGACTGGTGTTAGAATAGAGAAAACACATGTACGTGTATTGATTCGTAGCATTTGGGGAACACACTTCTGTTGCAACCACGAACCAGACGAAGTCATGGTTGCTTGCAAACTTTACGTATATGACTGGTCTGTATGATAGCCAACAAAATGAATATTTCCTGATGCTGTTTTATCGGTATAGCTAACCGAGTAAAGAACAGATAACACGTGGTTGTGATTATTTTAGCCATTGGTTGGTCACTGATATATGAAAGTATTCATGCTAAATTAAACTTGCCCCAATTCTTATATAGAAATGCCGATTTTTATTGAGTGGGGGGAAAAAAAAGTAATCTTTTGATAATACCACATTGTCAAAAACAGACACTAAATAGGTACCTTTACAAGTACCTTGTCAGTCAGGATTCCAAGCCTCACAAATTCAGCATCACTGTAAAATTGAAGTCCACACAACAAAGAATTGTACGACAGGGGGTCCTCTGTTTATTTCTGTGAAAACATACGACATTTCATGTTTACATTAGCTCAATCATGTAGTTTGCGCAGCAGTATACGAATATGTGGCCAAGAAGGCAGGCTCAGTTACTGCCGTAATTATTATTTGGGATTTGATTATTGTATATCTATGAGCTAGAAGAGTTTTTTCATGCAAAAAAAATAAAAAATAAATGAAAAGATAAGATATCCTTTATTTGTCCCGCAATGGGGAAATTACAATCAGAATTCAAAAAGGAAAAACGCTGAGTAGGGAGAGGGGGAAAAAAACCACGCTCGAACTATCCTCTTCCGAGGATAATTTAAGTCCAGGATAAAAAAAGACCCTAGCACATAAAATAAGCATATGACAGTTACAACAAGTCACAAGACATAACATGTAATAAGGGGGAGGATGAATGGGAAGGGGGGGGGGGGGAGGGAGGTAACCGCGACGCAGCCGAAATGACCAGCCGCACGGTCCACGTTGCGCTCCGCATTATCGAACCACGTCACGGGGGAAAAAGAATCGGAGCGATGAAGACGGTGATAACAAGGATGTGTATGCGCGTGTGGTTGTCCAGTTGTGTATGTGTATGCGTGTACAGGTCATAGCTGCATCGTCGAGGTCTGCTCATCATGAAGACGGTCCCGGCTTATCAGTCCATGGCCGAGAAGGAGGGGGGTGGTGGTGGGGGCCCTAGACTCCGTGCGTATTTCCATCCAGGGGAAAGGCCAGATAGCGTTGTTTGTTTTGGAGAGACGGCCGCCAACAATTCCAGACAGCCTTGAGTCCTTGGTCTGTATCTCCTCAGTGGCGCCGATCAGTCTGATCCAGAAATTCATTCCGCAGCGTGGATTCCAACGTCTCCATGGTATTATCGATCGCGCGGAGTCGCTCCAAAATCACAACAATATTGCGATTGAGCTCAGTCACCGCTTGAGTCTGAGTGTTGGACATTCGCGCCAAGCCATCCAGAGTGACCGGCAGCTTCTTCACTTCCAATAGAGCCGCTCCCGTCGGTTGAATTTTGCGATAGAACAGCAAGCTGCCAACACCAAACAGCAGCATACTTGTTATCAAAAGTCCAATAATGTAGATGTCTTCCACATCCTCCATGGACAGTACTGTCAGGCACACTGGTCTCCACTTTCTCCATGGATCCAGGGCGTATCCGGCAGCAAGTGTCCCCGGAGGGCAAGCAGGCTCCCCACTGCCCGCTCTTTTCGTCGAAAAAATTTTGTCGATTACATCGAGAGACCAGCCAACTAATTCCATGGTTAGTTCTTCGGATGAAAACACGGTAGGAGGCTAGGGAGAAAAAAAAAGTTAGACAAAAGACAGCACAAAAAGACTAAGTGGCGAGCAGGGAAAATAAAAGGTGGGAGGGCAGGGAGCTGTGCAGAAAGCGTCCGCCTTCGTCGAGAGCCAAGCAGAAAAGGTAGAAAAATACAGTATTACTTAATTACTCTGTTAGTGGAGGTTTGTGATTGACGGCAGCACATTCCACCCCAGTGACAACATCACATGACAACATCACAGCTCATGATTGGCTCGTTATTGTGGCCATGTGCCAAGAAGTAGATATTGGACACTGCCATTATCATCCATACATTCAAAATGGGATGATTGTTGCTTAGAATACGCAGGCGGTGCTCTTTTGACGTGTAAAACCAACCAACGCAAACATTGCTCTGGACAGAGTGAAACCCAATATATTTTTGCATATCTTCTGTCGTGAATGAAATAGTTTGGCCTCCTTCGGCTATGAAGCCCTTTGGTGGAGATGAAGAGTTTAGGTAAGGGGTGTCAAACTCAGTTTCTGGAGTGCCGCTCTCCTGCATGTTTTTTCCAAGTCTCCCTGTTGCAACACACCTGATTCAAATGAACAGGTTCAATGTCAAGCTTCCGTAGAGCTTGCTGATGATTTGATCATTTGAATCAGGTGTGTTGCAACAGGGAGACTTGTGAAAACATGCAGGACAGCGGCTCCCCAGGAACTGAGTTTGACATCCCTGGTTTAGGTAAACTAAAACTCGAAGACAAATATACTGTAAAGTTTGTTCAGGAATCTTGCCTCCATTAACAGTGCACATGTGCAGACACCCGGGACTTGGTGGCATATGCAAAGCCCCCTGGCAGTTCTTGTGACAAAGCACTTACCGTGGAGATGGCAGGCCAAGTTGTGGTGAGGTCCCACCCAGAGGCTGTGTCCCGAGGCAATGCTACTGGGCTGGGATGGACAGAGAGGATGGCTGGCTGCTGAATTTTCATCTCCTGTTCCCGGCTCAACCGAAAAGCATTTCCTGAATTTTGTGATGGCTTTTGAATCAAATTCAGCATGCATCAAGGCAAGGGTAGGAATGACTTGACTGGCCTTTTTGTTGCCATGACGAATTGTCTGCTTTGAAACACTGTTTTAGTAGTTTGCGCAATTGTGTTTTTTTTTTTGTTGGTCTTTTTATGAATACCCAATCATTAAATGTCATGATTCGGTTTGGGACCAACAGGTGGCACTGTAGGGCTCCCCCTGCAGCTGCACACCTGTTGGTCATTAGGTAATTAGTGCTTTAAAAGGACTCCCAGCCCGACCACTCATTGTCGGGTCATTGTTTGCTCTTGCTACTGTCATGTTCGTTTGTTTGCTGTCCCTTTGCTGCTGTCATGTTTGTTGCTGTCATGGTTCTGTTCCTGTTAGTTTTTTCCTGCAGTCATGGTTTTGTTTTGCTACTTTAGATTAGTTTTGGTTGTTATCACTTTGTTTGTTTTGGATTTAGTTTTCTGTGTTTTATCAACACACTTATTCAAGTTCACCCTGCTCCTCTCTCCTGCCTGCTTTTTGGGGTCCACCACCACCACACAAACGTGACATTAAATAGTTTCAGTGATTATGTAAATTGGACTCCACTTATGGCTGAGTTAGCCTTGAGACTAGTGTCCCCCTGAAATAAATGGCTACCTTTTCCCGTTATTCATTCTCCGCAGTTAATACTGCTAACGAAAACAGAAGCACATGCGGTACGCGGACAATTTAAAATGTGAAGACTTAAAACAGCAATGTTTCCCTGCACAGTATAAAAGATGATCTTGCGGGACCACAAATTTCACATTTAAGGTTCATGTGACTTTGTGCTTGCTTTATGTGGGCGCCCTACCCCAAATAATTACGACCTCTTTTTTTGAACCACTACCTTTTATATTGTTATACCTATGCATTCTTGGCGCTCATTTCTACCGCTTTCCTGTGTCACCCTTTCAGGGACAGCGGTCACTACAGTGGACAGCTTATTATGTGATCAGGTTACAGGGTGCATGAAAGGGTTAAAGGTGATACAAGTGCTTTTCAAGAAGACAAGCCAATTCTTAGTTTTCAAGCAGATTGATGTCATTGTTCGTGAATTTTCATGAGTTAAGTCTTTCGGCATTTTATCTTCCCTGGTGTGAAACTTTCTTCATTACAACCCCGTTCGACCTCATTTCACCAGAATGACAGGCAGTCTGTGATGAAGCCCCATTAGACCAACATCCTATTCTCTCCGGACCACCTATTTACTGTTCATCTTCCTCTCTGCCGTTCTCTCGCTCACACTTGTTCTGTCTGACCAGGCTAACCCCAGGAGCCCCCTTAACACCCAATGTTTCAGAGTTCAGTCAATCACACGCAATGATGTTAAACTCTCCTCCAATGAGGGGCCTTCAGCCCTCTTCCGAGACAGCCTAAGTCAGGCGGCTGATTAAGGGCTCCCATCCGGGAGGTTGATCTCAATTTACATCTTTTCTGAAGACCACGTTTTTCAGGGATTCATCCTCAACATGACTTGTTTGCCTTGGATCATCTGGAATGAGGTAAAAATCAAACCTGACCAGGATAATTGCGATGGCTTGTTCTCTCAGGCGGCATTCTCGTACAGGGCACTACTCTGATCCAGACCAATGTAAAACAGAAAGATGCACAGCGAGCTCGTTTGGTCCAGTTCACGGCTATTTTTTTTTTCCATTGGACCAAAAGTGACGGAGGAAAAAGTAGATTCAAAATCACAGTAGTTGTGATGTATTAGGTGAAAAGAACTCAAATATTTGCACCTCTTGTTTGATTGGCACCCAGATTTGAGAAATATTTTTCACAATTGACCAAACAAACAACACTGAAAGCAATCACGTTGCATTCATTTTAATCAAACTTCTGGTAAATGGAGCTGATCAGTATGTTTTAGTCTGGATGGCACATACACCATTGTCCACCACGGCAAATCCCATTTTCTCTCCACATAACCAGGCAGCCAATCTGTAGCCTGTTTTACACACATTCATCCCACCATTTTGTATGTCAGTTTATACAGAACAGTAGCAAAAGAAAACTCCTGGCTTTCGTAAGGGTCTGATGATCTCTCCACCCACTGGAGAATGCTTTACTCTGGTTGCTGAAGTAAGTTATGCAACCATTTCTGTATTTGGATTTTGAAGATTCTTGTGATACCTTCACAGAGTATACATGAGGATATTCTGGTAAAATACATCACAACAGAAGTCAACTTCAGTCAACTTATCACTTTTTCTTTATTTTTCCCCTAAATCAATGTCTTTTTGAACTTCATACTGCTTGTCTCCTCGAAGCCTCATACCTCATTCTGCTTTGTTGATATACAGTTGATAAAGGATGGGTGAAAAAGAAAACCCCTCTTGCATTGCGTCCTCATTTGTTGGTTGAAGTGAAAGAGGAAAGTGGAGCCTGACAAGGAACGTGAAAGTAGATAGGCAGGCAGGCAGGCATGGGCAGCAGTACAGGCTTTTGTTTTGTGTTGTGAGAATGCTTTGGGACTGAGCTTGTAAGATGCTCCTGGTTATTCTCTTAACAGGCTTATATGAGATTCTTTTATGTGGAAATAAAAGCAGCAACCGTAAAATCCCATCCAGTATATCACATATACGAGTGAAATATAGAGACGATGTTTGTATGGCACACACACACACACACACGCACACACATCAGTGCAGAGGTCCAGGGTTCAATTCCAGGTTCTGGCCTTCTTGTGAGGTGTTTGCATGTTTTCCCTGTGCCTGCATGGGTGTGGGTTTTCTCTGGGTACTTTAGTTCCCTCCCTCATTTCAAAAACATGCATGGTGTATTGACTGAACGCTGTAAATTGCCCCTGTGAGTGTGAATGGTTGTTGTTTGTATGTTTGCCCTGCATGATTTTTGGACTGTGGGAGGAAATCAGAGTACTGTACCCGGAGAAAACCCACACAGGCACGGTGAGAAAATGCAGACTTATTTTAACAATAAGTGAGTCTGCCTTCATTATTTGTGTACCGTTTATGTATCAAAATGGTTGTTGTTCACCTTCGGAACACGTCCAACTATCTATTCTATGAATGTGCAGTTATTAAATCCATTTTTCGGTTTTTCCAAGTGACTATCACTATTTCCACTGTGACAGACAGTTGGGAAAAGGTTGTTTGCAGACTTCTGGATTGAGCAATTTTGCCATGAGCCTCAGGTGGGCTATCAAATGATACATTTTGTTTCTGCTTAATGATTCCAGTTTGAAAGTGCATTGTCACATCACTGTTGTGAGGATCCTGAGATGCACATGTTAAAAGACACAATCAAGTAAATAGTGCAAGAGATCTAAGCATGCATTCTACTGGTCTTTTAGTACCTTTACCTCCTCAGGGAGCTCTCCCCACATCAGTATTCCAGTCCACAACTTGAACCCTTCTCATTCCATCCATCCTTAGATTTATTTTCATACTATGAGGGTATGATAGCCCCTTAATAATTCATATTTAGAGTGTATACCCATGCACTGAGAAATTCTGATTCATCCCCCTGAGTAGCTGCCCACCCTCCTGCATGATTTAAGTCTCTGAGTTCTCGTTGTGGCTCCCTCGTATTGGCTACGCGATGCTTTCTCGAGTAGAGCTGTCAATTTTTTTGGGCTCTCAGAGGAAAGTTTGTGTAGGTGGACAACAGTGTCTTTTCTTTGAGCCTGCATGCTTCTTTTACCAGCGGCAAGAATCTAGGCGGCCCTCGCCTCAGATCAACTTCATAAAAGCAGACAGATCCTTCCATAGACAGGCAATACAATAGAGGTGAGCAGCACAGTCCTTTGAAACTCAACACATCTTCATTTTTGTTGCAACAGTATGTACTCAAAGGAAACATTGTTCCGAACTTGAAAAAAACTATTTTAAAGTCAAGCGCAATCCATTCCAGGATGCTGGCCAACCTTTGATTTTTTTTTTTTTCAGGATTTCCCCCCAGGTAATAATTTGTAGCCATCATAAAACCTTCACTATCTACACAGGAGATTTTTGAATGACCATATTCTGTATATGTTGAAAAAAAGCCAAATAATAATGCATATGTGCATCACTTAACGATGTTTGGAACTAAGGTCTCATGAGTTACTCTGGTTTCAACCCACATTCCATAAAAAGTGCATGAAAGGTGAATGGAACATCCATCCATCCATTTTCCGATCCGCTTTATCCTCACAAGGGTTACGGGGGGCGCTGGAGCCTATCCTAGCTGTCTTCAGGTAGTAGGGGGGGGACACCCTGAACTGGTGGCCAGCCAGTCGCAGGGCACACACAGACGAACAAGCATCCACACTCACACCTGGGGACAATTTAGAGCATAGGTGTCAAACTCAGGTCCTGGAGGGCCGCTGCCCTGCATGTTTTCCAAGTCTCCCTGTTGCAACACACCTGATTCAAATTAACAGGTTCAATGTCAGGCTTGTGCAGAGCTTGCTGATGATCTGATCATTTGAATCAGGTGTGTTGGAACAGGGAGACTTGGAAAACAAGCAGGGCAGCGGCCCTCCAGGACCTGAGTTTGACACCTATGATTTAGAGTGTTCAATCAGCCTGCCATGAATGTTTTTGGAATGTGGGAGGAAACCAGAGTACCTGGAGAAAACCCACGTGGGCCCGGGGAGAACATGCAAACTCCACACAGGGAGGCCAGAGCTGGAATTGAACCCGGTACCTCTGCACTGTGAGGTCGACGCACTAACCACTGGACCACCGGGCCGCTGTTATTGGAACACTCATTATCAATGAAAATAACATCAGCGAAATGTTGCTTTTTACTGAGACTTGTTCCAGATTTTACTGTAAGTGTGTTGGTCAAGTTTCTGTGTATGTGTGCGTTTTATTTCATGAAACCCTGACTGTGGATGCTATGATAAACAATGACTTCTCGCTTTCCATGAATGTAAATGATGGTGCGTGCGCATATGGTCACTCTGCCCACTCCACTGAAAACAATTTCTGGCTACACCCTTGCCAAAACGAAATACACATTTTCATTTTTGTGTGAGCTAAACATTTACGTATTGTCTTGGAGAGAAAACCAAATAACTTAAAGTTAGTTACATTTCTGTTTTTTTGTGGTTTTTGCTTCCTGTAATGTCTGCACAGTTCTTCTGAGCTTGTCAGGCAAACGTCTTGCAGTTACAACTTCCATGTCTTTTCTTACATTACATATACACAAACAGTAGGATTTCTGTGATTATTTTGGCTGTTTTAGAAAGACTTTTCAGTCTTTGTTCTTTACACCGCATCCCACTTGTCAGAGAAATAAGACAATATATATTTTAAGACACAAACCAAAATAAATGGGCGGGTTTAGAAACGACAAGCCACAGAGGAAGATGTGGCCTGTATGGGCCACTTCAAGGCAGCCTGACTGCCATGAAATACCGTGTCAGTAAGCTTCAGTGTGGAAATAAAGCTGCGAGGACACTTTCAGAAGCACGGCAGATTATACTGTACAAAGGTACCTTGATTTACAAATGGCTAGGATTAAGCTGAGTTTGATGTGAGCCGTTGGCCAGATGATTTTTTTATTTATTTATTAATGTATTTTTGCCTTAACTTGCTAGCAATGAATTGAGTTAGCAGTGAGCTTCATGCTCTCCACAGCTTCCAGTAAAATGGAAAAAATAAACAATTAAGCGAGAACCTTGTGGATTCTCATTCACAAGCAACGTGGTTTACAAGCAAAATTTTCAGCCAAGTGTTATTTGATTTCCCAAACAATACTTCCTCACTGTCCCAGTTTATCTGTTTTCTGGTTGTGTGACATTCACAAGCTGAGCCCTTGGATTCTTCAAATGAAGACTCAGATATGGATTGACAAAGTACAACAAAGGACGCTGGTCACAATAAACTAGTAAATTAAAAAAAAAAACTTGCAAAAGGCAAGGACAAATATAAAAGACCTAAAGCACCTATGATACAACCCGGGACTATAATTTTCAACCAAAATACTACTTACTTGGAACAAAGAAAATACATGGCGAGAAACTGCGAGGCATGAACATGAAGCGTATAGAGAATTTGAGCGCTTGGGATACAGAGTCATGAGCAAGGCAAATTTTCCGACAGCAGTAGTCGGCGTGGCATCACTTTTTAAAAGCAGTAGGTAATGAGGCCAGATTTGTGTTCGGTGCGGCTCGTGAGGAAACACCCACCCAGACAGGATCGTGACACCTTAGGCTGAGGTTGGCAACTTGAAATGCTATAAGAACATAATTTTACATTCATGTGTTTGGTCAAGAAAATGCAAATCCATCCATATGGCTTCCCTAAGTCTCACCCTTAAACCCAGTGCTCTCTGCAGCTGAAAATAAACATCCCTGGTGCCTACATCAGGATTTTTTGCTGTACCGCATTTTGTTTTAAGACAAACTTTTCACTAAACAAATGCCCTCTATCCACACGTGCGTGTTTACTCAGTACAACATAGCAGTGTGCTGCAAGAGCGCAGCACAGGAAGAGGAAAGGATGGTGGTTCTCCCCAGAGAGCGCTGCCCAGAGGAGGCACGATTAGGAGGTGAAGCAGTCAAACACTCGGACCAAATGTGCCAGTATATCACGATAACCCCAGGCTGTTCTGGGCCAGCAGGACTGACAGGCAAACTCTGCCTATGGCCGACTACAGCTGGATTATTTATCATCTCCTATAGCCATTCTACTGTGCTCTCGCTCATTTGGAGCTCAAGTCTGTGTGCACTGTGTACGCTGACACGTGGATTTGTCATAAGTCCCGAAAGCCCAAAAGCTTACAGTTTCCCCTCACTCCAAGCATGTTTACTGAGCTATTCCAGTGATGTGCAAATCAACAAATATCTGCTCATTCTGTCTCCAGTAGTTTGCGACTGAATGAAAAAGGGTGGATAAAAGTGATTTTCTCTCCAGCTAGGATGAAAACTTTTGCCTTGTGTAACAAAATCACTTGCATTTCAAGGTAAGATTCACATAAATGACTATGATTAATGATAAATAAGATATTAAGCTTATGTGAGCAAATCTGTCATTTCAGAAGAGTATGTCAAACTGGTAGCCGTTCGCATTAATCATTAGTTCAGTTTCAAAAAGTTTGGTGACCCCTGCTCTATTCTGTATTTTTTTTTTCACAATTTAATACAGTCCTGGTGTGTCTAAGCATACCGAGTTGCCTTCTGTATGAAATGTATTATGTAAATAAAGCTGTTTTGCCTGGCCTAATAGCCAAATATTAAAAATTACAGTACGTTGTACAAAAACATTTTTGCCTTGCTGAAATTAGCGGCAATGTATTTTTACATGTGGAGTCAGCACCTTATCCCCAGATCACCAAATTACACAACATAATTAGGTGGACAAAATGCATGTTTATTTTTATTTTTTTTAAAGAGTAGCCAAAGCCAACAGTGGTCTTTTATTGCTTCATACGCGCAAGGAAGCAGCACCTGGTAGCCTGCGGTGGTTATCTTTCATTTTGTTCAGCTGCTCGTGTCAGCCCGCATGACGGTGGTGGTCACTATGAGAGCAGCTCTGGTGTTACTGCCTGTGAACAGCTTGCTCTGTTTTCGCATTCTTCTGTTGTGTGAACACTATTATGGGTTCCTCGGCTGATAATTGCCAAAGCAATGTTGTTTTAGGACTTGACACAAATATCCTCCTGGGCCTCTAACCTTTTTGGAACTTGACTGTAATAGTTCCTGACACTTGTTTTAGTAGCTCTCAAGCACCAAAGACAAAGTTTTTGGCTCTGCAGAGGAAGAACAATCATCTTGGCACAAATGCTGAGGTGTAGGCTTTTGTTCTCCCTGAGATAATTTGAAGCAGGTCAGAAATGAGAGCATCTTAATATGATTGCCAGGTGAATTAAACAAGGCCCATGGGCCTGGTAAGGCTGGGTGGGGAGGGAGTTCTTTGTTTTTGCTGTGGCTGTGAGCACTTGACGGCTTTTAATTGAACACTCATTTATTATGCTAGGTTCAGCTGGAGTGTGACGGCTATGATGAGGCCTCAATTAGAACCATTAACAAGATGATTGCGCTCAAAGTCAACAAGGAAGAGTTTTTTTTTTCATCCCCGCCTGATCGGATCCTGTTGTTCAAGCACCCAATGGCCATGTGTGAAAATGTTCTCATACTTTGAAGAAAACGGAGGCTCCATTCGTCATCTCTCCCCGTGCCACAATGCAATCTCAATCCATTTAGCCTTTGAAAGCAACATGTCAGGATGCGTGATACTGTTCAGCGAAAGAGGCAAGCACCCCGCAAGATATGTCGCTTTGCTTTTACTTCTGCTCGGACGCAAAATGCGCTCGAAAGCAAGTGTCACGACCACTGGGGCTTCTTTTAAGCTTGCGAGCACATTGTGACGCAGCTGATCGGTTTGAGTGTGTCTAACCCTGTGATCTGTGTGCTAACATTGGCCTACTGGGCTAAAATCAGTTCGTCAACCCTGCCTTTGTTAGCCCCGTGAAGGAAGGCTTACCCAAGGACCTCCCTGTTTACTCTGGCCTCCACAATGGCAAACTCTAAACTCCCTTTGTTGCCAGGATTTAGGCTAGATTTACTTCAATTTTATCTGCGAGGGTCCCCTTTCATCAGCTTGGAGGTCTAATGCCCTTAACTGGCTTAACCTAGCTCCCCTTGTGATCCTCACGCCCCGGTACCCACGCTGTCGTTGGCCTCCTCACCGCTCCCACTTATCCCCAGCTCCTTGACTGGCCCTTTAAGTCGCCCGTGAATCCCGAGCATCACCGGGGCTTTTACTGTAGCAAAGCATTGTGGCGTGTGCTCGATGACACCTGGATGGCATGTTTAACATGCCAAAGGGGCATTCTGTATCAGCACGATGTACACTCCTATACAGCCTCAAAGCACAGTGGCCCCACCAAAGTCGAAAGAAATCTAAATCTGGATCAGATTGTTTATTCTCATGTCCATAACAGACTGTTATTGTAAATGAGCTTTTCCTCTTCGGCTTAATATTATCATTACCCATATAAGACAACAAAGTGTATGCAGAAAAGTGGTGAAGATTGCACGACTGTCTGTGTGTGCACATTTTCAGCATGATGTCTCTGATCCACCGGTGAAAGGACACTTTGATCCTCTCCTCTTTCATCTATAACTGCTTCAGACAACAAAGTGTATGCAGAAAAGTGGTGAAGAAAGGAGCGTTAGCACGGAGCGCCGATGCGGATTTGGAACTGGGAGTCGCGGCTTGGAGTTTGAAGCGGATTACGTGGGACAAGTGTATGCAGGAAAGTGGTGAAGATTGCACAACTGTCTGTGCCCTATGTGTTGTGTTGTGTTATTTTTGTTATTTTGACTTCAAACTGGCGCCGCGAGGGTGGCTGCCTTTCCAGCAGCTCCTGTATTTTGTTGTTCTACTTCTTCCTTTCATAACTTTGCTGCTGTGAATTGGAAATTTCTCCATTGCGAGACTAATAAAAGTTTTCTTATCTTATCTTAAACAGGGTGGCGGGGGTGGGGGGTCACTGGCCCCAACATATGAAGATAGAAGATGATAAGACACACCCAACCTCATAGTTTTTGTTTCTTATTTCAATGTTTTATATTTATGGCCAAAAAGTGTTTTCATGTCAATATTTACTACAACTATGATTTGACTTTTGTGTTAGCTTGCAGTCGCTTAGTGACCGACTGCACCACGTTCCGACCTGTTCAAATTCTGTAGCACACATCAAAATAGCCTCCAGCCAAAACCTGAAAAAAAAATTGGCAACATGTGCTAAATTTCAGGTTAAATTCCTTTCTTCAACTGCCAAACTTTGGTTCAGCGGGCTGACTGGAGTTGATGTCCGTATAAAAACGGATTGTTGACTCCATTTCAGCACCTCTTAGGACTTTAGTGGCTTTGCTCATAAATAAAGATGAGATGTCAGTCTGTATTTTTATCAACTTAATCTTTACTGTGAGAGCAATGTTCTCCTTTCGAGAGGAGGGGAATCACATTTTCCGGATATAGTGGGAAAGTGATAAAAGTAGTCAGTATTTTAGCATGCCTTGTTTTATCACTGTGCACTATGTAAGCGAGCCGTCCTTCTAAGACCAGGGCACTTAAAACTTTTTCCACCGAGGGAATCAAGCAGAAAAATTGGATCTGAGGTACTCTTTGGTATTTGTAGATATTGCTTTCATTTTATTTATGCTAACAGTGTGTCATTTATGATTCCACTGCTCCGTTATTGATCCGCTGTCATTTTGGATAATGTCAGAACACCACCTTGTCTGCAAATCAAGCATAGGACATGGCGTAAATTACCGCCCCATTGTCACTTCCCAGATGGGCTGCCAGTCACACGTGTTCGTCTTTTGAGTCGTCTAACTGCCAAATGGTCTCGGTGCGATTTAAGTCTCGCCGTCCTCCCAGGCAATCCTGTATTCATGAGACGAGAAATATTCTTTTTTTAAAAAGCCATTTTGAATTGCAAATATTCTCAAATCGGCAGCGAGCAGCAGAGTAAAGGCAGGGACAGTGTGGCGCTTATCCCCTGCACCGCATACGATGGCTGCCACATGTGCCCAAATTGTCATGGCATCATTATGTAACCTAGACCATCCAGATTATTCAAATTCCGCTTTAAAGTGTCATCGGTGGTGCTAGTGTGCCTTTTTTTTGAGACCTGTCACCTTTTTTTCTTTTTTTTTGGGGGGGGGGGGCTCTTTCTCGCTAATACCGCCCACTCTCCTTCTCAAACTCGGCCTAATCCAGAGAGCGTCAGCATCAGTGCTACCTTTGATGGGCCCCGGATTAAAGCAAATCTCCATCTCTTTGGTGGATTTCAAACGCAGCATGAACAATGATGCCAGCCAGAGGCGAGCTAATGAGGCCTGCGGTGGACTGGCAACTTTCAAAATCGACCTGATGAAAGGCAACACCGTTATCACTCTACCTCCCCACGCGAAGCATGTCGCTCTTTTCCGTTTTTTTTTTTTTTTTACTTTCATTTTTCCATATCTCTTAATTTTTCTCCACCTAACCTGTTCTCTTTTCAGGAGTGGGCGAGGCCTGACTTAATTAGTGGGCTGAAGTGTGAGTGTACCTTTCACAGGGCGCTAATGAAAAGCTTTGCGTATTTCTTTTCACTAAATTAGCCACTGAGTGCGCCTCTCCTCCCTCCTCTTCCACTCAACCCTTCTGACCAGAGGGAGGTGTTATTCCAGGGACTGTTGACTCTGCGGCTTTAGCGTTCCGCGTGTCTCTGCGGTACGCCGCTGATATCTTAATTAAACATGCAAATCTGATCTAATATCGAACACATCTCAGCCGTGCCGTTGTGGCATGTCAGATGGTCCTTCTTTGTGTCGGGGCTTTCGTTTTGAATTTAATTAATACCGACGTGTGTGGAAAAATACATGGGCCATTCGAGCAGAAATTAAATTAAGTGCTACAATGTTATTGATTTCCATGAAGAAGCACACAGTTATGGCCGTTTTTGTTTTGAATGCACAGAAAGAAAAATAAATCCCACTTATTTGGACCACTGCTGTATTGGTGTTGTATTGGTGATTGAAAATATACACGGTGTTCAACGTATATATATATTTTTTAAAGCTTTTAATATATTCTCACTGACAGTATGTAGGATAGCCAATAAAACACTCTCTGATCCAGGGTTCAAGTAACTAAACAAATACAGGAGGTCCTCGGTTTGTGATGCCAGTGGCATTGGACATTGTGTGTGCCACCGTCACGTGGCACAAGAAGGCATGCTCACTTCCTGCCACACTCACTGTTTTTTTTTATTGTTTTATGTTTATGGCACAAAATTGAAAAAAAATGTACACTTTATGATGCAATGATTTGCATCATAAAGTGTACATTTTTATGTGAGCTTCATATTTCATCGATTGCTATCCAGTGTCAGTCAGTCACTGATACCCGATGAAGCCGTCTTTGCTTGTGAGGTCCGGGCCGAGGAGCAAATTAATCCCATTGTTGCATGGATGTATAATGATATCCCAGGGCGCCATAGGACGTTGCTCTCTGTATGGCGCCAGCTTCTTTAGCCTCTGGTATTTCTCTTTATGGACCCGGGCCCAACCCTAGTTTCATACTGCCAGTTTCAGGTTGAAGGCAAGGGTCTGTCTTGTCACACTCAGCGACACGAAGACTTGTTCTTTGGCTCATCACAAGCTACTTCAAACATGGGATCTATGTTTGGGGTCTTGAGATGGTCAACCTTGATTGCTAGTTGCCTTATGAGAGAAATTTAAGTGTTTGTGCTAGCTTTTATGACCTCGTGTGTATGTAGCTGAGGCCTGCGCGCAGGATAATCCTAGCCAGTCTCTTTCTTTGAAGGGGAACAGATGTAGATTTACATATGTGGAGAGTCCCCAGCCTGTGATGAGATTAGCCGGTCTGGGATCTTTCTTCAGAGCAACTGGAAGGTGCATATTTAATAAATGCCTGGAGCTAGGCAGGGCGGTGCGGGGTCTCGGACCTCAGAGATCCACAGGACAAAGGCAGACAAGGCCCGTGACAGGCTGGCCCATATGGGAACAGGGTTACGTACAGATTGCACTTGCCTTTCATTGGGTGCGGGACAAGGCTTGAAGGGGTTTTAGGCAGCGAGCAAAAGCACTTGGCGGGCCGCTTCTGCAGCCTTTCCACAAAGAGAGCTAATAAAAGGATTTGGAGCTCGGATTGGCTCATCTGTTTGCTTGTGTATGAGACCAGTTTGGGTGTAGGGGTGTGTTGTATGACTGTCAACACAAGACAGACAACGACAAAAACACAACAGTATACAATCTAACACGCAGTGTGACAAAATATTGATAAAACAAAGCATCATTTTCCTCATAAATATAAATAAATAAAATAAGATACATGCAAGAAAAAAATAACATCATTTTCTTTTACTGTTAAATTTCAGATTTCTTGATCGGGAACATTTATGAACAATCGGTTCATTCATGGTGATTCTGAATGTTCAAAACTCCTTTTTCCATACTTGCATCATATTGCTGCAGGTGCTTCCCAAAGCTGACATGGTTTTGGTCTTGAGACAAGCAACTGGTTCAGATTGAATCAACGGCGACTCTGCTAATAACATTCTAATGGTGAACCTACACACGGTTACAGTACAATTGGGTTCGATCAGAAATCATTTCGTGACTGTACTGCATTGCAGTTGGGTTCGGCAAACTACTGAGTAACTCGAAATCCCACTTCTACCAAGTAGGGAGGTAACAAATACAGGTAGCATGATGGAACACGAGTCTTAAAGCAAAGACAGCAAAGCTCATTTGCAAGTCTCATCTCATAACTATTTATGTCTTACGATAAAGCCTCTCTGTTGGCTTTTTGCCGTCGTCGTCGTCGTTGTCGTCGTCGCGCTCTTGCAGCAGGTAAGGTTGTCAAGTCTTGTTTACACAGAAAACAAGTTGAACATGTGTCCCCCGCATTTCCCTGGCTTCCCGCTGGACCACTACAAGCCATTTGAACAAGAATAGCACCGAATGCCAACGAAGCTCAGTGGATGCGCATAAACCACAACAGACATCGCAGCTTGTGTACATCTGTTCTGAATTCCAACCTAATAATCCACAAGGCTTGCACATGTTTCTCACAAAGACCAAGAAAAGAAAAAAAAACTATAAATTTATCAAATCCCATTGCTTCTACTTATCCCCTTGCTGCTCTTTTTTTTTTTTTTGGCATTGAGTTGGCAGGGGTAGTGCAATTGACTAAAATTGAGAAGACTTCTGATGGTTGTTGTGGAACTGATTATTATCTGAAGATGAACATACACTGAAAAAAATGCTGTGTTGAGTTTACTGCGTTTTATTCTTCCCACTGAAAAAAACTCATTGGGAAATAAAAATAAAATGGAGTAAGTTCAACACTTGGTGGCCCAGTGGTCGACTGGTTAGCGCTTCGGGAACCAGTGCAGAGGGGCAGGGTTCAATTCCAGGTCCGCCCTTCCTGTGTGGCGCTTGCATGTTCTCCACGGGCATGCGTGGCTTATCTCCGAGTACTCCGGTTTCCTCCCACATTCCGAAAAACATGCTTGGCAGATTAATGGAACACTCCAAATTGTCCCGAGGTGTGAGTATGAGCGTGGGTGGTTGTTCATCTATGTGTGACCTGTGATTGACCGGCAACCAGTTCAGGGTGTCCCCCGCCTACTGCCTGAAGAAAGCTGGGATAGTCTCCGGCATGCCCCGCGACCCTTGTGAGGATACGCAGATCAGAAAATGGATGGATGGATAAGTTCATCACTTTTTTTTTCCTTCTCTAATGTTGATGGTCAATAAATTTGAAAATCTGAAATGTACTTTTGGGACTATCCTAATGGACTTACCTCACAAAGGACTACTTTTAGCAAGTATCACAGGCAAGCTCCGAATTTCATTCCTCTTTCTTCCACTTTTCAAGGCTCCCCCTACGGAGAGACTACGTCCACTCCGTACGGTGTGATCGCTTGTGTCTCACAAGGAAATGGCGAGTTTGGATAAAAAAGATTTGAGCGAGCAACATGGCCACACCCTGCAGTACAATCTTCCGGTGCAAATCCGAGGCGTACCAACACGGACCTCTCAAACGCAGTCACCGAGGGTAAAGTCGAGTAGGCCATCTCAGTCTTTTCGGGCTTTGTTTACCTGCTGTTCTCATGTTGAGTCGAGACATTCTTATCATCCTCTCAGATAGAACATGTGTACTAGGGGAGTAGGAAGACAAACAGAACCTTTTGGTTGAAGAAAATCAGGTGAGTCTGGAGGTTTTAAAAGAACTTGCGGTTGAAAGCAGAGAATAATGAAAGCGGTGGATAATCATAGAGAGAATGAAAGATGGAGAGAGACAAGAGGAATTTATAGAGATGCTTGATTGAAAGAGGGTGCTTGAGTCGGGGTGGGGGAGGCAGGGGGGCTACGAGGCAATCTCGGAGGATGTGGCAGGCCTCTGCGGACTTCCTCGCAGACACCTCCGCTAATGAATCAGACCTGGTTTTTAACATCTCCTCGCTCACCAGAACAAAGCATGCCAGCATTAATATTTTAGCGTTTCTTTTTATCTCAATGCTCAACAGCACTCCAAGCAATTTTTTTGCCAGGCAGACATTGAAAGAGGAAGAATTGGGAAGGAGATCAGGGCAGTGGGAGAAAGCAAAAAGAATGAGAGGCCGTCACAAGGACGACGTGTTCTCAGGATTTTAAGAATCCAAGAGTTACGATCGGACTGTCAAAGAAAAAAAGTTGATGCGATACACAGACAAGCCTGCCACTTTTGATATAGAACTACAGTGTTATCGCTGTCTGTTTTTTTGGGGGGGGGAGTATAAAGAATCCTATATTTGTTCATGCAATAACTTATGTTGTCCTACTTATTACTACTATTATACCCAATTACTGAGGTCAATTTTAAAGCAATCGATGATATTACGACTCACTGCTTTTGGATTGTAAAGCATTCTTCTGCATCTGCGGTTGATGACTTTCGAGTTACTTTCATGAAAAACAACAGCAGAATTCTACTGTGTGACATGCATCCATTCATTTCTGTTTGGCTTCATTCGGTACAAGGGTCAGCTGGATCCTCTCGCCGGTGACTTAAGGTGCGAGGCGATGTGCATCCTGAGATGGTTGCCGGCCAGTGAACTACACACAGCATGTCACAACACACTTCCAAACAATAAATAAGGTCAACAGGAATTTTTTGTCTCAGATGGGTTGTGATTTCCCTAAACGTATTTTGACATTGATATTAAAAAAAAAAGTCTCAGTCTTTTTTTTCTAGCACTTCTGCTCTGGAGATGTCTTTTTTTTTTTAATTCAGACCTTCCTTTGTAAAACCTTGCACAATACAAAGTTGACCATGTGTTATAATTAATAGCTTTGACAATTCAGAAAAAAAATCTCACCTGTTGCTGAACCTAACCCTCAATATATAAATAAATAAATATTTCTTTAGCCAGTTTTACTTCAACAAGAAAAAAAAACTGTTAAATGTCAATCACCTCAAAACATTACATCCATTTTCCTTTGGTATGCAAAGACGAAGTAACGTTGCTTGGCACTTGCCTTGGCAGCATGAAGACATTTTTAAAACCAAGTAAAATTCAGGGGTGGGGTTTTCTGAAGAAGAAGTACATGCTTTGGTCGACAACTTGTGGCCAATTAAAAAAAAGAAAGACATTCTTAAATGTGTTTTATTGGTTATTAAACTACGCAGATTTAAAGAACACTAGAAAATGGCATTTTTTGAGAAAGTCAAACTAGTCCTTCAGTGAGCCAGGCAGTTAACATTCTCACTTGTATTTTCTTAACCGCAGTGATAGCTCAGCCAGTTTTTTAAAATTGAATTATCACATTGTGCTTTGTCAAATAGCAAGCAATCAATAAACTATTTAAACTAGCAAAGGAGACACTTAGCCATGCCCATTACAGCCACAGACGTTTACCACACTTGATGTACTTGTCAATGAAATCTATTTCATGACAGAATCCATTTGCAATCACTCCATAGTACCCGCCTCCCCCACCCCGCGCGCAAAAAAAAAAAAAAAAGGATTGCAATTTTGCACATATACTGCACTTGATCGTAATTACTGGGGGAACAATAGAGGGGTGAGAGAGATGCACAAACACAAAAGGATGACAACATCTCTCAGCCACATCCATTAATTGCTTCTTTGTACCCTGAAATGGAGTAGCAGCATCTTTACCTGCATGGGTCCAAAATCGGGAGGGGTTGGCGAGCTAGTTGAGGGTCTTGCATTGAGCTTGGAGAAGTGTGTGTGTGGGGGAGTGTGTGTGTGTGTGTGTGTGTGTGTGGAGGGGTTGGACGGTGCCGTCAGGAGATCCCCGGGCATGCGGCCGTGGGCATTGAGCTGTGAAAAGTCATTCAGAAGGAAAACGCCGTGCATCCTTTATTTATTTGTGTCTGAAATATTTATCTGTCACACGGGCCGTCTCATAATGGGACTGTCAGTCTCCTCTGCCCACTCAAGGGTGCGGGCATGTTGCCGTGAGCGCCCACTGTGGATCTCCTGTGAATAATTGCTGGAATTTCACTTTTGGGAATGTTGCACTCTGACCCTGCAGCTTGTTGTTTTTCTGCTTCAAGTGAAAGGTAGAATGTTTTAAAGTATTTACCTCAGTCTGGCTTTTGTGCCCCACATACACACATAGACACACACCTACTGTACACACACATACACACACATCGACAGTCATGCACACAAATTCAAGTCTGAAAATAAATAATTCATCCCCTTACTCCGAGACCAGAACCCAATCAAGCTGAAAATCCCTGTCTTGCTGCACCTTTGAGCTGCCAGTTGCTCGGTGTTCTTATGTCCACGCTGGAAAAGACCTCTTTCAATGCGCAAGTGCACTCTATTAAGCCTTGAAAGGCACTTTTAATCCGGGGTCATCGCCTAAATGAAAGCCCACCTGTGTGTTTTTACACTTGGCCCCGATGCTGCGGCTCTGAATTTGCCTCTTAAGGGAAACTAAAGGGGGGGGGGGGGGGGGTTGAGTGAATTTTGGTGATATGGGCCAAAATTCAGTGACTCAGACAAGTATATATGAAGGTTACTCATATATTTTAAAATGAGACATCATGCAGGAGTATAACATTTAAATCACCTACTCATATAAATGATTGAAACAAGGATATGTAACACTATACAGTATTTTAATTTTAATTAACACGCATCTGGGGGGGCTGAAGCTTACATAGCATAGCATAACATTTGTTATCAAACAGCACAACAGACAGGTACATGCACATACATGTTCAGGCCAAGTGCTTCAGGTAATAGGGAACCTATTGCCAATAGTTGAGATCAGTGTCAGTGTCAAACCACATCTGACGGAATGGCTTTTGGTCAGTGTGTGTGTATGTGTGTGTCCGTGTCTTGAAGTTGACTGCTAATGTTGGATGCTAGCACGAGTGGTTTGCTTGCTTGCCGCCAACTGTCTTGTCCGTGTCCTCACTTGTGTTTATTATAATTCCGTTATTACATTGGTGATAATTTAATAGGGGCGGCCCGGTAGTCCAGTGGTTAGCACGTCGGCTTCACAGTGCAGAGGTACCGGGTTCGATTCCAGCTCCGGCCTCCCTGTGTGGAGTTTGCATGTTCTCCCCGGGCCTGCGTGGGTTTTCTCCGGGTGCTCCGGTTTCCTCCCACATTCCAAAAAAAACATGCATGTCAGGCTGATTGGACGCTCTAAATTGTCTCTCGGTGTGAGTGTGGGCGTGGATGGTTGTTTGTCTCTGTGTGCCCTGCGATTGGCTGGCAACTGATTCGGGGTGTCCCCCGCCTACTGCCCGGAGATGGCTGGGATAGGCTCCAGCACCCCCCGCGACCCTAGTGAGGATCACGCGGTTCGGAGAATGGATGGATGGATAATTTAATAGTATAAAGTTGAACAATTTCTGATCACTGCTACTGCGAGGCCACAAAGACAAAAAAAAAACCCACACTGTATTTTTTTTTTCCAGTGACAGGAGCTCTCTTGCATAAAAGAAAATTACCATTCAAGGAAGGCACAACATTGTTCAACAAAAAAACCCAACATTAATCGCAAGAACTAATCTTTAACCACAAAAATCAACTCACTCAAAAAAGTATAGATAATAATGCGCATGACTGTTTGTCATGCGCATCATTCCAAATGATCAGGCCCACGACCCATTGTAGTATCGGGCAGTACAATACTGAGGCTCAGTATAACAACGGCATGTCTGCCGGCTTCAATGTTCTGGATTGGATTGTGTTCGACATTAAAGTTTAAATTCTTCACCTTCTACTAAGTCATAATGCTGCAGGTGATATTTGAATTGACCTCAACTATCAGGAGTGCAGATACCATCACGGATATTGTACGCACATTCACTCATAACCATTCAATTTCGTACAATCATCTAGTCATCTTCCGACAACACACACGTGTGATTGTGCTTGAGATAAACACTTTCAATTAAACCCCTGGGTACAAAATGCAAAGATAGTCACACATGCACACACATGTGCACACACTCACATCCGGATGCATTATCGGTGAGTCTGTGCATGCATAATTAAGGAGTGACTTGTTTGGAGAGAGTGCATGTCGCCTCCCCATGTGCATAGTGCATCCTGAGAAGGAAGCTTTGAATAATGAAAAGTGTCACCTATGCAAAATGCAGGAGATGAGCAAGACTGACGGCGACTGGGTGCCTTTTGCGAATGTATGTACACTAGTCTGCTGATTGTAGTGTACGGGCGGGTCTACTGTGTTTGTGTGTATGGTACATGCGAGCATCTGCACTGTACAGACGTACACAACAGTCGATGCTGCGGCAGGAGGGCTGGTTGTCATTTAGCACGGTGCCACTCGGACACTGAAGCATATGTGATGTCACAGAGTTGACAGCTGAGACACGGTCCTCTGTGGTCCACCCTCCCACTTCCGTAACCTCAACCCTCCTGAGCATCCCCCCCCCCCCACCCTCCAACCGCCCTCCCACCTCTACTCTGACTGACGCCTCCTGCTCTGTCGTGAAACAGTTGCCATCCAGCATGACTGTGTATAGAGATAACCACTGTCCTTTTTTTTTTTTTTTTAAATATGATGAATCCTGGAAAGTGTTTTCACAATGCCGGGAAAAGATGACATTTTGTGTCATTTTTGTTGCATTTTATATACATGGAATGGGGTGGGGGTGGGGGGTTGTCTTTATTCCAAGATAGTACAGGTATTTAAAAAATAGATAAATACAACAAAAAAAACTTACAATAGCTATGTCAGGGGTTGTATCGGGAATCCTTTTCACACTACCTATACAAGGCAACATGTTTTCAATTTGCTGTTCTTGATAAACAAGGCTAAAACAAAAAGAGGGATGACGTCCACCCAGCGAGCAGTGGTGGAAATACTTTGTCAAGTCAAGTCAACTTTATTGTCAAATATGCTCTATGTCATAGGTGTCAAACTCAGGTCCTGGAGGGCCGCTGCCCTTGCATGTTTTCCAAGTTTCCCTTTTGCAACACACCTGATTCAAATGATCAGATCATCAGCAACCTCTGCGCAAGCCTGACATTGAACTTGTTCATTTGAATCAGGTGTGTTGCAACAGGGAGACTTGGAAAACATGCAGGACAGCTGCCCTCCAGGACCCGAGTTTGACACCTATGCTCTATGTGCAACATAGAGCACAGATGAAATTTCTTTCCTCTCAACCACAGTGCAACCACAGGAGAGAGAGGAGCCGCTGCGGGTACCCGCGCCGCCATTAACAGAACAGTTAACATAATTTGTGACTGTACTTAAATTGACTTTTTATGTATTTGTGGCCTAATTAAAGGGGAAGTGTCATCAAAAATGCTGTTTGCTCTATGTGCCTCCACTAATCTAAACACTGCATTTTGATTAGAGTCGCGTTTGTGGAATACGAATAAAGCAGCGAAAATCGACTCATTTTTATCCATCGTTGGGGGCCACTTTTTGTCGACTGAAAATGACATCACAGTGCCGGACAAAGTCACCAATCACAGCTAATCTGTTTTCTGTGTTTGGTCATGTGACGTATGCAAGATGAGAGTATCGTTTCGAATCGTGCGGTTGCATTGAACATGTTTTTGTAACGAAAACATTTGACTTGCGTTCCCCTTTTATGCATTTATTATTGTAATGAATTTTTATGATTATTCCACCCCTTCATTTGACTACAGATATCCATACTCCCTTGTGACATTAATTACCACAAACTACTGGCATGCAAAGATTATTTGTCGAATCTGAAATAATTTAAGGTAAGCAGTATTTTTTGAGTTGCTATCGTGAGCTAATTTTGCATTTTTTCTGTGCTTCATCTTAAGCGCATTGTGTGAGTACTTTTGCCAATTTAGGCCTTTGCCATCCACAAAGTCCAAAAACAGAAAACTTGCAGCTGCTTTGTTTCCAGCCAATAAGAAAAAAAAATGCTAAATCGTAAATCCGCTGCAAACTGCCTTTCCACCTCTCACCTTGTGATGTTTTTTTTTCAGACATAAAACTACAAACCTTTCCAATCTTACCCGCTGACGACACCAACCTTACAACCCTGCCCCATAGGCACGGATAAAACATAATATCTAATTAAGTTTCAGCACCGCATTTTCATTTGTTAATCACTTAAGTGCTCGGAAGAGAAGCTGATATCCAAAGGTCTGGTCCCAGTAGCCCAAAATGTCAAAATGCAATTATATGCATGATTAGTCTGACCTGCACAGTGCACACCCTCCCTCCTTACCCGCAAAATCTGACAACCGCTGCCATGTTTATTTAGAACCCCAAGCCCCCACCACCCCCTCCCCAACCCGTTCTGCGCCGCGGCAGCCATTGCTCCTCCATCTGGTCACTATTGGTACTGACTAGCACTGCTGGCAAGTGAGGAGAGAGCTTTTAGCCCAGGTGGGAGAGATAATCTTTCAATCTCTACGAGCCTCAGGAACAAGGATAAGGGGGAAAAACACACACACACAAATGGAAAATAAATGAATAAGAATAAAACAATTTATGCTTCTTAAAGGATAATACCATCCCAAATTATTAATCAAATCATCTTGATCCGTTTGAGCTTTTTGTGTGTGTGTGTGTGGTGTTTAGCGGATCAGGAATCCTCTCTAATCTGATTGCGTGGCGATAAGGCGGATTTAGTCTTGCTATTGTGCTACTCTGATTAAAGGGCCAGGTGAAGTACACACACTCAGTCGCGAGAAGGCACGCAAGAATGTGTGTAACCGCGATGACACATGCCGAGAGTATGCGCTTCCATGTAGAGCGGCAGCATGGATGTCTTCATTTAATGTCACGGGGGCATACAAATGATAAATGATCACGTGAAGTGATGTGAGTGTTAAGGAGTTGCTTCAAGATTTGGATTACAATTTCAAAATGCTGGAAAAATAACAACTAATCAATCAAAATGTAAATTTAAAAAGGTGAAAAGCCACACAATCAACATGTTCTTCAATTCATCAAACGTTATGTCCGTCATTAGTCGCTACCAGAACTCTTTCCCCAAACCATCTGTCCATGATAGAACTCATACAAAGTGGGCCCGCTTTGCCAAATTACATGTGGATCTGCATTTGGACTAAATTGAATTGAAAAGGAATATTTGAGGAAGTGTGCATTTTGACAAAGGCTGCAGACTCGCAATGTATGGAGCCCAAGTGCCTCAAGAGAGTCGTGTCAGGTCCCCTGGTAACCTATTAGACCCTAAGCAACCACAACCCTCTCGCCACCCCACCCTCAATCCACCGCCTTTTCCGCTACAAAGCGCATCGTGCCAAGGGAGACCCTCGCAAAATATTCATGGTACACCACCTTGTGTGTGTGATCTGTCGGCTTATACACATATGCATGCACGGGGGAAACACAATGCTTATGCAGTCTCATAAAGATGAACTCCTAAGAATGGTTTAAAAAAAAAAGTACCGTATTTGGGTAGCACAGACTTCCCAACATGTTTGACCACACAGGCAGTTTGGTATCATGTCAAAACTCTGTTAGCCCGGCAGTGGTGACTGAAGGGGGCTTTGGTGTAGTCACACTGACACACAATTCAAGGGGACAAGATTGAATAATAAATAGAGGGGTAAAAATGCACATTGTAGTAGTATAATTGTAGCAGTTACTGTGGTGATGGTGGTGGGGTTGGTGGTTATTTGCGTCCCTTTTTTCTTAATATTCTGGTTGCATATGAATGGATGTAAAAATATATTGGAACCACAGTGGTTCAATCGTTACCACGTCTTGCGTGGTGTGCACATGTTCTCCCTGTGCCTGTGTGGCTTATCTCCGGGTACTCCGGTTTCCTCCCAAATTCCAAAAACATTCACGGTAGATTAATGGAACACTGTAAATTGTTCCTCGGTGGGAATGTTTTTTTTTTTGTCTCTGTGTGCCCTGCGATTGGCTGGCAAGCATTTCAGGGTGCCCCCCCCCATCCCCCCCCGCCTACCACCCGAAGACAGCTGGGATGGGCTCCGCACAATGGATGGGATCAGATAATGAATGGATAACTAAGACAATGACTGAATTCTCCAAAAATGAATTTTTATTTTCATATATTTTTATTTTATGGCCCACTTCATCCCCCATAGTTCAGTCTTTAGCCTGATGTTTAAAAACATCACGTCACATTTCACAGGATTGTTTCGTGTTTTGTTGAGGATTTTCACAACAGCACGCGTTTCGTGTCGGGTGGCCGTCAGGAGAGATAGTCATCACTGAATAATTATCAAGGAATTGATCGTGAAGTCACAAGCTTACGTTTGACGCCTATATAGGCTGCAGCAGAAACTGAAACTATACACGAAGCTTTTCACCTGAAGAAATATGGGATTGTGGAAAAATAGACTTGTTTTTGTACATTCTAACACTTTCTTTCGTTTGTTGCCACTACCTAGCCAAACATTTAGGGGCTTTTCTACACTATGAGGTGCAGGTCATAGCTATGAATTTTCCGGTGTCGCAGTCTTGTATATTCATGTGTAGCCTACTTTGTATATTTAGTCTTCTTGATTTTGTTGCTGAAAGGAGCACACCACTATCGTTCAACTAAGCTAAATTAACTGTGATACAGTCACGTATTTTACCTGCCCAAAGCAAAACATGTGTCTCTCAACTGTGTACGTTTGTAATTTAAAATACAACGAAAACAAGATGTGTTTTTGATAAAAAGAAAAGAAACTCCCAAAATGTAAAGATGACATTATTGACATTATTCAACTGCCACAGTAATCTTTGGCTCCTCATGAGAAACGTGGTTGGGCTTTTGCTCATTGTCTCTCAAGAACAGAAAAATACAACTCTCATGCCTTCCACATGGATAACGTCGCACCATTACTTTATGAGGCAGACATGTCTCATGATAAAAGAAAAAAAAATACATATCAAAGTACTTGAAAGTGAGGCTGTTCAGATTCGTCATCATCTGCCTTGTGTTCACTGGATGTTTTTTTTTCTTTTTGCTCGCTGACTGTTTGTTGGCAGATTGAGGTGCTGTTGGACTTCGAGTGTGACCTCATGTTCCATTCTGTTTCTGCGTTCGCCATCCCACCGGGCAGGCGTTTGCATTCTGACTTAAATCGGACGACTGCTGTGGGACGGTGAACCTCTGTACAGAGTCCACAGCTGCCCTCACCCTGGTCACCGGCACAGCTGCCGCTGCCGCCGCTTCGATTGGTGTTGCTTTGGGTGTAGCTTCATTGGTTTTGCAGCATATTTTTACGCTGGTCACATTTGCTTGTGAGTGCTGTGAGTCACACTCTGTGTGCAGTCATGACAGAAAAAATATGAAAATATTTCTGTTGCACATAAGGAAGTGTCTGTGTGGGTACATGATGCAACTCTAAGACTTGCAGCACACCAAGGGAAATGGCCGATCACGACTGAAGTGGACGATTGCAAAAATTTAGAATGTTATTTATTAAGAAACTTTTTTTTTGATTGAACCTCAATCAATGTTGTCATTGGCACAATTGTCAAGGAAGAAGCTGACTGCCTTCACCGATGAAGATGAGAAATTGCATATTCTGAAATGACCAACATATCTGAATTTACCGTGGCAGATCACTTTATTGCTCGTTCTTACCCACACGATAGTTTTCCTTGTCTTGTCCTTACATCTCCAATTAGTGGACCACGTCGAATGCTTGTCAGCCAATTTTCTTCCGATCTTTTTGTTGTGTTGTCTGACAGGGAAACGGTGCCAACCTCTGCGCTGTACTCGACGCTAAAACTAAATGTTTGATCAAGCGCCTTATGTTTATTGACTTCCCTTTCATGTCGCTTTCTGCTGTTGTGCCTTTGTGGTGGCAAAAGATCCCCATGCGTCATCATTTGCGAGCAATCGGAGATGTCAGAGGTGCTCTTTTGATGTGGAGTCAGTCCTCCCGTTTGAGGTGCCACCTGTACCGCGTTCTCACTAACTTATGCACAAATGGCGCCGCGTGGGCGTAGCTTTTTGTGCGACTGCATCTTTGCCGGGGCGTCATTATGGATCTTGAGAAACTCCTGTGTAATCATCCACCTCCGGGTCGCATTCCGGAGGGAGCAGAATGGCCTTGGAAGACATTACGGTGCGAATGTAATGATTGCAGCAGACTGAGGTGCATCGACAGCTTTTGTAGCGCTGCCTTTTGATGGTAGGCTCACCTTAATGATGGCACACACGAGTTCAGTAAACACAGTTTCTGACAGTTTTGCACAAACACAGTGCAGAGGATCCTCAGTTTACGACAAAGTTCCGTTCCCACAGTGGAGATGTAACTCGATTCTGCAAACAACTGGAATAGGCTCCCTGCACACCTGCGACCCTCATGAGGATCAGCTGATTAGAAAATGGATGGATGGACATTTCAGGGTGTACCCCACCTACTGCCCAAAAGACAGCTGGGATAGACTCCAGTACGCCTGCGAGCCTCGTGAGGATGAGCGGATTAGAAAATTGGTGCATGAATGGATGTTTGTATTGCGATATACAGCGGAAATGTGACATTATTGGCTAAAGGTAATTAAAGAAGGTTTTCCGTTAACATTAAGCACTCTTTTCATGGCCCCAAAACACCCAGTACAGTACAAAATGATTGTTTTGTACTTTTCAAATGGCCTAAAAATGCCCATTACAATACACAAGTATAGATAAATAAAATAAAATTTAAAAAGCTTGAAGCTTGAAAAGGTTTTAACGTTCATCCAAACGCATGCAGCTGGTCACTTTCAAAAGCTGCAAGGTTAGCATAGCATAAAGAAGGGCTTGCCAAAAACAAAACAACTGTAACCATGCTTTCCATTGCCTTTGCTAAGAACACCAGTCCTGCCAACATGGCTGCCACATAGGTTCGTGCTTTACTTTTGATGGAAATGACACCTCTGCCAACATGGCCACCACATGGGCACATCTGTTATCCAGATCTAGTCTGTACTGTCTATCTTTGGCAACAGCAGAAATATGTTTAGCAGTGTCTTTCTGTAGATTCAGCCATTAAATAAAGAAACAAAACAGATTTTGCCAACTACTCTACAAAAGAACATTTTGAGTGGACTGCACACTATTTTCTGTCTGTCTGTTATCTGCTAGTATGACTACGTATACAACTCTGTACAACCACCAGTGTTTATGAGAGTAAATACGTTGCCACAACAATAGCCTCCCTGAAGCCAGCCATCTTCTGATCTCCAGGCCAAGTACTGCCATACTTGGTGTAAAATGACAAACTACTGTTTTGTTCAAAGTGCAAAATAGGAATCATAGGAATATTTTGATGTGCCTGGTTTGTTTTTGTGGCTCGCCTTTTAGTGTCAGTGGGAAAAAAAAGCACAAGGCGACGACTATTCCCCTCATTTATTAATGTTGGCTAACTAATTACTCGAGTTTATAAAAAAATAAAATAAACTTGACAAAGTAGAACACTCATATATTCATAAAATGTTTTTGACGTCCATGTTCACTCAAATGCAAACAAATCCTAACAAACACAAACTGTGCCTCGACATTTTAAATGAAGTCAGCTTGTTTGTGTTGTACAAGTGCTCTTTTAAACAGGCCATTGATAGAACTCCTCTTAAGTGCGTCCAGTAAACAGCTCGAGAGAGACTACCAAGGGAGGACAGTTCCTCGAGTGCGGCTAATGAATAGAAGACGCGTGGCGACAAGCATCTTTAATTCTCCGCCTGTTTGGCTGTTTGATATAAGATGTATACACAGACCTCTAGTGGTTTTGTGCTGTTCAGAGGGGAGAGTATAAATAGAGCAGTTCTCTGACGACAAGCTTTTCTTTAAAATGGATGCCAAAGTAATAGTCTATGACACATGCGCTTGTTGTTGGATTAACATAATAAGAAACACATAAATCAATTTTTTGGGGTCAAACTCAAGCCATCATAAAAGCTATTGTCAATGACAAAAAAAAAACAGTCAAGGACATTTATTTATTGTCTTTATGGGCACTCCCTTTTTCCACACTCTGGGCTCTACCCCAGGTGGTAGTAGGAACAGAATTCATACTCTCCACTAGACCAGCAATGTATTGGGCGGGTTGTCAAGTCACTCACGTGCATGAAACAGGGTCACCCTCAAAAACTGTCTGATTTCAACAAGACAAGAACAAGACTACGCCAAGTTTACTTAAATTAAGAATTATAGTACACGTTTCACAGCTATTATTTGGGTGCAAGAATACATACTTGTGACATCTGGGAGTGTTTTTTTTTTTGCCCCTTTAGGATTATTAATTAACGAAAAAAAATATTTTAAACACTCCCCAACACATACATAGTCACAGAGTGGTTTTAAATTGATACCAAATAGACAAAATCAAATGTTTTTTCACACAACCACTCTAGTAAAAAAGTGTACTGCCAGGGCTGCAGCTATCAAATATTTTGCTCTTTGGCTATCTTACTGAAAATTATCAGTATTTTAAAAAAAAGTTTCCCTTTGACTGGCTGTCACCATAAAGTGTGCGGAGTCATTTACATCTACTTTCTTAGAAAAGTACAATCTGACGGCACTCGCCAGCCGGCACGAAGCACTTGACCCTTGCTAGCACTATCTAGCACTGCTAGCGCTTGCTAGCTCTGGGGCCGACGCTAAACGTTGACAACAGGCGCCGTACAATGCAGTATCTGTTTTTTTTGTTTTTTTTGATTTTTGCACCCTTCATTAGAATTGAATGTTAATTCAAGACATTAATTCAAGACGTCGTCATATTTTGAAGCTGGTCGACACAGATTGTGATGGCAAACAAACCAAAACGCAGTCTGGAAGAAATGTAAAGTCAGCCATTACACTTCAACAGGCTGTTGTGAAAAAAAAAATTAAAACGTTCAAAGGCATGTGAGGAAAAAACAGCCTTATATTAAGTCCTCTAGCACAGACAAAAGGTCTTGCTGATTAGAACGTTGGAGGCCTTTCAGCATGTGCCATTCATTATTCATCATTCACCCCACTGGTCCTCCTCTCTGATTACTCTGTCTCACACAGATACGCACCCACGGACGCGTGTGCGCGCACACACACCCACCCACACACACAAACAATATAGCACAATATCTGAAAAGTTCTCATTGACTGACTGAGGATTAATTAGCTATGAGGTAATCATTGGCTCCAAACAAGGCTGTATGTCAGAAGAGTTGACATTTAGTCGACAAGGGAGGCGTGTGTGTGTGTACGTGTGTGTGTGTTTGTGTGTTGCTATGGAAAATAGAGTATCTCACACACACACACACACACACACACACACACACACAAGTCAGGCCTGTTTAGTGCCAGCTTTGTTAACAAGTCTGAGAAGATGAGAGGGATTATTTTTATTTCAATGGCGCAAGCAGTGCTCCCGAGTCCTTCACTCATGGTGTCTCATATTGAGTTATCAGCATGAGGCCTGCCTTACTGTTAGCATCAGATTAGTTCAAAAGTTAAAGATTCAAGGGTTTTTCACTTGTCATGAGATTGTGACATTTAGGGTTTGTTTGTTTTTTCAAAGTTATTCTGTCTCCTCTTTGAATTTGTCAGAGGGTATTTGTTTGTTAAAATAGCAATGTTATCTTGTTTCCATGAAATTGTCTTAAGTAGTAAAGCTGGACAAACACTGACACCATTTGTTGAGGCGTCAGGTTCTTTATCCTTTTCATCGAAAAACTGTTATACGTATATTTTGAAAAACAATTTTCTGGTTCAACTTTTGTGCCTTTCAGTTTAACTCAGCTTCACAGTTGCACATTCTATCGATGAGCCGCCACTGCACACAAAACATGTTCGTTTATGAACAATAAAATAATTCAGAAATCCCGATAATTTGTTTCGCTGCTGTTTTTTGAGGACGTGCAGACAACTATTTTTCACTGTAATCGTCAAATGAGAGGTTAAAAATGACCACATGTTGCATGTTATGGAGTTCAGTTGCCATCTTCAAACCATTCTCAGTACGGAAATGTCCCCAAGTTGTTTTTGAAACGGCTAATTGTGTCGTTGTCAATTATTCATCCGCATTCCAGCTTTCAAAGCTTATAGACTTATAGTTTCCCTCAATAAACAGTGTTCCCATAAGCTCCCTCTCAGTGTCCACACTATATACATCAATATTTCATACGTAATTATGATGGGAATGTCACCATCTTATTTGTATTTCCGTAGAGGCGATTTGCGCCCCGTCTCGGATGATTGTTGTTGTTATACGGAACGAATTGATAAGTTAACCTGATTTTACCATTGCATTATTGAACTTTCATACATCGCGCCCACACACCAAGAGCAGCTTTCTAAGTCACACTGTCAATGTAACATACTATGCGGATTACATGACAACAACTAAAGCAAAATGATGTGCAAATTGCCAGTTGAACAAAAATGTGGGGGAAAATATGGATCAAAAGCCGTCATCCATGATATGGAGGATACTTTTTCGTTGTCTTTTCCCTAAAAGACACACATATTTTAAGGATCAATTTGCATGAACATCCAATCGCATTTGTGTCATCCTCAGTAGACCTCGGTTCAGCAAGCATCAAATGATTGGCCTGCACTCTTTTACACCTCTTTGGCATTTTTTGGAGGGCAACACTCACTTCTAACGGCATGTAGAGAAGAATACCATCCAGCCAATTGTGGTCGAGTGTTTGACCGTTTTATGTTTAGGGTGGTTTGGACCACTGTGGTAAAGGGAACTTATTAATCAGTTTTATGAATGCATTGAACCCCTTTTATAAACATCACAGAACATCCAAATGTCACTCCATTATTGCGTGCTTGTGTATTGCACCTGCACCCGACTCCATCATTAACCCTGTAGGCTGCTGGTATATTTGGGAATGGGCCATGTTGGTTTTAGTCCCGCCTTTGGGACTAATCACCTAATGAGGGCATTAAGAGAGTGTGAGGGTCAAAGTGATTTCTGTGAGTGTTGGGGCAGGTGGTATCCCTTGACATCGCGGAAACCCTCCCCCCCCCAGGGAGATATTCATTGGGGCAGAGGATGCTCGAGGGCCTGGCCAGTCACACACTGCTTGGATGGTGATGGATACCTCGCCCCAGGGAGGACGACCATGAGACCACTTAAGCGTAACACACACACACACACACACACACACACACACACACACACACACACACACACACACGCACAAAGAAACAAATGAGTGAGATGCAAAGAGCCAGACAAGGAGCAGACAAAAGCGCACAGCAAGATTGAAGCGCCATGTTTAGCCTGATGATGCATGACATGTGTAATGCATTCTAATTCTCCCCATCAGAGCACAAGTCTTTAAGAATGATGGATGATGTTGTTTCGGCCTCTCAGTAAACACAGCTTAATAGATGACGACCCCGACCCATCGGGGCCCCATTTCAGCGATTTCCACGTTGCCCGAGATCCGCAACGGCGTGTTGATTTCACTCATTTTTCATCACATTGGAGACTTTTAGTTCCATAATTTAATAAGTTGTAATGTATTAACTGATTACATTTGTTCGGATATTATCACCGTTATTGTCAATTAACCCCACTGCTCTGTATTTAGGATAAAAAATGAATGTCATCGTTATTTAGAATATCCCATTCCAATTTCCCCTGCTTCACTTGTCATGTGGGCCACAAGCTGATCTTTAAAACTCGTCTCAAAACTCATTTCTATTCTTTGCCTTTTGGCTCAGCATGACTCGGACTTGATTTTTAGTTTTACTGTTTTTGTGCTTTCTATTGTATTTGTTATTCATTTATTGTTTGTTGTTGTATATATGATGTCCGCTCCATGTACAGCACTTTGTATACAGCGGTGGTTGTTTGAAAGTGCTCTATAAATACAGTTAAGTTGAGCTGAGTTGAACAAACCGTTGACTTTTCGTTAGTGTGGAGGCATTGAAAGAATACCTCTCGTGGAGGCATTGAAAGAAAGGAGGATATATTCCAGCCACTGGAGGTTGTGATTAGATATATTTTCATGGCTTGACCATGCAGGAATGTGTTGGCATAGATGATAGATGTAGTGGGGTTTAATTGACATTTGTTTTTCGGCCGACAGCATTTGATAGTGGCTTCCATGGCTTGAAACCTCAATATATTTATTCGGTGATTTTTTTTTTTTAATTCATTCAAATTTGGCAGGGTTGTTCACAACACTGGTGTGTCAAATTTGTCATTTTCACTTTCCAGAATCCATAGAGGTCTAGCATCTACAAGTCACCAGAGTTCATTCCATTGGCTATGTTGAACTCCTCCCTGTCATTATTTGCACAATGTATTCTCACGATACCACAGTAGCACAGTGCAGTTCAGTCAGTAGCGTGTATGTCACAACCCCAAGACACAAGATGACATGTAGACGTGTGCACTGAGCTACTGTAATTCCGCAGGGAGTAAAGAAGTGAATACATAACACCGCAGAGCTTCTGAGGTCTCTCTGCAGGGAACCTCCTACTCTTGGGACTCTGGGAGATTAGAGTCAGGGTGTATCCTCCAGAGTCGGAGCGTGCGTGGTTTAAGATGATTTGAAAAAACAACCAAGCCACTCTTGAGTGATGACAATGTTAAAATCGATGTGTACGCATATTGTCTGACATTGTAAACTGTGTATATTAAGACAAAAAAAAGAATGCCACACATGGAACCATGTCTCAGATTAAAAACAAAAAAAGATTCAATTGCAAAAAGAACATAACGGAAGGATCAGATGCATGGTGCGGTTTACACACTAAGGTGAGTTAGTGTAAGTTTTTTGGGCCCCTGCTCAAAAATGAGGAACCTGGTTAAAGCTACGCAAAACATTAAAGTTCAGGTTTCGTCAAACAGTGGGTCGCTTATTAAATCCCCTTTGATCGGACTCGTCTTTGATTTCTCTGTGCTCATAAAGAATTCACTTTCACTGGTAAATATAGGTAGTTCAGAGAGACAACGTGACACACGGCCCTCGTTCCCTCTCTCGCTCTCGTTTTTTTTTTCTTTTACAAAACAATTTTACGAACTAGGCAGCGCGTGTAAAAGCACACTGATGGGGAGTTCCCATTTTACTGTCATACAGCATACTGTATGTGAAAAATAAAAATTGCAACATATCAAGAATGTTGACCTCACGTGGAGGGACACAAATATTGTCCATCATTAGGATTGCAAATATTACCAACTTAATGGCATAAATGGAGGGGGACATCAACATGGAAAAAAGTCACACAGACGAACCTTTTAAGGCACTGGTTATTATTTTCCTGCAAACAAAATACTTCAGGTGAAAAAGCAACGAGACCACAAACGATGTGTGTTTCCTTTCTTCATCTGGAGTTGGAAGTGGTAGGTGGCGAGGACATAACCGTTGATGAAGGCATTATATTATGTCAGAGTTATTAATATGCAATTTGGCTCAACAACGACGTGGCTAAATCCCTTTGTCTCCAAAACGTCCATACATATGGGCCAGAGTTGAAGTATGACTGCACTTTTCCCCCCTCAAGTTTATTTTGATAGGTTACATACTTGGCTCAATAAGTTGTGTACGCATCTTCCAGGACCTGTGAACTGCCATTCAGTTGAACACAAGTGTAGTTGTCAATGACAAAAAGCCTTCCCGCCTGTGAACTCGTACCCCAGTTGCCATTGCGTATCTGTTTGTTACTGCCCCAATTTTTTTCGAGGCGAAAATAATGAGCAGTGTCTCCCCGAGGCCTGCCAACTTGTTCTCATGTCCCGGGCCACAACCTGACCTGGCAATGCCACCCGATTGAGACCCACTTTGCCCTGGGGGCCAGGCGGTGTTTGTTTGCCCTGCCCAAAAGATGACACTTTGTTACGGAAACGGAAAGGTCATGTCGGCACCCCTGACCCGCACCTCTCAGCCTTCATTCTGCTTCATGCCAGGGTGGTGGCAGAACATGCATTTTCTCGGCACATCAATGCACACACTTCAAACCAGTTTAGATTTACTCTTTTTCCAGACATGAACAACACATTTGATTGGAAGTTGATTCCATTGAGGGCTGTAATTGCCTATATCCGCATTAGAATTGATCACTAAACTTCCATATGATTGTATTTCACTGTTCTTGAAACCTTGAAATGGATGAAAATATGGGCCAGATTAACTGGAAGAATCCTGCTAACACAAAGAGAATTCATCATTTAACTAACAATACGGAATGAGCCAAGTTATATTCCTGATCTAATCCTTTAAATTTAAGTCATTGTTTCTTATTTTGTGGCCTTAAACTGTTTTATGTAAGTCTTTAGGGAAATATGACTTTTGTGTATATAGAACTAAATCACTAATACAATTGTATTCAGGGCTAGTACTGATTACTATTCTCACTAAAATCAAGAGCTTGCAATTTTGCATATCAATACAAATCCTTCAAAGAATAGGAAAGGAGAAAGCAAATGATGCAAACTATTTTATTCAATTTTAAGGTAGAATTGTAAATTTTGCAAGTGACCATATAACTCATAGCTACCAGTGTATATTAAATAATTACACACAGAGGCTTTATGCTGCATTTCAACGTGTTAAAATAGTAAAAAATATATTCAGGGTGATTAAGCGTCGCTTTGTGTCACTGCTTAGCACTATTCTATAGTTCCTTATGTTTTTTTTCTTATGTCATCACAACATCCTGTTTCGGTAATACTGTACACATTTTTCAATCCGAAACCGAAAAATGCACATTAGGGCAATTTGGCCGCCGAAAATTTGGGGGACTTAGAAATTTGTACTGACCCAGCCGAGCTAGCCTCTGTAGGTAGGTGGTGGACCCAAAATCGCCGCACACTGGCTCCGGGCCACTGGCTCACTGGGCCACTGTAATGTTGAACCTGATTAATCACATTTTGAAGCAATTGGGGCTAAATTGAGTGCAGCAAAGACACTATTGAATTCAGTCCAAGCTCGTTTGTGGCCCGAGGAAGCGAAACACGTCATGAGCTATGGGTATTGTCTGACCTATTATGTGGAGCAGTATACACTGAGCAGATTAAGAAGGCTGTCAATTGCGTGGAATGGATTGTCAGCGAATCACATCGTGAAGCAGTTGATTTATCCAGTCTTGAAACAAAAGAAGCAAAATGAATTGTACTACTTGTGCTACATCCAGCAGTGGTGCCGTTAATTTTATTCTCAGCTAGTTTTCTGATCAAAAGAAGCATGATACCTCATATGGGAAAATCTCTCTGGCACCACTTGTCCGGGAAATACGACACCACTATCAAAACATACTGAAATATTCTCTCATTCCTTGAAACAGGATGCATGATGGACAATTGGCTTGAAGTAACTGGTTATATGCCATCGCGGATCGCCTGTTCATCCACTCAACACTGCAATTAAGCAACCAAGTACATTGTTTGTTCAATACCTATTTCTAAAATTTTTGTCAACGACCACACCATTCTGAATTTCATTGAATTTTGATGTGTGGCTAGTTCGGTTTAGTTCGGCCAAGACTTGTCAGCTTTGCTGGGTGAAGAGCTGCCTTTTCTGTGCTCAGCAAGTAGCCAAATAAACAAAATGTTGCTTCTTCTGTGAGCAGGGGTGGGGCTAAGCAGTGGTTCATTGATATGGGACTGCCTATTTTCAACTGATTTAGGATTACCTGGTGCTGTAAGTTTATGTATTTTTTGTCTTCTACTTTCCCCCTTTCATAGTTTTGCTGCTATAAATTAGGAAATTTTCCATTGTGACACAAAGGCACACATAGGCACTTCAATGCTGCATTACACAATATTTAGTTGGTTTTTTTTTAAGTTGTATCTTTAATTTCTCTGATGAAATACTTGTCCTCTGTGGCTTCTTTACTCGCCAACTTCAGCCTTCCAATAGGCATCAGGAACCTACGAAGGTGAAGATCCACCTTGATAAGACCACTTTGATGTCACTCGGCGATAAAATCGCATCACCCTGCAAGATTTGACCTCGCAATTTGCCTCGTGAGCATCCGTTTGGTGCGAAGCTCCTGGGGCCCATCTGAAGCATCCAGTCGTTTTAGCCAGAATGAGGCACACCGATAATGACCCTTGCCATGACTGTTACACCGCATTGCATAATTTTAGAGCTTTAGAATTTATTATCTTCTGTGGAAACATTTATTTTAGTAATAAGGTCTTCAGAGGCAAGAGTTGAAAATACAAATTTACACTTGGGCCCACACACATGCATCACATTATGATTATGGCGCTCAAAGGGAAGTCTTATTAATCTACAGTTTTTTCTCCTCATCTGGAGGCAGCTCATGAACAATTCAGCCGATGCCTGCTAATAGTGTTTCACAAGGCTCTGTGGGATATCTTTTATACATCACTGAGGGCAATTATCAACTTAGCCGAGGAGACAGTGTCGCCAGCTCAGCCCTGCCCTTCTCCCTCTCTCTCGCTCGCTCTTTGCCTTGGCATGACTTTTATTGCAGCAGTCTACAGCTAGAGTAAATAAAATTAAAATGTAAACGTAAGACATATAAAATACTGTCTGTGTTTTGCTCAAAGGCTAGCTGGCCACACTTGATATTAGCGTATTAAATTCCAACTCAATTACATTTTATGAACAAAGAGTTGAAGCTAATCAGTCACTGTACTTCAAGTAAATCTGTTAATTATTGGTGTGTATAATCGAACCTGAAAAGAACGTAAACATGAAACCGGAGAAATACATATATTTTTAAATCAGTGACACCAATTATCATCCAACAGTAACAATACGCAGTTTCTGCTATTTCCCAGAGCCACTGTCCTACAAAAATATTGGCACTTGGCACAAGAGGGCACCACAGTCCCGCTTACCCCCCAGGGATGCCACCTCACCCCGCCTAAATTGCCCTTCCTCTGATGTTGCTCCCTTTGCTTTTATCCACGGCCGCAGTTGTTGGTGGGCAGCAAGCCGGCACAGCTGGCGGCATTAGTTGGCTTAAGCCTCCATGCTAATGCTAATGTAGGGTCAGGACGGACAATATGAGCCATATGACTGACCACTGACACGGGGTTGTAAAAGTGGATGAGGGCCACCCGTGCCGAGCTGAACGCAGATGGCTTTGTGAGCAACATGGTAGAGTTGATGGGAGAATGTTGCCACCATTTTTTTTTACCGCTAGCCCTCTAATTAGATTAGGCTATGTGTTCTTTAGTTGCTCATCCTGTTCAGGGATGTGGAGAAGCAGGGATTACGCCCTGGACAAGTCGCCCATGAATCATAGGGCACATTCAGGATAGCCTCCATAGATGTTTTTATTTTTTTGTGGAACATATTTATCCTTTATCCGGTATAAAAACTAACTAACAAATATCACTGCCAAAATTCCCCGGATGAACTGAACATATTCTATGGCTGTTATGATGGGGGAGCCACCTCAGGGGTTAGCCGTCACTGGGGAATTTGTGACATTTCAAGTGACAGAGGCTAACGTGCACAGAGTTTTTAAATCTGTACAGTTAGGAAAAGCTGCTGGGCCAGATTTTATTGCTCCTCGGGTACTTAAACTGTGCTACAGCCGACTTTCTGCCTCACTATCAATTCGTGTGGCACAAACAAACTGCTATTGTGCCAGTACCCCCAAAAACACCTCTAACATGTTTGAATGACTTGAGACCTCGAGCTTTAACATCCGCAATTCTGAAGGGTTTTGAGAAACTGCTGAAGTCCTACATCAGTCCAAACATATCTATCAGTAATGGCCCTTTAGCGTTTGCTTACTGGTCTAATACATCTGTCGATGACACTCTTCATACTGTACTGGAAGAACCTTGAGCATAACAATATCTATGTCAGAATGTTGTTTCTTGATTACAGCAGTGCCTTGCATACAATTCGTATACCAGCCGTGTCTTGGAAAGTCATGTGAACATCTGTGAAAAGCAGACAACACATCTTCTAAGTCAGCTTGAGTCGTTCGTTACCCTATGTCTTGTTTCTATCTCACTGTCGTCCAACCCTGATATCACTTCCTCAATCAATCTTTCTTCATGCCAGCAGTTCCCTTCCGTATGCTCGTGTCCTCCGTTTTCACGGCCTAATGATCCTCCTCTGGCAAGAGAGCCAACAGCTGGCCGCACAAACCCGAGGCGCTGTCTCTCGCCCTCGGAGGCCAACGAGGCCTTTGTGCTCGGTTCCCAGAGCAGCAGGGAAACCTCTGTTTTGGAACAACAGCGATCACACCGGGGCTTATATTTATAACCGCGCTAGCATGACTGCTGTTGACCCTCGCGGTAATCACCAGTGTGCATTGAGCCCGAGCGAGGCTGAAATTTGGCCCGCTCCAGATGGGCACCGGCCAGATTGGCCCGCCGAGTTTCATGTTGAAATCATAGACGGGCTTTTGACCATGCCAACATTAAACTGGCAGAGCAGTTGTTCTCATCCGGCACGGGAAATACCAAAAAATATACATACATGGGAACATGATGATAATGTTTCAGTTTAATTATTTGAAAGGTCAGTTTAGCTTTGAACCCCGTTGCGCTTTGTACACTCATTTGCAAACAAAAAGGTTTTAAATTGCTGGATTAATGTTGTCACGGAGTGTCTATGTCACTGTGATTTTTTTTAGACTGATGTTGTATTATTTTAATGGCCTTTGCTGTATTTACATGTGAAAAAAAGGTTTATATTACTAAAGGCTCCCCTTATCAATCCATTTCCTCTACCAGTTCTGTGGGACAATCTGAAGGTGTGTAGATGTGATATTTCATGTTTCTTTTTTCAAATGAAATATATTTTATGATGGAACATATCCTAGATACACTTGTATCTAGAGGTTGGAGCACAGCGGGGACCTGTCGTATGGCACAGTTCACCACAACAACCCCGCAACGCTGTACTTAGACTCAGTGGACACATTTAGCGAACGGAATTTAGTATCCCTTAATCCGTTGCGCAGCACAAGGATACATTCTGCTTTGCCAGCTTAGCCCGCACAGACATGTCCGTTTGACGTTTGAAGATGCATTTCATTGGTTTTCTCGAGATGCCTTCAAGGATCCACAGGGAGAATTAATAGCAGCACTGGCAGCATAGTGAAGCCACAAGTAGGTGAAAGGAAAACACAGCCCACAGATTGATGGTGTCATCCTCAGTGCACCAGGCTGCATGCTGGGTTGAGATGGGGCCTTATAATATACTGTATAACTACGAGTGAGATGACACCTTATTTGCTAGAAGCATCCGAATAAGCGGTATAATAACTCATTTCAAGCACTGCACTCGCAAGTTGATGCCGATGACAAGAGCAAAGTGCAAAGTAGGAGATTATTTATGTTACGACCATTCATCCTATTCATGTTTTCTTTTATATTTATTTGGGGGGAAAAATATCCATTCTGGTTGTTTAGGAAGTACTATGTAACGTCCTTTACTGACACCTTTAGAAGTGAAGCATTATTGTTCAGCAACTTATTTCTATTCTTGGAAGTAAGTCTCACATTCTTGTTCTGCCTTGGCGGAGGTCTGCACTCTGAGTTGTACACATATGGGCAGCAGAAGTGCATGCAAACATGTTATGACTGCATGACATATTACAAGAGTCACATTGACCAGATTCTTTTGTAGGTTGTGGAATGATGCGGAACACTGTATGAGAAACATTGGTTCATTCTTTAATGATGCAGCAGTGATGAACTTGTCAGTTGGTAAACATATCACGTGATGTCTCCAAGTACAAAACCACAGTGTTTAAAATCCTATCCTTCTTCCAATCAGGTTTGCATTCAACCGCAAAAAAAACCCTGCAGATCTAATCAACTATGTGAGTGCGCGTGTCGTTAATGACTACAGTCTCGATTTCGAGTGAGCCGCATCATTGCCTGTCTGGGAATGACAAAAGCATGCACAGCAACGACGGCCAAGGTTGCCTCGTCATTTGTCTGCTGCGTGTGTTGAAATGTGTGTGCATGGCAAGTCTGTAGCTCCCGCGCGTGTGTGTGTGTGTGTTGGAGTGAAAGAGAATGAGATCAGGTTACGCTGAGGATAATCCCTCCCCACCCACTGCCCCCAGCCTAAATCACTGGATATTACCCGAGCCATAAGTGATTTTAATTGGCTGTCTCAAATAACACACACTCCGCTTAACACAAATGCCACCCTGTAATAGGCTCCTCCCGCCTGTTAAGTTCATGAGACAATAATGGTTTAGGTGACAACGTTAGCGCATATTGGACCTAAGCGACGGATCAGACGCATCTCACATTGGTTGTCTGGCTTTGGTGTTGTTTTTAGGGCCTGTCATGCCAGGGCGTGTTCAGTGTCTTTTAAACATCAAGTCCTCGTGTCGATTCTCTAATTTGGACAAACCTGAAGATAGCACGCGCTGAGCTCTTTCCTTTTCCAACCTCTAATTGAAGACTTAGCCATCAGGATAATTGTGGATGTTTTAATCACTGTCACGCTCAAAGAGGGCTTTATAACTTTGCTTGTCATGCTAGGAGTCCTGCTGTGTCTACTGACCCCAGTCGGCCAATCATTTGTGGGTCCTTGTTTTTTGCCACTTTGCTCTTGTGGAACAAAATCTGCTCTCCAATGCTGGTTGACTGACAAAGTTGTAAGGGAGTAGTATCAAGGGACTACTTTTGTTCAGGCTTAAACTGTGACCTTCATTAACTCTTTCTTAATTGTTCAAGAAATCTTTTAGGTGAAGTTTTAGTGTTCTAAAATGTCACCCAAGTAAAAAGAAAGGCCCCCTTGTTTGAGCTGAAATGAGCTAGTTTTGAAAGGGTGGCCCTGTCCCATGCAAACGAGCCAATGTTTCGCCATTCGACTGCTGGGGCTAAAAAAAATAAAATAAAATCATGATTTTTCAATGCCGTGACAACAAGGAGCAAACACTCATGAAGACAACATAAGCGTGGAGTGTGTTTTCAAACCACTCACTGTATTTTCACTCTTGGATCATTTCATCACTATCCCTCCAAATTACAGTGGATATTTAGTGTGCACATCTGTGTCTGTGGCACATACAAAGGCATGTCTATATATATTTTCTCAGAAATTATGGTAGCTTTCCACAGTGTACTAGTTTGGGAGTTTTTCCTTATATGCTTGTTGGGTGTTTAATGAATTCATTTTGTCGGTACAAGACTACCATAGAAGCAGGACTTCAACAAAACAATATTTGGAAAATAACGTCATCATTAAATTTACTGAGAGTCGATCAAGGAAAGTTTGTCTAATGTGTTTGTCCTATTGACCGTAGTGCTGTTTGACGTTCCTCCAACAGCCCCCACCCCTTGCATTTTTGCACAGGATAATCAATTTATCTTTAATCCACCCCTTTATTTTTGTGCAGCCACTTGTTCCACACAGTGTTCACTAATAGGCTCAATGGAAGCACTTGCGCATGCTAGCCTTGCCGCTAGCACGACACAGGTGCACGGCCTGACCTTGGGGGCACTTCAGAGCTTGTCTTTATGAGGCTTTGAGGCATGGCATTTGTGGCATTTAACCCCTGCATCAATTTGTGACCCCATTCATCTGCCCCACCCGATTTTTTTTCTTTGGACTGTCCTTCTAGCTGCATATTCTGCCCGCCCTGCTTCCTTGTTAAAACTCCCTTCTGTCACTGACTTCAGCCCTTTAACCTGCCTGGTAAAGCGCTCTGTTGCAAGTGTGTATTTATTTGTGTGCGTGTGTGTGTGTGTCATGGGCAACCATACAAGCCACAGAATGTACCCCCTCCCCCACCTTCCTCCCCTGCCAAGCACTGCTGTTGCCGGGAAAGGGCAGGGGGATCTTGACAAGGTCAGTGAGCTTTGTAGCTCATAATTACCCAGTCTAGGTCTACAGTAGATATGTCAAAACAGCTGGCGCATGGAAGGTCTGCACAATGCATGTTAGTTAATAGAGATGGACCTGAATGTGGTAAATGGTAGAAAGTGTAAAAAAAAAAACATCTGGCTATCAGATCATCTGGAATGGCGTTTTAAAATGCATACATTGCCGCCAATAGATGTGCACCTACAAATCTCTTTCTGATCTCTACTCTTGTCATATATGCAGAGCCAAAGACCGACGCATGTGTGTGTCCTTTCCTATAATCCATCCATCCATTTTATGAACCACTTTATCCTCACAAGGGTATGCTGGGGCCTATCCCAGCTGTCTTTGGGCAGTAGGCGGGGGACACCCTGAACCGGTTGCCAGCCAATCGCAGGGCACACACAGATGAACAACCATCCACACTCATACTAGCACCCAGGGCCAATTTTGAGTGTTCAATCAGCCTGCCATGCATGTTTTTGGAACGTGGGAGGAAACCGGAGTACCCAGAGAAAACCGACGCAGGCACGGGGAGAATATGCAAACTCCACACAGGAAGGCCAGAGTCAGAATCGAACCCATGACCTCTGTACTGTGAGGTGGACATGCTAACCATTCTCCACAGGGCCACCCTTCCTATAATTATCAATCAATATTTGGGTCTGTTCTTTTGTCTTCACTCACTGTTACCTAACACTAGGCCAAACCATGATCAAACCAAACCTGAACCCTTAATACAAAAAAAAAAAAATGCACGCTGACACATTGAAGTTTTCTTTGGGGAAAAGTTATGAATCATTACCTGAAGTTTCACAGTTTTTCCCTGGCTGGTAAAGGTTAATGTCTCTCCAGTGCTACTTCTACTTCGATGGTGTTTTATCCAAGATGCATATTTGATTGTTTGGCGCAGCTCCTCTTGCCGAGTTCCTTTGTAGATTTCGTTTCAAGCAGCTTTCACTCACCTGCGGATGATTAACAAGATTTACACCTGTGGAAAACACATGGGGCTTCATTAGCATAGTAAATACCTATCCCACTGTTCCATTTGTACTATTTCTCCCTTCTCTGTGTTGTAGCGTGAAGAAAGTGTTAGAACGAAGGTAAAGGAGGTGGGAGTTTTGACTGTTTGGGGAACGCAAACCTTTCTTACTACTCCTCCTCTCCCTCAAGGTTGGTTCCCAGGATGCGGGCTTTTCCTCCTCCACAGGTCCCTATGTAGGTCTTTCAGTGCCCCCCTGGACTGCTTCTTCCTGGATCATTTTCCCTGGGCTCCCGTTTAATTCTTAAGCTCCTTCCATCACAGTCTTCTTCCAAAAACCAAACACTAATGAGGACTTTGAAGGTAAAAGAGGAAGAACAGCTGCACATGTTCAAACACTGTGGAACCTCTAACGCGGAAGCACCCAAAAGTAGGACGATTTGGAATTCAACCAGCATCAACAAACTGCGCTGTTCAAATCTCCCTCATGCGAAATGTCACCAAATCTTATGAGACTTCACCATAGTCAGCTTTGAAGTGTGCTTTACTTTTCTTTGGCAATTAAATTCTCCACTTTGATTGGTTTCGAATGAAGTTGGCTGTGTTCACGCCCACAAAGTCACCATTTGCACAGAAATAGGGTTAAACGTTGTTCAAATCTCAGCTACGGTCACCTCCAATAGCTAATTTAGGATGCGCATATTAAGATAAGATAAGATATCCTTTATTAGTCCCACACTGGGGAAATTTACAATATTATATTGATCATATAGAAAATGGATGGATGAGCTACTTTATTTTTGTTTTGTTGTACAGTTCACTTTCCACTTGGGTGACAGTTACGAACGCCAGATGTTATATAAACCATTGCCCGCTCAACTAATAAAGGTTTTAACCCCTTGACTCACATTGTGTCTTATGAAAATCATTTTGTTTCGATAAATCTTAAGCCTAAAGTTTTGGAGTTGGAGGAAGCATAACAAATACAACGGCAACTTTCTTAAACCATCAACTTTCATGTATGGATTGAATGAGGACACAAAACTCAATTTCTCCCTTTCCTTACACTTCTGACAACATATAGCACAAAACCTTGAGCGCGCTGATACAGAAAAAAAAAAAAAACAGCTTGGCGGAACAACGGCATGTAATACACACTCTGCCGACTTTGTGTGTGATTTCACGAGATGCAAGTTTTCCATTTTCAAAGGGAATACCAGAAAGGGATATATCGGGATAAATCAAGACAAAGCTATGACACGACTCCTGTATCCAGTGCGCCACATCCCTGCCTCTCATTTTTGATCTGCACTTACAAATAGAATAAAATACACACAGTCTATTTTTAATCACAGTTATCCATAGATCCACCTGACAAGTGTCATGATTCGGTTTGTGACCAACAGGTGGCACTGTAGGGCTCCCCCTGCAGCTGCACACCTGTTGGTCATTAGGTAATTAGTGCTTTAAAAGGACTCCCAGCCCGACCACTCATTGTCGGGTCATTGTTTGCTCTTTGCTACTGTCATGTTTGTTTGTGGCTGTTTGTATGCTACTGTCATGTTTGTTTCGGTCATGTTTTGGTCACGGTTCTGTTTTAGCTTCAGTTGTGATTTTTGTTTGCTACTTTGGACTATGTTTGTTTTGGATTTAGTTTTCTCTGTTTTAATACAATTCGTCAAGTTCATCCTGCTCCTCCCTCTTGCTTGCTTTTTGGGGTCCACCACCACCTTGCAAACGTGACAACAAGACTCATTAAAGCAAACCTTTGAGTTACAGAACGTTGATTTCGTTGGTGAATATTAATGTGTATGTAAATTAAGTCTCATACATTGTCGAGTGACATATATCTAATAAATTAATGAGTTTGCTGGACCATTTTTGTGTGTATGTGTATCTGTGTATTTAATATCTATAAAACATAAATATACAGGGGGAGAAATATGCCTCTGAAATCGCACAACCCCCCCCCCCCCCCCAGAAATATTCACTCTATGGATTAATTCCACACACACACACATATATATATATATATAATTTTTTTTCTGGGGGGTGGGTGACCAGTGATGGCATGGACAAAAATGTACCTGTACATTGAATGAAATGCAAAATAATGGTTGGGGTAGCAACAAAAACGTTGGAACCGAGTGTGCTTGTTTTCTAAAGACTAAACTAAAGTAAAACTGTTCACCATTTGAATTAAATGTACCTTTGGTTGGAAAGCTTCTCTCGTAAACTCCGTGCTAGTTGTTAGCTGTGATGCTTTTAGCGACATGGCCATGACTGCAGTCATGGATAGCAGCAGTTTGCTTGTGGTCTTTGAACTCCAGTAAAACCTTTATATTTTAAGACGAATTAAAAAAAAAAAAAAGTACAAATGTGCAGCTTATTGGAAAGCTTCTCTGGTTAAATTCATGCTCATCATTAGCTTAGTTTTAGCTAAATGCATGTCATTGCATTTATGGAATGTCATACTTGAGGATGGATGCATGGATGGATGGAAGGAAGAATGATAGATAGATAGATGGATAGATAGAGTCATTTTCCTGGTGGAAAAAATACTGTGAGATGTGACACAGTTTGAGGTTCAGCAGTGTCCCAGAGCATTAGTATTACCTTAAAACAGCACATTCACATTCTGGATAGCTAAGTCTGTCGACAACATTTAAAGGTGGCTTATTTTAAAGTTATTTTAACACACGCAGGAATCACCTCGCATGCTTGTTACAACTACAGCATACAACAGATCTTTCAGTTTCCATCTCCAAGTTGATGTGCTGTTGTTGCGGTGCGTGTTGAAGTAAATACCGTCTTTTTCGCTGATTGTAGTGCAGAGCAAACACCACAACTCTTCGGGGGATACAGTGCCTAAGGCTTCATCCTGTTTTGGCAGCTCTTCTGGCACTCTGCCTTCTGGGGAAAGTGGCCGGGGGACAGGTGGGGACCGAGTGGCCCATGCCAGCTGACCTGTCAGCTTCAGACCCTTGTGTGCTTTAAATAAAAGAAGGGAAGGGGGGTCTCTGTAAGCCAGGGATGTGGCTAGGTTTGGTTGTGCACGGTGTGTATGTTCGTGTGTGTGCATGTGTGTGTGTGGAAAAGAAAGAGTAAAAGCAGAGTAAAGTACATCGAGGAGCAAATGGGGGGATGACAGGACAGAATGGTGCAGCTGATGGAGATGGGATGTGACACTTCTCCCCGGGATTGTGTGATTAATTGGGATCAAGTCACCTCTCCATATCTGGACAGTAATGTTATGCAGTCTCATATGGCTATTTACATATGCAGGGTGACAGAAAAGTTCCAGGACCGGTGTCACAAAAGGTATATTTTGAGTCCGAGCTATGAGTTTTTCCAATTCAACGGGGGCCGGAAGATCAACCAGCACGTCTACAAGGGATTTCTGTCAATTAATCAATCCATGGATGCGTCACCATGGCAAGGAGCCTACGCACAGTGCTTTGAGCATCCGACAGTTCCTTTTTTTCTGGTCGCGATAATCTCTTTGCATGATTTGTTTTGCGAGGAAATTGTTGTGGAATTTGGAGCACGAACCGTACAGTCTTCGACTTTGGAGGCTCCACTGTACTGTTATTATTTTTAGTTGTGCTTCTCGTCCAAGTTGTTGTAGGTGTAGTAGTGGAGCTTGTTGGTCTCCTTGTCATATTCAAGTACAACTCCCCCCCCCCCCACCCCCCTGTTTTCGTTTTACACATTTTCCTTGCGCTGGAACAAATATATGTGCTTGACAAGAGCCACGACTAAGAAATGGTTGTCGAAGCTGAAGTTCCTATGTTACCTTTTGCAAACTCTCTTTCAAAGCCCCCCTGTTTCAGAGGAGGGGATATAAGATGGCAACCCAGCGGAAGGCGCAGATACTAAGAAGACACACGGCGCTGAATAATTTATGGCGCAGCAAAATACAGACAGCCACTTGAAGTCCTGAGTAAGTAGAAGATATATACAGTGGTGACATATCAAGCCACAATAAAGACACGGTGGAGAAAGCAGTGGAAGAGGGTGGGGTGGGGTGGGCGCAAGGGGTGGTGGGCGCATTCTGTGAATTTCTTGAGTTAAGTTTGTTTTGGTTCGCCTGCACTCACTTGCCTGTTTGTTTCAAAGTTGCTCACTGCTCTTCCTTGTTTGTCGAGTCCTCTCGTGCCGTCACACCAGGGAGAGTACCCAGGTGAGCGCAACGACGAGATAAGCCCGTGGCCCCCTTTTCATTTCCTCATATTAACTATTCTCTCTGTATACCCCGACGAATTCAACGCCAGAGTAACCGAGGGAGACACTTCTATCCCCATCCGATGACAGCACGATGAAGGCTACCCGACTGGTCCGGTGTCTGGCTGGTGGGCTGCCAGGTAGCTAGCTTGTAATCTTGGTGGCTGTGACATTTAAAAGCCACGGCCCCACTTCGGCATTCGCCGAGACAGACGGCCGCTTGAGCTTCAGCCCCCGTAGTCTCTCCCATTAAACCTCAACGGCGGGTCACGACGGACTCGCCGTCCTCACGCTGCCCCATCACATCCCCGCCCCTTTCATCCCCTCGCTCGTGCTTCGCAAGTGACATCTGTCATCATTTTTGAAGCTTTGGAAGTGCTGCGTCCCTGCCATGAGCTCCTTTGATGGTGATTTGGCCCCCGGGCGTTTGTCATACATAACTTAGGTGGAGAAGAATGTGAAATCAGACTCAAGGATTTCGTATAAAAGTCTTAAGTACGCTACGGGCGGGTAAAAATCAAAATGGCTCTAACCGCTGGAGGGAGCGAATCAAAGTGCAGCAAGGAGACAACTAGAAGAATCCTAAGTTGCTCGTATCACAGTCTTGTCACTTTGCTTCTTGTTCGCCTCGTTAGCGTCGCAGGCATCCACCGCTAGTGACTTAGCCTGACTTTAGTCTAAATTTACGAGTCATGAGCCCTGCTGCGAATAGCGAAAATACGCAGTTCCTTTCGATGCTGCAAGATGTTGGCAACATATACAGGTATATAATTTTTAAAATATTACTGAGGGCTCTGACTTGATTAAATAAAGCCTTCTCACTCACTTCAACATGGTGACATGGGCACAAGATGATGCCAAAGCAAACATTTTATATTAGACATGTCTGAACACACACACACACGCACACACACACACACACACACACACACACAAAAGGGGATCCGACTGCTGGAAAATAAAAGAAGTGTTTTTTCTTTGTCATTTTTACTGTGGTAAATATCTTGGGGGGCATGTTTTACCACATTTGCACAAACTACTGACACATTTGGTCCACCCACAGTCAATGACGGGGCCCCCATGGTCTCCCTGATTGCTAAATAAAACGTACCCGATGCAGTGCTCATATTGTGCATGAAGTGTTGCCAGTTCAGTGAGCATTTTTCAACAAAACAAACTTGGGACAATGACATTTCTGCGGTCCGCATTTTAATCGTACACCCGTGTGTCATACAAACCCTGAACAACTTGTTACTCATCTCGTCATGTCTGGCAAACAGCGCGAGGATCGAGTCACTTCTTAATTGGCTACAGGTCCATTTCACATCATAATCACGCCGTTGTGACTCGTGCAAATTCGGTCTTAAGCTCGCACAAATGGATTTGGGGGAATTTGTAAGTATTGAACAGGTTTAACAGGTTCATCTGTTTGACAAAACCCCCGTTTTCTGAGCAATTTGTGTGTGTGTTTAGAAGCAATCTTAGTATAGTTTGCATCCTGTTCACATCAGGCATTGACTGTATCCAATATCTGGTCTGCCTGATTGCATTTGATCCCTCATATTGGCAGATGTGCGATTCCCTTCAGGTTCTTCTGCAAAACGGAAGCGGCCTGATTCCGATCTGAATGAATCAGAGTCCCTATTTTTTGATTTTCTTGTCGCTGCCATTGCTTGCTTCTGAACTGCGGAGGAAACGACCAGTGGTTAGTGCGTCAACCTCACAGTGCAGAGGTACAGGGTTCGATTCCAGCTCCGGCCTTCCTGTGTAGAGTTTGCATGTTCTACTATGTCCTGCGTGGGTTTTCTCTGGGTATTCCGGTTTCCTCCCACATTCCAAAAACATGCATGGCAGGCTGATTGAACACTCTAAATTGTCCCTAGGTCTGAGTGTGAGCGTGGATGGTTGTTCGTCTGTGTGAGCCTTGCGATTGGCTGGCAACCGGGTCAGGGTGTTCCCCGCCCACTGCCCGAAGACAGCTGGGATAGGCTCCAGCACCCCCGCGACCCTGGTGAGGATAAGCGGATCGTAAAATGGATGGATCGATGGATGAATTTATGTAGCGTAAATCCAACCTATTTGCCTTTGGGGGGGAACTTTGTGACAAGAGTTTGGAGCAGATTTCCGTAGCCATCTGCAGGCAAGAATGTTATTAAGAACAACAGAAAGCTGCGTGCAAACAAGTTTCCTGAGTTACTGGTTGCAGTCAGTCATACCACAAGTCTTCCGTTAAGTGTGTTCAGCTGTGTTTTCGGAATGCTCGTGTTTGCGTGTGACAAGAAACGAACTTAGAGTACTTTTGTGTCCACACTTATGCACCCAAAACAGATGTGTTTTCTAATTTTGCGTTTTCTCTGATACTTTGTCTTTGTCGTTTGCCTCCTCGGTTGTCCCTGGTTCTGAGGGGGGGGGGGGGGGGGTAACCCAAAGTTTAGCCATCCCTCTTTCTTACCTCGCCGTGACTGACAGGCCTGTCTTCCAGATGGCTGCCAGATTGCCCAGCTTCTTGTCAGTTCACATTAACCGGCGTTTGATTAATGCAACATTTAAAGACCACTTAAGTGTTCCCCCCGCAAGTATGTGTGTGTCCAATTAGAGTCGTCGGGCCAGAGCTAATAATGATTTGTTTTGTTTGTATTCTTTTTCTTATTGTACATTGTTTGACTTTACGCGTCTTGATGTCAGAGCAAAAGTAATTTGTTATTTTTCCTGGCTTTGAATCGGGGCTATTGTTTAAACTTGCTAACCCCTCACATGTGCATGCTTCGATTTGTTTAGTGTTTGCCATTAATGCTCACATATGGCCAGCATCAGGGTGACATTGTGTGAGAAAAAGAACAAAGCAAAAAGCCATCGCGAGTCAACATGCATAACACAGCAGCTGCGGAGTTGTGAAAGTCTTCTGGTTGCGAAAAAAAACAAAAAAAACAGTCAGTGAGGGAACCAAAAGCTTGGCCGACAACAGACACGGTGCCCCTGGGCTGACAACACACCTGCTACCTTGTTAGGAGACAGCAGCCTGCAGGTAGTGCCAGGGAACAAAAACACACTATCACACACCACATTCACAGTGACATTATTTTGCTTCACTTCCAATTCATTACGCATACGAATATATATTTGGCAATAAGACATTCGAAATCATCATACAGTGACGCGCTGTCTATTTGCGGTTATAGACCTTAGTTGATTAGCCAATCACGAAATCACAATAACCACCTCAAACTCAACCTAACCCCAGGCACTCACTGAAAACTCTTTTTTTTTTTTTTTTTACATTTGTTTTTACAAGGCAGGGGAAGGGTTAAGTTGAGTCGAAGTTGTACGTGAAAGATTAGGGAGGCACCGCATGTGCATGTAGGCATCTGGTGCTTCCCCCCAAAAAAAATCAAGTATAGAACAGAGCGCTTATTGAGAGCTAATGCTCTTGGTTAATGTTAAAACTCAACACAGCTCTGTTTACCTTTTGACTTTGATCTAATAGCAGGGGCATTGCACCTGTAAGGAATGTGTGTGTTTCTGCATCACAATGCCTCTACATTATTGTTTTTCAGATAGTGTAGTACATCGGCTATGGATCTTCCGCCTAGCCTCGCTGGTCAGGTTAAGAAAGTTTGTGTGGAGGACACATTTTTCTCGATTGTTCTTGATTTAAATTTTTTTTTTTTGTTCATCTCAGTAGTCTGTGTTTAACAAACAATGCTACATGCTAAATTGTGTTTCCAATCCAAATTTAGCGACCTGGGCATAAAAGCTATAATGTTTATCTCGTTTCATATTCATGTTTTAATGTCATACACCAAAAAAAAAAACCCACCACCAACAATAACAAAAACAACTGTTCAAATACTTTTGTAAGGGGCTGTATTAGGGACCCTATTACTTGTGGATCGTAGCTTCTGATTCTGCTTCTATCTGGTTCCAGTATTGACTATCTTTACCCATTGTGAGTGACTACCCGAAATTCATGGGCAGAGGCAAACACCCTTATAATAATAGCCCTAAGGTGAGGCACTTTGCCACATTGATTCTGCTTTCCAAAATGAATTAGAGGTGAAGCTCTCACATGTAGCTACTCGATACCTCAGTGTTGCCACCATGAATCATATTGGAAGAATTCAACCGCAGTCATGCCAAAATTAATTTTATATTTGGGCACTCAGATGACTTGTAATACCCTATCAAGTTCCCACAGCCCAAAAAAAATAAAAAAATAAACACACGGACCTTGCACGGGATGTATGAATGGAAATGTCACATTCCCACGTATTATCTCATCATGTCCGCTGTTGGTACACTTCAAACGCTGATGAAAGCGACACCGTGATGGCGCACGCCACAACTTTCATTTGTGTGGCACGAGAGGGGACACATCCATCAGTCATAAATAACTTGAGAGGGCTGGAGGACAGACAAGAGGAAGAAATTAGAAAGGAGGGAGGGGTTTAGGGGGGGGGTAGATTAATGCTTTATGATGGTATTAGGCTTTTTATTAAAATAGAACCACTGCTTGTCAGTGCCCGAATTGATCATCGCAATGCATTTCGGAGATCTGTAGCTTGGATGTGGCCAGAACAACATTAACTTATCACCATTCTCACACAGTGTGTCTCGGCAGTGATGACGTTGCTGATTAAATGTTCGTTCATTTATCAAAAAGGAAATCATCACCATTCAAGGGGAAGTCACCCTTCCGAAATTTTCTTTGCAGGAAAATGCTCTGTTCAGGAGGCATCCTAATCAGATGCCCGATAAGAAGCGGCTAGACTCTGAGCCCCTCCCGGATGACCGAGCTTCTCACTTTATGGCTTAGGTTAAAAAAAATGCACTTTACAATATGAAATGTAGCTTTGACTCAATATTGTTTGTTGTATATATTGTTCACACAACTAGCGAACGTGATTTGATAGAGAAGGTTGAGATATCAAAAACATTATCAGAAAAAGTGTTACCATTCCCACAAATTCTAACATTGAGCTTCGATATCACCCACTCTTTATGCTCATATGATGTGAATGAGAGGTCTTCCATGTCATTTTTTTTCTTTACGCCTGCAAATAAATGACCTCATTTTGGGGCCCAGCAAAGCATAGTCTTACTGTGTGCATGAGTGGAGTTTTCTTTCGATTGGTATTTTCGCAAATGAGTGCAGTTAGAAAGGGGCACGTGTGCTATTGTGGGAGTGAGCACAGCGGAATTGATTCTCAGCCAAGTGAAGGGGCTGATCTCATTCCCTTTGCATTCAGCGCAGTTGAGGGGCACTTGTCTTGAATTTGACTCGCTGGAGTCGGAGCGAAAAGATCAAAGCGCACAAAGTAGGTTGAGAAGGAACTGAAAGCAGATCTCCATGGATGACCACAGAGTACCGCTGCGAAGTGGACACTTGGAAACCGCCTTCTCCCCCGATCTGCATGTCCGCCTGTGACAACCTTAAACCTGCATTCCCCTTGCTGAATGAATTAAACTCCAACTTTAACTTCAGCTTTACAATGCCACCTTTTCTTGGCACGCATGCTTGCAGTCTAATGCAAAATATGAAGCAAGTTCTCAGAAAAGGTCATTTTCGTCACCGTTTGGTGCTTTCCTTGAATCCGTTCATGGAAATGCTTATTTGAGGGGTGGCATTTCTTTTTCTTTCACCTGAAGTTTGCACACCGTGATTAGTTGCAGCTTAGTGTCTTAAAGTATGAGAAAATATGGGTGGTGCTCTGATGCCATCCAAACCACAGCTCACCCGATATCCATGCCAGCAATACAGCAAAGGGGATGATGATGATGATGACATCATTTGCTCTCATCGCCAACCTTGTGTTTGAACCACTCCTATACTGACACGCAGGCAGGATTTGAGCAGCGTTGTTGCAGGTGCCTCTTAGCTGCGGACACTCGTACACTGATTGTTTCATGTTTGCAGGGCGAGGGCAACCCTACGCCTACGGTGCTTTTGAACCCCCCGAGCCTTTTGTGTCCTCCGCTGGTGCTTTTGTTCTACATGAAACAGACTATGTATGGTCAGCAGCAGCGAGATCCTGTAGCAGCAAGTGTCAGTTCCGCTACGGGCTCGCGCGGACGCATTTTGAAGATGAAGGCGCGCCTTGCACAAACATCCCTGCAGGTCGGGTGACACGCTTCAGCACAAACACACACGCTCACGTTTTTTTTTTTTTTGTTTCCATGTGAGCACAGCATCCTGCAAGATCAATCCCAATTACAAGAAAGACATTAAAGTTTCATCCGACTGCAACACCCAGTGTTTGCTCGCTCTCTTTCTCACCATCCCTCTCTCACAAGGATTCACTTTTATTTAGAGTGGAATCGAAAGTAGGAAGGAGCTTTCACCATATACAAATGCAGTCCTCCTTGTAAAACGCCAGACCTCTTTGTCATGTTTTTCAGAAAGCTACATTTGCGTTATTTTACAGAGTCTCTCAACCAAAGCAACATTAAACGAGTACAATGGTAGACTGACTTTTAATCTGTGTGCGATATGCAACAGAATAGGAAATAACGTTCAGCACCAAAACAAGGACACGCTGCTACAAATTTGGCGATGTGGAAAAAAAGTAACTTTGTTTTGAAAAAACTAAAACAAAACTCGTTGCCGCGAGTGGAGTGTTGTGAATATGTATAAGGAGACTGGCCCCCTGGGCACAAGCAACAATTAAGTAAAATTCCACCAATTGATGGTGTAACTCTGCAAACCTTTGTGATCCCTTTCCATCATTTTTACTCAATCTCAGCCTGAGTATTTTTATTTTATTGTAATTTGAGTTATTCTATATTCAGGGGGAAGCTTTTTGAACAAGTGGTTCTCACATCATGTTCAGGGTTCCAATCTTGGCCTTTCTTGCGTGAAGTTTCTTGATGGCTAGATTTGTGAAGCTCACATGACCAAACTCAGAAAACTATAAGTGAGGCGTGCCTTGAGTAACTTTGATGTCCTTGTCAGTCGACAGCAAGTGTCAAAATGGCTGCCCCATGAGATCGAGAAAAACAGGTGGATTTTGCTTCTCAATTCATATTCCACAAACGCAACATTCATTTGAATGCCGTCTTTAGACTAGTGGAGACACACAAAGAAAATGTGGGACTTAACTTCCCCTTTAACTCCACCCACCAAAATGTGTTTGTTGACCCTCCCTTAGGCAGCCTGTGATTGCGTCTCAATTTTTTTTTGAGATTAGCCCAAATGTTCATCATACTTGTTCCATCGATGCTCGAACAAAAGCCAGCACCAGTCGTCTTTTGTTTGAGCGTGTTCAAAACACAGAGAGGAAACGAGGGCAAGCGTCTTTCCTTGCCTCAAACACACTTTGTGGAAAATCTCGATGAGCATCCAAACGCGGAGGCCTATCTCAAATGCCCCGCGACTGCTGTTTCCCAAAAGTGGCAACACGTGTCCCTCTTACCCGACGACTGCAGCCTTCTCGTCTACAGATGTTGTCGCTTGATGTAGCCGTCGCGTGGCACGGTGCCACTTAATAAAATATCACTTGCGGCTTTGACAGGGGGAGGCCTTAATTGAGTCCCTTGTCAGTTTTATCAAACTGCGTGTTATTGGCGTTTGAAACTTCCCCCTGCTCCTCGTCTCCCTCCTCTTAAAGAATAGGATAGCAGCCAAAAAAGAAGGGAGGTGGCGTTGAATAAAAGAAAGACAAGAAAGAACATGAAAGGGAGAGTAGTGCGTGGAAAGAGCCGTCAGAGTCCATGTTGTCATTGGATTCATAATTCAGCGTCATGATTTTAATTTCCCTCTGTTGTGATCAAAGGCCAGCAGTGGAGCCTGGTCGTTAGGATGCGGATACGTGCATAGCAGATGAGCCGCGCCTCAGCACAATGCCTGGACAACACGAAGGGAAGATGAGTGGGAAATGTGCCAAAGAGAACAGAAAGGGAGAAAGCACTTGCTCAAAAAGCCCACAAAGCATGGCGTTTGTTTACAAACCCCTTTTTTGACACCATTTTCCTTTTTCCTCAAAGCCCCATACAAATCCCTCTCTGCCCCAAACCACATTCAATCACACAGAAAAAAGCTGCACAGCGGATGCAGACAGTAAAAAAAATAAATAAATAGATAAATAAAAATCAAGCCCAACTTTTGTATGATGTGTTTTCATTTACTAACATTCTCTTGTTAAATGAAAACGGAGCATTCAAAAGTTCTCCTCACGTTATCAAAGCCTGCCATTGGCTGTCAACCAGTTCACGGTGTACCCCGCCTACTGCTGGGAGAGGCTCTAGCGACCCCTGTTAGGATAAGCGGATCAGAAAATGGATGGATGGATGGATGGATGTTATCAAAGCACGGACGCTTACTGCAGCGCTTCAGTTTAGTTACAGGGCCTAAAAATTTAAAAGACCACCTTCGGAAAAATAAGGGAAGACCTTCCACCATCACGAGGTGCTTTAATGTGATTGTTTTCTGTGTGCGTGCGTGTGTGTGTGTGTGTGTGTGTGTGTGTGTGTGCGCGCGTGAGTAATTCTTTATCATTCCAGCCACAGTCAGGGTTTCATGAAATAAAATCTTACACATCTTCAGAACAATGCGATTACGATCATAAACAAATAAAAAGCAACATTTTGCTGAACTTTATTTACTAGATACTGCCAGTTTTTGGGAGTTCCTTTGCTATTTTCTCACATACTTATAATCGACTTCAATCTCATGCACTGATTCACGAGCTAACACTAATCAGAGTGATCAATTGCCACCAATGGCCAACACCATTTTACTTACTGCGATCACTGGCTCATTGATTCAAATCGTCTGTTTAAAAAAAAAAACACAATGATGCAGAAACCTCTTGATACTTCACAATTCTAAGTGTTGCTTCTTGTTCCTGCTTGCATTTTGAGTGTGTATGCAAGGTCGGCATGTGTGCATTTTTTTAATGAAACGTTTTAAATATGCATTAAAAAAAAACTTGGGGCACAGTCATTATTTTTCTTTGGTCCATTTTATCATCAAACTGTTGAACATGTCATTACCATGTTAAGTAAATTCAGAGATTTGTTTCCAAATACATTGTACATGTTTGAAGTTAATTGCTGCAACGGAACCAAATGCAGTTTATCCTGAATCTCCACAGTTCAATGCTAGATCTCCACATGAGATCTAGTCATAAACAGTTTTTCTCTTGCCATTTATTTTCAGGCAGAGCAAAATGTTTGCAAAAATTTTTTGAAGAAGAAATACACGCATCAATTGTATTTTCACTCGAGGAGGCAGCACTTCATCTCCAAGCTGCCAAATTACACTTGTCAACTGAAACCTGAAACTGAAAAATTACCAATAACAAATATTAAAATGACGTGGTGGGACGCAACGTCTAATTCACAAATGTAAATTTGATATCCTGCCTATTATCATTTCTTAACAGCCCTTTCCAGAATACCGCAAGGGTTACAACAAAGCCAAAGAAAAAAAAATGTATGCTCAATGTATGTCCAGAAAGCCCCCAAAAAGCCACAAACACGCATACATTGTTCATTCTTTCATGCTCGGTGTACTGAGCTCCCATGAGGATCGCTGATATCACATTGACAGCGAAAGCCAAAAACTAAAGTCAAACAGACGCATAAAATTAATCATTCAATGCATATAGAAACGGAGGTCTTGCTTGATATCCTTTAGTCTTGCGTGGGCACTCAAACTTCAGAGGTTTCACGGTAAACAAGTGTAAAGTTACGCCAAACCCATACGTACTACATGTAATATTTCTCCCATTCTGTTTGTGTTATGTCAATCTTCTCTCCCCCCGCCCCTTTCCATCCCTGCACTCATGGTCTGTTGGGGCATTTTTTTTTTTTTTAAGACAGACTTCCTGAACTATTTTGGTATCAAAGCTCAGAGGCTGCGAAAGGCATGCTCTCTGAAGTTGACATGTAAGGGGAGGGGGCGGCCCCCCTCTCGACTCGCTACAGCCCAGCCAGGATGGATCTCAACGGGAGGATACAAAGCCTAAACCGCTCCCCTTCATCAGTACCAAAACTCTCCTCAGACTTCGGGGAGTCTTTGTCCAGTGCGTTGCGTCTGTACATTGGTGAGAGTTGCAGAATAGACCACTTGGGATGTTTCTTTCATGCCATTGAACATTTAGAAAGCATACATTCCTCCCTGATGATTTACTGTGGATAGAAGCTAATCCAACCCTGTAGGGGAGGACTGTTGTCCAGGTGACCAATTTATTTAGGAAGTCTGCTGGTTGTGAATCTGTATGACCTGGCTACACTCTGACCCCACACCCCCACCCACCCTCCCCACGCGCCCACTCACACACACACACACAAAAAACACGCACACGCACTCACACCCACCGACTTCCAACAGTCTGCTCCCCGACTCATCTGCTGCCAACTGCTTCAAGTTATTCATCTGGAAGAAATATGCATTCATCATTGTATTTTTAATCACACCAAATAGATAGACAAAGGGAATGCCTTCGGGAGAGGGAAAGCAATCTGCAATTCCCAGAGCTCACATGCATTGTATTCCTGCCCCGCGTTGGCAAACATTCACCAAATTAACTCTGAATGAATTTATTTTCTAATGTGTGTAAAATATTCCACCGTGGAGAATAGAGATGCTCTTTGTGTGTGTGTGTGTGTGTGTGTGTGTGTATGTGTGTGTGTTTGTGTGCGCGCACATGCGTGCCTGTGCCAGAGTTTTTTCGTTGTGTGTTTGTATTCTTGCTTTTGTGCATACAAGGTTCGAATGTGCATCCGCCTTCAAATTTTAGCAATAGATCTGAAATGGAAGCAGTTACTGTCCAGGAAAAACATGCTCCAAATATCATCTTTTAAAAAAATATTTTCTGGATATTTTGCTTCTTGGATATAGATATATATATATATTTTTTTAACCTATTTTCTAGACAGCAAAAAGTATTTGTAGTATAATTTAAAGTGGTGGAGGAAAAAAATTATTAAACAAACAAACAAACAAAAAATATATACAGTATATATATATATATATATATATATATATATATATATGCATCCCATTCAAAAAAAAAAATATATATATATATATATTTTTTTTTTTTTTTTGGTGTGAAGGCAATCTGTAACGTCAAAGGACTTTTATGGATAAGTGTCAGCACAGTGCAAAAGTGGTGAATGTGTATGCCTCACAGTTCTGATGTTCCGGGTTTTAAATATCTGTTTCAGCATTAACTGTGTGGAATAGCACGTGCTCCCCATCGAGTGAAAGGAATGAAGTACTGCCTCCACAAGTGAAAATGCAATCCATGATACTGTATTATTTTCACTTAATTGGTACCCCCCACCCTCACTTGCCTCGTCACAATTCCCTCCGGGCATTATAGTAATAGAAGCCATACTCAGGCTTGACCCCACAGTCGGGGGAGCTGAGGTGAGCAGGAGTTCATGGACTGCGACACATGTTGGTGCCACTTATATCACCAATTCAAAGCTCAAACTGGGTGTCAACTTCATGACCATGGGACCACGAGTAGATGCCTGGTCCTCTCTGCAGTTGAGTAATCAAATTCTCTGTTGCATAAGCACTTTGCCAAACAAGCATTGTTTTGCAGCGCATGGAGCCGTTTGGCCCGGCCAACCCTAAAACAAACGAGCAAGCCCGTCCCTCCAGGCTCCCCTTTCTATTGTCTTCATTAATACTGTACATTCATTTAACAGCTCATCTTGCCTGCCGTCTAATTGAGTCCCATCGCAGACGTCTAAGTAGGACACGGACACATCTGCCAAATGGAATGCCGGCCCTGTTGTCCTCTGGGCTCTGCCTTGGCCCTGTACCCCCCGCGACAGTACATACACACTGCTTTGTTAGAGCTCTTTGCCGTGTGCCTCTTTTGTGTGTGCGTGTGGAGAGATCTGATGCCTCTTTCATCTGCTTTGAGCTATCTGTTGATTATCTCTGCACACTGCGGCCTGGGTCTGTATTAGCCGCCACAGATTGGAAAGAGGGGGTCGCTCAGAGAAGACGGGGGATTCCTTTTCCCTTATCAGAGGCAAATTCTCGCAGTATTGTCCCTGCACGCACACATCCACATCACAAACAGATGTGGGCTCACAGGGAAAGGGAGGGTCCTCTATAACTTAATGCCATTATATTAAATTTTAAATAATATTATGCAAATCAGAAATGACAGGAGATTATCTCCTTGGGACCTTGGAAGGGATTCGTCAGTTCTTACTCCAATGGCTCTGGAAAATAGCCCAGGCATCCCGAGTGACAGGGGTAAAATATGGCAGGGCGTGACGGAGCCTGCCACTGTTTGAAAAAGGAGACCGTGAGAAAAAGAAAAAAAATGGGTGTCCAGAGTGTTGGCTATTAAATCAATTTAGCCGCGAAGTCAATGAAGAGAAATCCCAGAGCGAAGACCCCTCCCAGGATAGCTCAGAGGTCCTGGCAGGAGACCCTATCACTGCCTGATGCCAAGGAGGTGGAAGCAATAGGAACTAAAAGAAGCTTGAATCCTCTCTGTCGATGCTTCCAGCCCAACCGTGAAAATTATCCATCCATCTTTCCATCCATTACATCCGTTTAGGCCTTTGTCCATGAAACACTGGTGATCCTGTACTGTCTAGCTCAGGGGTGGGCAATTATTTTCCCGGGGGGGGGGCCAAATGAGAAGCAGAAAATATTGTGGAGGGCCGGGCCAAAAGTTAGAAATAGGACTATTTGCTACAAAATGAGACGAGTAAGAGACCTTGTGGTTTTTCTTTCCTCTCACTCACTGTCTCTAACTTTACCTTGTCTCGATCACCACACATGACAGCATTGCTCAGCTGATGTCGCGCAACGAATTTTTGAAGCCAGCCTCGGGGCGCTTCGAAGTCTTCGATGCTCATAGTTAGCGCTATGGAACTCGCCTCCTCTCTTATTAGCGGTCCAGTTTGCGGAAAGTTTTTAACATGATAACAATTAAACCATTCTAGGAAATGTTCATTTACTCGAGCCACAAGCAATTCACTCTGAGCATGGAAATTGCCAGAATCGGACTGAGTAAGAATCGCTTCCTTGTTTTTCAAAGTCTCGTAGATTTGAGTCTTTCCGACTCCAGGCGTCTCTTGAATGTTTCGTACTTTGTTACCCGCTTCGTTTAATCAGATACATATCACTTTCCCTTCCATGGTCCTTCATCTTCCCCTCCCTCCCTGTGCTCTGCAACTTGAAGAAACTGCGCCACCTGGTGTTGAAATACCTGTCATTACAAGTCCAAACGAAATGAATGCAATCAAACCTTAATTGTGCACCAATCTTCTGCGGGCCGGATTAAAAAGACCACCGGGCCGGATCCGGCCCGCGGGCCGTAGTTTGCGCACTACTGGTCTAGCTACTACTTGGCTTCGAACCCACGCCACCATTGTGTCATCGGTTGGAAGTCGAAAACACTGACCACCGAGTTAGAAGTCCGGGCTGCTATCTCAGCAGCCAACATCCTCTTATGAAAAATCAGGAGGAGTGAAATTTGACACTCGCTCAGTGCAAGCTAGCATCGGAGATGTGCATGGTAAAGGTAAGGATACTGTTACTAGGTTAGAATAGGATTTAAGTAAAAGTCAAAAGAAGTCCTCCAAAGAATTACTTGTATGAAAGTGAAAAACTGAAAATGCAAATAACATACTCAAATAGTAGCTAAGTGATGAGTAAATCCTGATTTATTTTATTTTTTAATGAAAGCGTGAATGTCAAATAGACAACATTTCAGATTCCGTCTGAAGTTGATCACTATAAGAGTGTCAGGGTGTGGAAGTATATAATCCCGATACAAACCAAAAGTTGTAAAAATATCACGGTTAAGGGTAAAGTATGAGCCTTAATGGAGACTTCTTTCTTCTTGCTTTTTTCTTTTCTGATTGATATAAAAATGATTTATTAGATACAATCACATAACGGGGTAGGACTAGATAAGTTTTTTACTTCTTCCTACTCCCTTGAACATAATAACTGTGTTGAATGAAGATTGATTTCTTTCTTTTTACTTTTTTTATCTACCTTATTTTCTGTCAATTTATTACTGTATATATGTTTTATGTTCAATAAACAAACAAACAAAAAAAATATTGACAGCTAAAGATATCAGTCTCTTAGTCTTGGACATTAATGACAAATGTGTAATTCTCATTATATTCTTAAATTTTTTAACACTCCAACTCCAGCCCCTCGACTGTCAAACCCGCCCGCCCCACACCTCTTTTCTCCAATGTCCCTGCAGGCCCAGAGTTCACCTACCGTGCTCATACAAAACAGCCAAACTCAATATTGTGTCCGGGACACAACCTTCCATTACTGAGCAAAACAAAGTCATGTGTGTCTCCAGCGCCTTGGGCCAACAATTAAAGACATCAGGCATCAGCACAGAGGCTCTGGAGGGGAGAGGAAGAGGAGGCGGAGGAAAGGGAAGGGGGAACATTGCAGCCGTTCTATCAAATATTGATGGACCTAATTGAGGTTTTTAGGTAGCACATTGCTTCTTGTAGATGGGCATCTTGTGTCTGGTAGCTCAAGACAGTGAGGAGAGATGTTATTGTGAAATATTTGTCCTCTATTGGAAATAATGGAAATACAAAACCAAGTGCAGTAGTGCCTCGTAACTAAATTTACTTGGGGGGTTCAAGTCATTTTTGCTGATTAAAATGAATTGGAATGCCATTAATCCATTCCAGGCCCCACAAAAAAAAACAACTGTTTTTGTGAAAAGTAGTACTGAAATGTAAAATGATAATAAAGAGAAGGTAAAGAAATAAACTTGTTTTACAATGTGGAATTACTGTACATGTTAGGGTATCCATGTATTGGGTTGTGCCTTTAAGGGGTGTGGCCTCGTGATTAACATCACGATCTAGAGTCACATTGACCAGTAACTGTGAGCGTCTGTGCTTGAGGTGTGGCTGTGTCTTCTCATTTTTGTATATGTTAGCTTGACTTTGTCCCATTCAAAAAAACAGCCATTCATGAAGTCGACACCCAGTTTGATCTTCTTCCCCAGGTGCGCCAAGCGCATGTCAAAGACAACATCCTCAGAATTCCAAGACAAATTAAAGCTTGCACTGGCACTAAAATCAAGATGGTCCAGCTTTTACGATCAAGCACACCTGCAGCATCTAGACAGCACCTCTGCAACGGTCCGATATCCGCCAAGGTGGGTGCGCCCGTGCAGCACAGGGAGTATCGTTAGAGATGCGCCGGGTGGAATGGCAATTTGGTGGGAGAAAGCCTATCGTCACTTATCATCTAAGTGTCTGAGTGTCAGCGCAAGGTGGACAGCTGGCCTGCGCCATGTTGAGAATCTAGTGCACATCGAGCAGGCTACATTTAAATAGCATGAGAGGAGCCATTTTGACTGAACATCACTGAGGTCGGCTGTGACCATTCCCACAGTTGTGCAGCCCTCCCGCCAATCAGATCAACCGGGATGCACGTGTCTGCAAAACTACTAACATTGGTCTTACCCACCCCCTCGCACAGTTTCGCCTCATGCTGCGTAGAATTTACGCCAATTATGAAAATAGAGCCCTGTATGCCATCTAAGGATAGTTTTCGATTTAATAGGGGTTCTGTAAGGTTATAGACTTATTTTTTTGCAAATGCATGTGGTGTTGTGATGAAGGCACCCCGCTGGAATAGTGGTTCAGTGTTTGAATCTCATCTATGGCACTTCTGTGTGTTGTTAAAATGTTTTCCTAGGTTGGCTACCTGTGCTTTAGGTGAATTGAATTTGGAGATGTAAACGAGGCATTCCATGTGCCTATCTACCAAAGAGTGAAAGTATGTCAACTGGAAGTTATGGTGACACACTTTTCTCATGTTATATTATGAAGATAAACGTATGATGAACGCTGAAAAACATTGAAATGATGATCATGTCATGATATTTTTACGCTCCATCTTTGTGAATATTCTTAGCCATTCTGACAGAAAACAGGAATAGCATCCACGGCTCCCTTCTGGTGTATATATTTTCACCATCTCTCCCGTCGTTTTGAGATAATGCCGGATTAGGTTTCAACCCTCCCGCCCCTCTTTCCCCTCTTGAAATTTAAAACTTAGCGCTGCAGTCTGTCTCTCACTGCTGGTCCCTGGTGAGAGCAGCCTTTAGAATGGCAGCTTTAATTTGTTGGAAAACAACTTGAGAATATTGATTTCAAAAAAGTGCTCCCTTTTCTCCCCTCGAGAAGAAAAAAAAAAAGCCTTGCATGTGAAAAGCTGTAGCCTTCACTTAAGTGGAGGTTTGTAGGTGTTTTCATTTGGGCACAGCGTTGACTGGAAAGGATACATTGAAAGGCCGTGTTTTACTTCAATCGCACTCTGAAAATATCCACACAGACATTAGAGTGTCTCCTGAAGGACTCGGCTGTTGGCACTCTCGCCGTGCAACACCAGACAGATGGGCGGTATTTATCACGGAATGAGAATCGTGTTCTCATGCACCGAGAGAGAGAAAGAGAGAGAGAGGAGGGGTGGGGGGGGGGGGGTAATATTCTGCCGCTGGAGAAGACGACACTTGTGCCGGAATTTGTGTCATTTGACGTTCGCACTTGTCCCACCTCCCCATGTTATGTTTGAAAACATCGAGCTTTCGCACATTTACCACATTGTGACCATGCTGTTGAGGTACTCAGTTGCAGAGTACCAGGTCTTTATTTGAAGTAAGTTAAAGTAAGGTGTCTCTTTGAGATCAGCCACTTTGTTGTACTCATGCTGAACTGGATCATAGTGGGTAAATTATGGAAAACATCCAGTCCGCTTCATCCCCTAATCAAGTATTAACTACATTTTTGTGAATTTTGCATTTTTTTTCTTTTTTCTAATTAAATTTGCCATTTTTCCTCTGAATATTTCAATTAAAAGGCACTTGTTAGATTTGTATTCCTCTTTTCTTTCATTACATAAAACATTTGACTTACTGTAAATAATAAAAAAAATCTTGGTAAAATAAACCATTTATATAACCATTAAATGATTCTTCAAGCATAAAAAATAAATAATAAAATACATGCGGTATTTTTGGGGGGGGCGGCGGGCAAGGCGGGGTGTTTTGAACTTTCTTTTTCTTCCGTTTTTATAAGATGTCGTATATTTATGTCATGTTTGTTTTGTTATTTTGCTGACAAATATTTGGATACTAAAATTAAAAGTGTTTTCTCCTCAAGTCAAACATTCCCCAATATTAGTGATGCTGTTTGTGTGAATGGTTTAGTGCATTCGTGTTCTAAGACTTAAGCCGTACCGTCTGTGATATATCCATTCAAGCTTTCACTTGCTGCACAGTTGTAATAACATGCCTTTGTGTAGTTTGTTACTTTTAATAATTGACCGTTTTTATTTTCCTTTTTTTCCTAATTACCGTAATGACCAGGAAAAACTGCCAGAAAGCTGCGGAGGATAAACTAAAGACAGGTGAACTTACACATGTTCATCAAAAGACACTAAATGCTGTGTTTCCAGATACTACTGAGGACCAACAAGTATGACATAGATTAGAATGTGAGCTCTACTGCAATTATTGCAATTGCCGTACAGCAGTAAGACCATGCCGATGATTGTTGTGTTTATCTTTTTCGTGTCAGTTCTCATCAACAGCGTTACCTTGATTATGATGGGAGCTCTGCTGTAATTCCGGACGTCTTTTGAACTTTGCACTTGCTGCACAGAGACTATGCCAGTGTGTTCCTTTTGTTTGTCAGATATTTTCTTAAGGGAGCCGTTTCTATCCAGACAGAAAGGTAATTCTGTGGGTCGCAACAGAGAGAGGAATTAAATAGTGCTTCCCTGCGGTAAGGCCGTCTTTAATGCGAGGCCTATTTGGGGCTCTCATCTGGCGCTTAGGCCCAGACAGAATTGGGTGTCAACACGGCGAGCGACTGGAGCTACAGGGCTTGTAACACAGGCTTTTGGAAGTCATCCCGCTTAATACAGACGCGACTAAAGCTCCCTATCATCCCTCACTGAATGACACGGCGCTGCTCCAAGTCTTAACCCGAACAAAGAGCTTAAATATCTTAATGTGTCATGCATAAAAGGAGGTCCTCCTATTACGATACCGCGTCGTACTCATGTGGCTTGTTCGTCAACGAGCTTACCACTTGATACCGAAAAGATGAAGTTGTGAGCTCTCGTTTTCGTTTTCCTTTGTTTCTGTTTTTGTGTCACCCGCAAGCCTTTGCCCAGACTGCGTGTGCAAGTTTTATCAGGAATGGAAATACAAAAAAGGGGGCTAGAAGCTCCCCTAGTGGCCTCTCCAGAGAGTTACCTCGGAGAGATTTGCTCAGCTCAGCAGCAAACACACACTAATGGAAACAAAAAAAAAAATAGCAAACGCAATACTTTTTTTGTTGTTTTCATAACAGCTGGCTATTTTGGTTTGCTTATATATATATTTGTGGAAGAAAGCTTTGTTTGCAGTAAGCTCCAGTCCTGTGTCACAATTTAGTAACTACAATGTTCTCATCATGCACTACTAAATAAAATACAAGCGTTGAGGGAGACATACTGTATGTGTACACAAATTTTAAGTGTGAACACTGATTTTTGTGCTTCCTTTTCCCACTACAATTCCACTGAACAGCCTTTTTTTTAAACTGAGAATGAGGTTTACAGTCTACATGCTTAGAATATTACATCTTTTTGTTGCAGTAAGATAAAAGCAATTAATATACTGTATAGGCATTCAGTGAGCAGTACGCACTCATTGGATATTTCATTCGGTACATTTGAAACGGCTTGAGCAGGCGTAGGCCTACGCCATTCTTACTCAATCCCGATGATCATATGTAACAGAATTTCTTGTGATGTGAGGTGATTATTCCTCCTGATCTGCTCAGAAAATGGTCGGAGCGGACAGTCTTAAATGTTGAAACTGTTCACTATCCGTGTTGACAAATCCTCACGTTTGTGTATGGTCAATAGTGAGATTGGTTAAGCCATTAGTGTGACGTGAAATGCAGCGATTCAATAAATGGCAAGGAGCATAGTGCAACCACGATGTACATAGGCTAACAACAGTTAGCGTAGCTTGTTCTAATTTTATTTCTACTGTTACTCTTGTGTGGAATTTGAATTTTGCTGCAGTCTGAATGCCCCGTGGTACTTTTCTGCCTCTCACAGGTCAGTTTTTGGTACTTCATTCCTGCCGTGTTTTTTTTTTTTTCTGGTCATCTGTGTGGTCCTGCACATTCAAAAATGAAAAAGATTTTACAAAGCAGTTTGTGCACCAGTAGTAAAATATTGCTTCTCTGCATGATGAAAGGTTACACAACTATCGTGGAAACTCATAGGTCAAAATCAACCTGTATGTTGACTCCGTTTTTGGGATGGGAAAACATGCAATGAGGTACATGAATGTGCAAATTAATCATAGCATAGATAAAAATTCTATGGCTTCATTAAAAAATGGTCTACAGTCAACCCTCTCTTTAAACAATTTATGGACATGGTAAGAGCAAGGAGATGTTTTGACTTAAATTGATTACCCACTTCCACCTTCCTTTTTCATAGCTCCATGCCCTCAATGTAAGTACCAGGTTGCTGACTGGCCAGCTGATGGTATCAGGAAGTGTCACGGGATATTTGAATTTCATTGGATTTCAAGTGAAGAGGGGAGTGGAGGGGCGTACTCATTAGCGCCCTGATACAATCACATTTGTCAGCATGATCCGTTTTAAGTGCATTTCAATCAGGATGTGATTGGTTGATGTTGTTACGTTGCAGCCCCTGCTGACAGACTGCCATCTAATGCGCAAAATTGAATTTCCTTGACGCTGCTAACGCGCTTTTATATGTCGGATTCCTCAAATGCTCTTTGGTAGCGCCGTAGCAGGCTTTTTAATGGAACTAGGTAAGCTGGGAGACATCTGTTGCATATCAGCATAATATCTGTATTTATGAGGTGGCCTGGCCCTTTATCACTTCTGGGCAATTACCTTGTGCCGCTGTAATCATACAAGATGCTCATGTAGATGCGTTTGTGCCGTAATGACCGACTGCTGTCAGCTAGCTGTGTTCACTAATCTAATTCATAGTGTTCCAGATCACATCAACTCACCACTTGATTCTCAGCATTCCTGTGGAGTTCGCATCCGCCCCAAAAAAATCAATATATCTTCATTTATCATGAACTTCAAAATCCTTCGCCTGCGAGAAGTGTCCATCCAATAACGTTGTCCATCCGATAACGGAGTTATGTTGCTGACATTGCCCCACTTAGTATGAAAATCGGAATGTGCTGCTCACTAACTAACACAAACAACCAGCATGCTAAATGAGTAGTTAGTTGTTATTTCAGTAAATATTTGTATAAAAAATTGTATTTCAGAAATATGACAATAAATCTTTTGTCATTACCTGTTAATGCTGCCATCCCCCCCCCCCCCCCCCACACACACACACACATACACATACAATGTTTTGACACAAAGTCTCTACTTATGTTAGTGGATTTTTTTGTTCTTTATAATACTGAGCTCACGTGAGTTTTGCTACCTTGGATCTGTTCTCCTGATGAGTGGCATTTATTCAGGACACACAGAACCCTCACAGCCAAATAGAAATCAATAAAGTCAGCTTGAAATTCTGAGAAGAGTGCCGCAATGTCACATCAAGGTCGGAGGATATCTTTGGTTGAAACAACATATCATCCACAGGAAATCCTCTGTAAATCTTTTCCACTCTTCAGAGGTCGCTTGGCTACAGAGAACTGTGGTATACTCAAAGCCCCATAAACCAATACCAAGACCAAGCCAAGACCAAGACTTTGGAGTGTTGAGTCCGGATAAAGAACAAGAATGAGGTAATGTCAGGACAAGAAAGACCAAGATGGAAACAATGGAAGACCAAGAAAAAAAATCAAACAAACAATTTTATTAATCCCAAATCACATCCATCCCTGAAGCAATATAACGTCAAGTCAAGACTCAGGCTTTGCGCAGTTGAGAACAAGTTGAGACTGAGAGTGACGCAATGCGAGATTAAATCAAGGCCAAGACTTGGCGTTGAGACTAAGTCAAGTCTTACATTTTGCCAATGTGGTACCACACCAAATCCAATCCAGAGGCAATGGGAGACCAGGTCAAGGCCAAAACCACGATAGATCCAGACCAAGTCAAGTCAGGTATGAAGCAGATGAAGACCCATTTTAAGGTTTCAGCAATGTGTGACCAAGTCAAAATCTTTATGGAGTTGAGACCTAGTTAAGCCCAATACTGAAGCAATGTGACAGCAAGTCAAGACTGAGAAAAAGGTAGGACACGACCAAATCCATGACAATGATAGGCAGATTGAAAGCAAAAATGTTGCGGAGTTTAAAACCAAATCAAGTCCGAGACTTTGAGGAGTTGAGACGAGGTCAACACCGAGAACAAGACATGCCATTCTGTCCACAAGTTTTGATCTTGACTCTATTTATCCTACTCGCCACTGCTTTCCTCATAGATAAATCTCAGAGCCGGCTTGTGTAGACACTGCTCAGACCCTTGACCTTATGCTTTCGCTCGGCCGTGTGGGATGCAGTAATCTGCGCTGGCCCACTCCGGCGCTGACACCACAGAGTCCCCTCTGTTGTGCTATTATCAGCAGAGTGTTATTACCCCTCTTTGCGCTGCCAAATCTGCCTTGATTTCCATCGACCAGAACCTGAATCAATGCTTTTAAAAATCTTTTACTTAAGAGCAAAAGCATGCATTTTATGTTTTGACATGGACATATTGATTGGGGATGTTGTGGGGGAGATGGGGAGGTTTGCAGGGATGGGGGGGGGGGGGGGCTTGTTGACCTCTTTATCATTCCTTCTGCTGCTTCTCCAATCTTTGCGCTCCTCTCTCTTTGCACTCTGCCAGTGTCTGGTAACACTGCCATCCTTAATGGCTTTCTCATGCTCAATCTTCGCCTCTCCACCTCCTAGCACGCAACCCCCCCAGACTCCCCGGAACCCTCCTTCCTTCCTACCCCTCTCCACTAATCAATACTCCCCTCTATCCACACTCCACGTCACTCACATTTGGCCCGCCGATAAATTATGGATGTGGGCCTCTCACATCTCACATCTAAAATTTCTATTGTGTTTGTCAATGGATGATCGATACATCACCTCGTCTCATCCTCAAAGGCCCTCGAACCTCCACTCTCCTCGCTTTTCCACTTTTCTTTTTTTTTTGCTTGTTTTTTTGTTTCAGATATTTGTTTGTCAAGAAGTGCCTCGTTTCTGCTGCCTGGATCTCCAGAGGCTAACAATAACAAAAAGGTAATCCTCAAATCAAAGTGTCTGCCCCTGCTACCTTTCCTACAGTACCTCGCTCTGACACTTGCAACCTTTGTTTGATTTTTCCTGAAAAAATGTCATTAAAAACCATGTTGTCTGAAAATACGACGATGGAAGCCAGGTTCTCGTGAGTGAAAAGGCTTCAATTTTGATTGTCCACAGTCAAGGTTTAAGCATTCTGGGATTTTGACATGATTTCTATATTGAACCGGCATTAATAGGTGTCCTTGGTTTACGACAATGACTGAATCCAAATTTGAACGAAAGTCGGAACGCACCTTAGCCTATCCCTAACTTAAGCTAAGGCAGTTGGTAAGAGACACATATATATATATATATATATATATATATGGCGGCCCGGTAGTCCAGTGGTTAGCACGTCGACTTCACAGTGCAGAGGTACCGGGTTCAATTCCAGCTGCGGCCTCCCTGTGTGGAGTTTGCATGTTCTCCCCGGGCCAGCGTGGGTTTTCTCCGGGTACTCCGGTTTCCTCCCACATTCCAAAAACATGCATGGCAGGCTGATTGAACGCTCTAAATTGTCCCTAGGTGTGAATGTGAGCGTGGATGGTTGTTCGTCTCTGTGTGCCCTGCGATTGGCTGGCAACCGATTCAGGGTGTCCCCCGCCTACTGCCCGAAGACAGCTGGGATAGGCTCCAGCACCCCCCGCGACCCTAGTGAGGATCAAGCGGTTCGGAAAATGGATGGATGGATATATATATATATATATATTTTTTTTTTTTGTCACCAAAAATGGTTTTAGTCGATAAATTTGAAGCAATCAAAATTTTGTCATAGGATGTCTTCTTACGCCACTGCACAAACTAGTTTGGGGTGTGTCATCCATAACTTTCAAAACGTCTGATTTTGTTCGCATCGCAAACCGAAGAAGCTTTCTAAACTGTTTTTACATGTGTGATGACAAACTGATTGAGGAATAGAACAAATAGAGCACAACATATCGGTTATATGGATACAGAGTCAGCAATAAAAAAAAAAAAAAAATTTAAACAGAAAAACTATAGCCAACAATGGCAAACACTCTATTCACTCTACTGAAATGTAATGCAAACAAAAGAAAGAAATGATAATATGCTTTCCTCGTTGTTCCATTTTTTTCCATACTATATATTTAAAGCATAATGGATGAATGAATGAATGAATTTTAGCATTTCACTACCATTTGAGTTCAAGAGTCTCTCCAGAATGATGTATTGACAATAACTGAAACATAAAAATAATAATGCTAATTTGGTAATTACCGATGCCGGTAGTTTAGGCAAAATGAGGCATCAACCTTGCGAAGGCTGCTACTCTGATAAATTTGTTAAGTTACTGTATATACACTAAACAGCTCTTAAAACCGTTTGCCTTTGGGGGGAAAAATAACATCATTCTCATGCCCTCACGTGTCAGATTTAGTTTCTCACACTCACACACTCAGCTCTCGCTTTCTCTCTCACGCACGCCAGCCCAAGCCCTGCAGGGTCACATCAGTGCGGTGGTGTAATTTTAGTGCCTCCCCCCCTCCCCACCCCCGCCATCCTCATCAACCCCCAAGCTGCACCTGCTCCTCACACCACATCTCACCTCCCACCTGCTGACGACGGAGACTTTGCCGCCTCGTAACTTCAGCCGTGACTTTGCGGCCTCCCGTTTCCATGACCACTTAACCCCTGACACGGCCTTTTAAGTGAAGGTCTGCTATGTGTCTGCCAGCCTACACTTGGCAGAAACGGCTTTGTGCCATTACCTCAAGTAACACGCAAGCCGCCTGTTGGTTAGAGGAAGGGGGGGGGGGGCGTCCCTTCAGTTGGTTGGATTCACTCTCAAGACTGTTTGACTTGAACCAACTTGTCAGCATCTGTGTTTTCATCGAATGAACAATGGATATTATTTACTCAACGACTCAAATTTTTTTATCATTGGTGTTGATGCTGCCTTTAGGGGTTCAGAAAGTGTTGTACAGTACAGTTAGTTTGTGGTGAATAGCTATAGTGATAAAAGTAATTGTAATTGCAAAAAAAAACACGTAATAATAATACTGAGATTTAAGAAAAAATTGTAAAGAAAAAAACCCAAATGTATCGGAAAAAAGTTGAGGACACAATAGGCAGACAAGTTGGAAATTTATGAGGGGGACAAAAAAAAAAGGAAAATGGTGAAGAAAAAAAGTTGTTTCGTTGAGACTCACAGTTCTGTTAAAATGACTGATTTTTTTTTTTAATATATCATTGTCCTTAAAAAGTTTCGTTACTACAAAAAGTCTTGATACTGGGAGGTGAAAGTTAGAAAGTTTTGAGAAAAAGAATTACTCGAGTCACGCTCACTCGGAAAAAGTCGAAACTTCGTAGCAAACAACTGCAAATTTCAGAAAATGTGTTTGAAATTAAGATAAGAAAACATGTGTTTGTCTCACAATGGATAAATTCCCATTAGTAGATAAAATTAATATTTCTAGATAACATTCTAAAATTAAAACATAATGAAAAAACATTTTGAATGTATTGCAACATTATTCTCATCATCATTTTTAGGGTAAGGTTACAACTTTTTTCACTCGCATTTTTTCAGAATATTGCAGTCTTATTTCAATATGACAACTTTATTTACAGTAAAGGTATTTGTCTTGTAATACGGCATCCTTATTCTTGTGACTTCATTTTCTTAAAAAAAAAAAAAAAAAAAGACTAATCTTTTTCTTGTAATATTACCACTTTGGTCACTCACAATAATATTTTTGGGGGTAAAATTTCAACCTTACTCTCATAATATTAAACCTCTTGTCATGTAAAATTTCCCTTGTAATATGAGCACTATGTAATATTATAAATTAAATTCCTTTTTTTTTTCTTCTTCAATGTGGCCCTAAGAGTCCTTCATACAATAGTAAACCTCAGCTCATAGAGAAGCCCAAAAAAGACTCAGACTGTTTTGGCTCGCTCTCCCAGAGAGTGTTATCTGCTTCCTGTCTTTCTACACCTTTGTACCCCCTCCCATACCACCATACACCCACCACTCCACACCCCGCGGATCATTGGCAGATAACCAGCCCGGTTGCCCAACACCCACCCACCCACTTGTCCATTCCCTTCATTCTGTCATTCCATCCTTTTCCAAAAGGCAGGCCAGGTGAAAAGACAGACTGTCTCGGACATGCTTTATTGGTTCATTAAAGAACCACCCCCACGCCCCACCAACTTCCCCCCCTGCTCGCCTGATGCCACCCAGAAAGAAACGCACACATGATCATATGCAGGTCTATGTGCACTGACACATCGGCGCTCTGACAGGCTACAGAGCAGCAAAGGCAGCCAGGCACGATAAGTCCTCCCCATCAGCAAGGGTCAACGGCCTTATCGTTACCGTGTCTGAACCTCGCTAGTGTGTTTCAGTTCACTTGAGAGTCTCCCATACAAGTAGCTGCTTTTAAAAGTCCAATCGTGTGAATTTGTTTCTGTGACGTGAATATCATTTGAACCCGACTACATTTGAGGTCATCATAAACCGTGCCCACGAAACGGGCCGTTGGCTTTGTGGCTCAAAAGCTAAAGGTCAACATCATGCTCTTGTCAAAGCATGTCGGAATGTGACTGAAGGTCCACTGGTGACAGGAGTGACCTGCTCAGGTCACTCCACTTCCACAAATTCCAAGAGATTTGGCCTCCCTCTCAGTATTAAAAAGCAGATACATGTATACAGATGCAATAAAAGAGAAACTAAACAGCTAATCTGGTTTAATAGCATGTAATTACTAATTAAAAATATAATAATAATAATGTTTTGGGTGTGGGTGTGGCCTAGGGAGTGAAATCAGGATGTCAGGTTAGCCAGTATGTCTGCGTGTAAGCGTCTGGGCATGAGTTGTGGCGAGCAGCAGCTCCTTGCGAGGGTTCCCGTTTCTGATTTGTGTTTGTCCTGTTCAGCAAATTAATGAAAATGCGACTGTGGCTCTCCTTGCCCACACGTGAGGGCATCAGTACTTTAATTGCCCCATTTTGTTCACTTTGGTGGAGAGCCCGCATATGTGAAGCTCAAAAATAACCATCACCCCCCACACACACACACACTCGTGCGGGACACTCTTTCTGTCCTTTTTCTATGAACCGCCACCATCTCAGGCCAGAGCCGCGCAAGTCTACCAGCAAAGACTGCCATCAACTCCGAGCCGTCGGTTCGGATTTGCCCGCGAAAGTGGCGAGACTTCCTTGATTTGTGTGACATACACAAATGCTTTTAAATTCCCAGAGCCCCAACTCCTTACCAGCCTCATACCTTGTAATGCATTATTCACATCCTTCTCCTGCGATTCCCTCCGCCCACCACAACACTCGCTTGCTCAACCCTCTCGCATCACTGGAGAAACAGCCGCAGACGACTCACCAGGCAGGAAATCCATATGGCCTTGACGTTTTGGCTTCAAGCAGCCAATTAACAGAAGCGCTTGCCGGATATTTTGTCTCTTGTACTTAACGGCAAGGCCATAATGATGTACTCAAATGTCAGTAGGCGTACAGTTGCTAAGGAAATCACTATCAAGAATACGTGTGATTATGATGACTCAGGTTGTAGCTCCCCAAGGTACATATTATTCCATTTCCTCAAATAATGGTCCTTCATCCAATAGACACAGAGACTGACTTCAATAAATGCCTCTCTTCAAATAAATGGTGGATCTTAGCCATTGAGGAGAAAAACAAAAGCTCAAAGATGCTATTATCTGCAGATCAAAACAGTTGCATATTTGGACTCCATTTGCAACCCATAACAGCAGCACCTGCTCAAGTATGTAAACAGTCTCTCAGATAATTTAACAAGCTCCTTGCACAGCATCAAAGATGATCTCTGGTGGAGACGATGAACAATTATTAAAGTTCCAGTAGACTGACATGGGGTCGTTGCGAAATGTGTGCATCCATGCATAGCGGACTTTTCAAGTTGTCTCCATCTTTACTTAAAATAAATTGAAATATTTTTAACCAAGTATCATTTTTCACCAATAACTATTTTTGAATTGTAATTATTATAGTATTTGAGTTTTATTGGCTTACAATGACTGAACGGAACATGCAATGCAAACACACCGCTGTCGCCGCCTACATAGTATCACCCGTCCATCGTCACTTCCTGTGTGCCGACACTTTTGGCGCAGTCTTAACGGTGAAAAATGAGAGCTGTCAAGTTGCAATCGAGTAATAACCGTGCACGGTGTCACTTTCGACAATAAATGGAGACGCTGTGACTGGGCTGCGTAAATCCCAACTAAGTCGGCGGGAGAAGAGTGTACAGGCGGTGGAGGAGAGTTGTCAGTGCTTACAGCAGGTTGTTGCCTTACATGTACAGTTAGTCATGTTTGAGTGAGGTTATTTTGCTTTTTTGGGGTGGCCTGTGGCTTTTTTTTGCAGCACTTATTACAAAAGGAGTTTATCTTTGAAGGACTCTTTGAAAAGGGCAAAATGGCAGGCGCTACAGATCCATGCGCACCAAATCCAGTAGACACTTAAACAGCTTCTTCCCTCTAGCCATTAACTCCCTAAACAGTCACTGACGCAGTCACTCTTCTTGTACTACAAATACTGCTACTGGTCACTCTAAAATGGTTCAATGATTTTCTGCACCAACTGTACGAACTGTCATAGTATTGTATTCTACCACTGATCACTTTAGCTCTGCTTGATACTTTGCACATTGTCTCACAGTTGTCACTGGGTGGTACCACCGCACTACGGTTCACTTACATTACGAAATGTCCTTGCATACCTATTTGTCATGTCCTTGTTTACGATGATACTAATGCATCGTGTTATACCGGAGACAAATTCCTTGTGTGTTCTACATACTTGGCCAATAAAGATGATTCTGATGACCTTGAAATGTTAGCTTTAAACCAAAATGGCAGAGTTCTTCTCTTCGTCTCGTCTTTTCTGGCATGAGTTTGGAGAGGTTTTTGGACGTCAATATTCATGATCGGCGCGCCGACCACATTTCATATTGTTCAAGTGAAAGTGGCTTTTGTCTTGGGGGAGTTATTACCGTATTTTTCTTGATGAGGAGTCATCAAACTTCATTGCCATCCATGCTCTGCCCGCATGCAATCATGAAAACGCATGTTTTGCAATTTAGCGTCACCCATTCATCTCATTAGTATGTGTGTTGCATATTTTGTTGTAAAGTTTATAGGAGGAGTGTTTCGTTCTGAAGGACAGAGGCCAAAAAGACCCGAAAATGATCACTTCAAACCAAAATGGCCGGCTTCCTGGCTCTTTTCAGATATGGCTTCTTGAGACTTTTTGTGGGTCTACTCAAGAGAGTTATTCAAGTTTTGTGTTTTTGATGGGAGTCAGCAGACTTCACTGTCATGTTTTGCACTCAACTCCATTACAAGTTAGCATGGCCCTTTTCACTAGCATGTCGTTGTGCTTTAAATTTGGTTGAAATCCAACAAAATTTGTCCGACAAGGTCAACTTTAAAGTACTCCTGGAAATGACCAAAATGATCTGAAAAATGCCTGGTTCAAATAACAGGCTTGCCATATTTTTTCGGGCATGTCCTCTTGACATTTTAGATGAGTCTATTCATATTCGACATGCCTGCCATATTTCATCATGCTCTTCGGGAACATTGGAGTTAGTCGGGTTTTGTGCTCACCAAAATTTACCGCCGTGCTTTGCCCACACACGTCCGCTGAGTATACATGGGTCAAATTTGGTAACATTTGCTTTGGATGAGTCTTGAAAAGAACAAAATAACTGCTTTACTTCCTCTGTCTTTTCAGGCATGGCTTCGTGAGACTCTTTTGTGGGACTACTCATTATAGACATGCATATGCAATTTATTGAAACTGGCTTTGGTGGCGAGGGAAAATCTCATGGCCCTATGAAGCACACCTGGAAATGGCTAAAATAACCCTAAAATGGCTGTTTCCAAACCAAAATGGCAGAATTGCTGGGATTTATTTATTTATTTTTTGGGGATATTAATGTACTTCTTCAGACTTTTTCGTAGGTCTGCCCATGATAGACGTACCTACCAACTTTCATAGTGCGAACTGGTTGTTAATTTGGCTCTGAATAATAACGAAGAGCAAAGTGAGCAAAGACATTATAAAAAGAAAGAAGGAGAAGGAGACAATGACTAAAATCTAGTCTGACACATGTGAGCCCTGTGTTTGTTTTCAATTTGTGTGGGTGTCGCTGCTTGCTGACTTTATGAGCCGTCTGGATAATTTGCTACATTTTTTCACTGCTGTGAAAATGTAGCATTTTGTAGGACCTTATTTAGCTTGGAGAGTGGACGCGATTAATAATAGAATCCCTTTTTTACCCTGTCTTGGATCCACCCAGGAATTGTCTCTCTGCCTGACACATACGGGCATATGCCACATCTTTGTCCGACCCCCTTGTGAAACTTGTCACACTTTCGCTTTGTTCTCGAGCTTGTCAGTTTAGTTACCAAATTGTTTTTGTCACTCACTATTGATGTATAATGCAACGACAGCAGTGAGCTTATTTTCCCTCTAATAACACTGAAATCTTCTGTAATATTAAGTGATTTTTGCATGACTCTCGGTGACAGAATGGAAGCGGTGCAGAGATGATCAAACGCCTTTCGGGTCACATTGACGTCATCTATCCATCAAAAGCTTCTCTACGAAACACTGGAGGGATTTTTCCCCCCTTCCAAACAATGCCAAATCACTCTATTTTCCGGCTCCTCCTCCTCTTCATCTCCCCCACCCGGAAGACGTGTCAGGAGCCGACGTTTGTCACGCTGTCCCATGGCGGCCTCTTGATCCAACAGGCAAGTGGCGCCTCATGTCTTGTCACCTGTTATCTCTGCCGTGTCTCGCACTTCTGCATCTGATCACTCCCAGCTTTCTTTTAAAATGTACCGACTTGAGCGCTTTGACTTTTGTTCATGTCGATTAGAACTGATGAATTTATATTTAGGAAACAAAGCCCCTGCACAGCATATTGGCCCAGTGGTTGAACTTTTTGGGTATGAATCTCGGCTTGGGCGTGGGCCAAAAGTGAAATTCATATTTGGACGAAATGAAGCTGCAACATACATTTGCCACTTCCCTTCCAGTTTCAGCAACGCGAGGGTGCACACGCTGTTGTTCTACTATCTTATGAAGCATATATTGAAGCTCACGATCACCTCTAGTGTGGCACTGCGGGTGACACGCAGCTTCTCAATTCAACAAGTCCAAACATGGGCTTTATGAGCCTCTGAAATTAGGCTCATTCTCGCGTTTCAGAGTTCAGATTTTTTTTTTGTTGTTTATTATATGACACTTTTTTTAATTTATGAGTGCAATTTCTTGAATTATACAATACAATACAATACATGCTGATTTATATATGCTTAAAATGACCTCAGCTATATGCTAAAATGAAACTTTTATTCGTGTCACAAATGTCTCTTCATGTCGATACATGTTCCCTTTTGATGTATAGTAAAGGTTGTTTGAATTTTTTTATAAACAGAGAGGGGCACCTTACCCTATTACGCAGGCCCATCCTCCGTCCACAACCTCCGTCATTGTCCCTCCATCCTTATTCATATAATAATCATCCTCCGTCCCGTCCATCCTCGTCGTTTGAAAGCGCTTCCGTCCCAGTCTGCCCCCCCCCCCTCCAATAAAGAAAATCATGACACCATGGGAGAGAGACGTGGGGTGGGGGCAATTAATACCCAACAGACGAGACAGCACTTACTTGGCTCAATACATTCGCGTAGCACCGGCGGTACGTTGTTATGTTCCCTGACTCTAGACTAGGTGTCAGTGTTGCCATAAAAATACTGTTGAGATGAAAAACAATGTGCTGTTAAGAAAATACATTTTTTTTGGGCTCCACTCTGGACTTGTTCTTTTGCCTCCCGACACCACATACTTAACCCGGTTACGGCCGAGTAAATGAACGGACGAAAACCCACCTCCGTCCTTGTCACGTAGTGAGGTGGTGGTGGACCCCAAAAAGCAGGCAAGAGGGAGTAGCAGGGTGTATTTGAAGATGTGTATTGATAAAACACAGAAAACTAACAAAGTCTAAGGTATCAAACAAAAACCATGACTGAAGCTCAAAACTATCAACAACAGAAACATGACCAAACACATGACCTAAACATGACAAACAACCAAACATGACAGCAGCAAAGAGCAACAATGAGTGTTCGGGCGGGAGTCCTTTTTAATAACTAATTGCATAACGACCAACAGGTGTGCAGCTGCAGGGAGAGCCCTACAGTGCCACCTGTTGGTCACAAACCGAAACATGACAGTCCTTGCTTAGACTGACCTTTTAAAAAAAATTCTCGTACTCTATCCCAAAAATGGGTGTCCATCCGGGACAGACGGATGGACCGCTCCGTCCCAGGGACAAAAGGCCCATCTCTGTTTGTAACATACTTTCATCATGAAACTCATGATCTCAGGTTTTGGACAAGTGTGATCTTGGTTTGGCCGCTATGTGTGTGTCTGATGTACCAAGGAAGGTGGTGCAAGGCTCAGGAGTTTGTAGGAATGATCAGACGCATGAAAAATTACAGGAAATATTATTATTGGGCTTTTCAAGAATCTCGTGAGTGTGGCAGACATTTATTTACCATCCTTCCATCAGCCAACTACCGGCAGTCATCCATTTACCATCTACCGATTTAATCCACAGTACTATCGTCCATCTGTTCATGATTACAAAAGTAAACTACCAAGTTTTTGTTGATAAAGTATGTCATATTTGTGGAGCTAGAAAGCATGGATTGTTTCAGGGTTTCCCACAGGGAAGGAGACATCTTTGTCCCCGACTTCCCCTGGGGCGGCTTCCTCTCCCTGGCTTGGTGACAGTCGGATTAGGTTGGCCTGTACAAAACTGTTGTAGGTACAAGTATGCGGCATGTACTTGGGATTAATATCAAGCGATAATATATGTGTAAAGACTCCAGTGCCTTCTAAAACCCTCGAGAAGCCCCGTGGCGAGCGTGCAGCGCCGGAGCTGAGAATTAACCGAGAACTCGTGGCGACATCTGTTTCAGGTGTGCGTTGAGCTGCGGAAAAATCTACCTGACATGTCGCTAACTCTAAATAGCATTACGATACTGTTGTGTCATCTTTTGCCATCAAAGAAAACCTGCACTCTATTTACTGAACTAGTTCCTGACCTTAATCATCCACCTCTCTGACTACCTTGTTACCTAGATACCTACCTACCTACAAAACTAACGACCTCGATCTGATGGATAAACTAACAAAGTGAGTTTTGCTTGTACTTTGATGGTGTTATTTGTTACTTGTTGAAATGACTAAACACTGCTTCACTGTTTATTATGGCGTTATTGTTTAGTTTTTTACACTCACAATAACACCTCAGGACATTTTTGATTCATCACTTAACCTACCATGCATGTTTTTGGAATGTGGGAGGAAACCGGAGTACCCGAAGGAAAACTCAGTAGGCATAGGGAGAACATGGAAAAAAACTCTGTGCAGGAAGGCCAGGGCCCGGAATCAAACCTTGCACCTCTGTGAGGCAGACATAATTTATTTGTCAACATGCCACTGAAGACAAATAGAAAAGAGAAAATGTGTGATGGTATCCACAGAATCAGAGAGATGGTGAAAAGTGTTTGGTTGCTTATATGTCTTTTAAATGACATGCTTAGTGTCATGCCTCAATTGTTGTTTGCTTTTGGCTCTGTGATAGATTGTGCATATTTTGGTAGCTGTCAGCTTGTCAGCAAGACTTTTTTTCACAATGTCACATTCTTCGCATTGTCACGCGGCGTCCACATCGAGGTGGGGGGAAACAGCCACAGGGCATACCAGCGAGCTTAGACACACCACAAGTATCCACCCTAAGATATGACACACAGGCCCCAAGTTGTGAAACATCACCACAGAGCGATAGCATTCTCCTTCTTTATCTCTCACCCGCCTTTTGTTTCTCTTTTTCTTTCACCTGCTTTCTCCCAGTGTTCCCATAGATTTCCTTGCTGTCGACTCACGTCACCCCCCCCCTCTTCCAGACCCCCACCACCACCCCAAACTGTTAGCCAGTTAGCGATGGGGGGCGGGGGGGGCAGACTTAAAAGGAAAGTCTTAAAGACGAGAGCTTATACAGTGTGCCATATTTTGTTAAATAACTATGAAACGACGCCGGTGCCAATTCGTCAGTAATTGTCCCTTCTGGCGCAGTCGTGTTGAAAAGTACTGGTGGAAGCCTAAGCTCGAGATCACCGCAAGTGTTAATCTTCTTATACTTAAGGTATCAGGTTTTTTCTTTTGATGTCGCTAAACATGTTGACTCCTATCTGGGGCGCAGAAGGCAATCCAGACATAGCTATGAGCCAGATGGGGGTTTGTCTGTCTTCTTCTTCCAAGAATCTGCAGCTTTACGTGTGTTCTTGCACCAGTCGTCATTATGCTGCTAAAATAAAGCAACAACGGTACAAGAAAGGGAGGGGAGAAAAGGATTGATTTTGCTCTAATTGTTCTTTTCTTGGCTTGATCTTTCCTTGTCGTGATTCATATTTAATGATGTGCAACCTCACTTTTCAAGCAAGTTACAATAAAACCCCCACAGTTTATTTTTTCCAAGACCTGTTGAGTCACTTTTGACATCTTTTTTTTTTCCTGGAGAAATTGCACTTCAAAAGCAAAGAAAATGTGGAGTGATGTGCAATGGGAACAGAACTTGGTGATATGGGGAAATGGAGTTTATCGTTGTTATTGTATTTTGCCAACATGATCCCTTACACATACAGTACATTTGACAATAAAGTTTATCCAATCCAATCTTTACGATAATAGTAGCACTTCTTGACAACAAAAACAAAAAAATAATTGCATAAAGTTTCTTCAAAAATGATTTTGATAAACACCAAGGGTCCTATTTTGGTACACTGAAGAAAAGAAAGATCCTTTCGGTTTGACTTAATTGGAACATTGGTTGCACATGATTAAAATGTGGCGAATCAATGTAATTGTATTATGTTTTCCTAAAGTATACACAAACAAAAAAAGATAAGTGTTAGTTTAATACATCAAACCGAAAATCAAATACTTTAATTATTCAGTGTAGCCAGGTGCAGATGCACTCGGCCTACAAACTGCCGCATGTTTACTTTTGTGCCGGGGCAAGTCTAGTTTAACGTGTTTGGCATCGTGTTGCACCTCCTTGGGCGTTCTGGCAGACAGAGGGCTTTTTTTTTTATTACACTCCATCAGAGCACCTGATAATTTGGTGACAGAAAGCAGTTAACAATTTATCCCAGCTAAAAGCAGGTCTAAGTTGTGGCGCAGATGGTGGATTTTGGTGGATTTGATCAAGGCAGAGAGTTGCTGCTGGTATTGTCACGCTTAGACAGATGAGGGTGGGTTGAAAGCGGCCTCCGAGTGCTCATCCCACGGCGGCCAACTTTATCATGGGCAAGTTGAGCTCTTCTTGTAGTACCTTTAAATGTAAGTTGCAAGTGCCGATCTCCTACATACTCATGCTGTGTGGATAGCGCACCTCTCGCTGAAGGTAATGAGGGGACCGCTTCCATTGGATGGCAAACAAGTCACCTGTCACAACGGCGCAAATGCCCCCTTCTACCGGCGCCTGTCCAAACAAAAGAAAAGGCCACCCATGCCCACAATTGGACTGCACTTTGCGCTAGACTTGCGCTGTGCATGAAAATAAGGCCCCGATAGTTTGCAGCTGTGATCATGGGGAAAATGATCACAGCTTTTTACCATTAGAGAAAACACTGAGATGGACCACATGTTGATTCACCAGACTGACCGCAAAGACATTATCCTGATCTGTATGTTGCGATAACATTTTCAATACAATGGACTTTCAGCATCTGAATCAGTTATGTGGTCCACTATATGATACATTTTGGCCCAAACAGGTGCAATAGTCAGTCATTAAATTGTGTTCAAAAAAGAATAGACTGTCTTTGCATGGCTTTAATTTCTACATAATATGGTGCCTGCCAAAAGAGCTTTTACACACATCCACTCGCATCTTAGTCAGCAGAAAGGGGATTTTTCAATGGACTGAGAGGTCCGTCGGTACTTGGCTCGGTAAGTGACGATTACATTGATGAAAGCCCACCCCCGTCAGCGTTTGGTCTGTCATTTGTCAATCGTCAGCAAAAGAGGCGTCCGTCAGTAACAACTGACGGACCTTTTGTCAATACCGACGGAATATGCACCTCTGATAGTGAAGGTTTCAATGATGACTTTTGGTGCGGGGGAAGACTTTTTGCTCATGTGACTTCAAACCAAGTGAAAATTAAAACACCAAGCTCAGATGTAAACTGTTTCTTTCCTCTTCCAATAGATTTAACTGCTGAGCCTACATTGGCCTCCAGCGTATCGGATAGGTTTTACCGTGTTTCAAAAAGCCAAGATGGAGGGGCTCTTCTCGCCCTCCATTTTCCTGTACGTGGCCCTCAGTGGAAAAAGTTTGGGCATCCCTGTTCGACATGGTCATTACACACTGTGAGAACAATCAAGGCAATGGTGTGTCCGTGTCTTTCAATCCCAATTGAGCTTCAAGCAACACATGACAAATCTCCACCTGTGCAAAGGATCAGTGTTGTTGTTGTACATGCGGGAACTCGCCTTGATCTCTTAGCCTCCTCACCCGAGGCTCTCCCTTCAACCGACTCATTGACTGACAGACTGATGGGAGAAGCTCGCCTGACGCTGAGGAATCAAGTGATTGATCACCGAAGCTCACCTGAGCACTTGAGGCGATGCCGATGCAACAAACACAACGCAGGCCCCCTGAGAGGGGTCCTCTCCCAGCGAGTCCACCTGAGTCCCTGGGGCGGATTCCCCATTGCAGGCACCTGTGTGGTCAGCTGCACTGCGCATATTCCAACCATCCATTACTGAATGTCGAAAACATTCAGTCAACCCCGGATTCAACTGGCAATAGATAAAGCAGAACTCAGTACTTTTTTTTTAATTCCCCCCCCCCCCCCCATTGTGAAAAATGTAATTAATTAATTTGTTTCGGGCTTAAACTGACACCGACATAATCACATAATTAACACTCCAGGCGATTTTCTTTCCCTGAACATTACATTTCAACATTCCTAACTGTCATGCATACAAGTGTAAACAGAGGGTAGCCACAGTAAAATAAAACAAAAGGAAATGAGAAATAAACTGTTCATCCTGTTGAGATGTCAAATAAGGTCTTACAGGTCATTTGTACTTTGTGTTTACATAATATGTGGCTTATGAAGCTTACTTATGTTTAGACATGTATCGCAGTTCAGAAAGTTCAACACCAGGAGGATGACTTGACTTTATCACTCCCCGTCTTTTCGCATCCGCTATGCTTCGGTTTTGTTGCCAAGTGAGAATATTTTACTTTATTTTAGTTTTATGCCGTACTATATGTAGTGGTGAATTTATTTTCAACCCTTTGGGACATTCATAATGTAATTTTGTTTTTTTTTTAAATGAAGCGGACTCTACATGTGTCATATCACTAAGAGTAATTTATTGTGTTTTCGTTTTATTTAATGTGGTGCTTGTAAGACTGCTGAGAATGTTAAAAAAATGCGTGAAAAACACTCAGGCAGTAAGTCAATGTTTTCATGATGGTTTGATTGTAGACCTCGTTAATTTGATTTCATAAAACATTTTTACTTCAAATGCGAACAAACGAAAGGCTGGTTTTGAAGTTGAGAGGTTCCAGTCCACTGTGACTTGGCATCATATGGTTCAACGTAGCACATGATGAGTTCATAAATGTAATCTGCCTTAAACGCTTTGCTTTAAAAATGTGCCAACATCATTTGCTAATTTGAAGCTTGGAAAACTTCAAACTGCGCCTCTGTCTTTTTCCCAAAGCAATAAAATGTGTTGCCATACACATCAATAGCCGCAGGACCCCCCTTTAAGGCCGGGCAGGTCCTAACAGAGCCGGACCCAAAGCTTATTATTACATTATTGCCGAGATGACGCGTGGCGGGTATAGACTGGCATAAGTCAAAGCCACAATCTGGCCCCTGCGGGGGTCACGCCAAAGCTGGCACTTTAAAGACAGCACTCACATCATCCAGCTAATGATGGAATTACAGCACTGACTCACCGTGTAGCTACATGTAAGCACCGAGAGGACGGCAATAGATTATAGTCTGAAGGGAGGGAGAGAGAGAAAAATTACGTCCCGGGAAACGCAGCTGTCAGTGGGGAAGAAAGATGGAGAGAAGGAAAGAAAGGTGGAGGAGGACATAAACTCCCCGAGAATGAAAGCTTAGATTATCGTAATTATGGCCCTCTTTAAAACGCTCAATACTGTAATTATCATTGAGTCATACATGCAGCAGAAGGGGGCTGTTTAAAGGGGACATGTCATCATTGTCTGCGGCTAAAAAATAAATTTACAAAATGGCTTATAAGATATAAACACTGTCTTTTTTTTTTTTTTTTTTTACGGATATAGTCAATAAACAAGAATGGGACGTAATGGATTGTGTCTATCTGTGAGTTTGTTTTCTGCCCCTTGCGCCGGTTGCCATTTATTATTGCACTTCTCATGAATACATGTGGATATGCTTAAATGTTTAAAAGACTACTATGCCCGCGCATTTGCAAAGTCTAAACTGCCTTTTCAAAGCCTTAATGCCAAAAGAGTTGTAAGTGTAAGCGTGGCCACCGTTGGCCTCTGTTGTGGCAGCTCTGTGTAAATGCTGCGGTCACTCTGTTTTCTTACTTTGCTTTTATTCATTTTTTTAATGGTCTGCTTTGAAGGGGGAAAATTACATCTGTATTTATAACCTCCTGTCATGATTCAAGTTCCAGAGGACACAGATGGAGTTGGGTGGTTGTATAAAGGCCTCCCTGGTGATTCTGGGACTACACCATGGGGCATAACACCACTTGTGGAGTAAATAGCCTGTGAAGACCCGACTCAAAGTTAACACTGCTGCAACAGATGTTTGTTGTCTTTTCCCAAACACAATCCCATTGAATTAAAGGATAGTTTCATGATTGGAGTGTCTTGTCGCAATGTGTTCAATGTGCGGGTCCCCGGTTTAAGTCGACAATGTGACTCAAATTTGTATGCTAAATCGCAACGTTGCATATTCGATCACTTACCTACACGAACACAGTACTGCAATCATAATTACGGAAATTGACGTTTTAAACATTGAGACAAAACAACAGACTGCTTTTTGTTTCCAAAATCTCCATAGGTGAGATTTTCATGCTGATAAACCGGGGTTACTGTATGTTCATGAAAAAAAAAATCAGAACCCCTTTTGTCAAATATAGTTCTGCAGCAGTAATTCTGAAAAGGTGATTGTAAGAAAATACTTTCCGATAGCTACCATGAAGTACCAAGAAAGATACTTGGCTAGCTCGCTAATACTGGAAGTATACTTCCAGTATGAGCCACCTGGAATTAAAAGTGCTGCTTCTGTTAAAGAATGTTTTGCACAGATTGATTATGATAATATTTTACTTTCCATTCCCACTGACTTCACATGAGCTTGTCATGCTAATTGTTAGCTAACCACTGACCGGATAGTTTCCATATAAATGCCACGTAAGATCAAAATGTAAGTCTTATATTTTTGCATATTCCAACATTTTACAATTTTTATAACTTTTGTGTGTGTGTGTGTATGTGTGTTTGTGTGTGTGTGTGTGTGTGTGTGTGTGTGTACAGTTGATCAAGATAATTTCGACCACCATCAATTTCTATTGTGTAAGTATCCACCCAACAAGTCTCCACTAAATCGTCCAGGCAACTCTCTCGACTGTGGAGTCTCAGTCAGGACAGATGGGCCTCCGGACAAGGGCCCCTTTTAGCTGGCCCATGAAGGTAACACTCACCTTCTAAGAGAAGCAGAAACCTGAGACCTGAAGCCAGGCAGCAAGAAGGAACAAGAGCACAGTTTCCATCTGCTTGAACCCTCTTGTACTTCACTTTTGTCAAAGCCCTAATGCCGATTGTGGGAGTCACAGCGAGATTATCTGCTGATGCTGTTTGTTGCCTTAGGCTCTTGTAATGAATAGACACAAAACAAGACTTGAAGGGTAAACCTGGTCCATGGTGTCCACATTTGATACAGCGCTCTTCTTTGGGTACCCGAAAGGGTGATGTTTCCTTTACGTTCCAACATTGCCGTAACTTTCCATTTTCATACAGAGTTACAAAGCAGCTAGCTAGCTCACTAGCTAGCTCGCTCGCTGGATAGATAGATAGTTTGCTGAAGTCTTGCATGAACTTTGTGGTGACCGTTACCCATAGAAACCCCATGCAAGTACAGATATGTTTGTGACATTTACAAACTCTATGACCTCATTCAAATACAGAGTCATATTGTTTTTTTGGAAGGTTTAGCTGAAGTCCATCGTGACTTTAGAACTTCCGCATTTTGTCGATATACCCACAGGCCCTTCTTTCACTTCAGTGACTGAGAAGTGGCCTCACTGCCGTTCGATCACTGGTGGAACCCTGTTAAAACTTGAAAACATTCCCTCGTCAAACCACCATGATTGAGTCGATTAGGCTCACATCCATAGGCAAACACCCTTATTTGCCGCAGATATTTGGGGCATTTCACACAAAAACAATGCCGCTTGGGGCACTGAGCCCTCCCATTTGCTGCATGCTCTATTATCCCCATTCTTGGAGTTAACTGTAATAAAGCAAACAAATGCTTGAGTGTAGAAAACAAATGCAGCCGTGCCAGGCTTAATCACTCCCACCAATGAGCCGTTTCATATGTCTACAGCCATTAATGTCACGGGAGTCGAAACAGAAACAAGCGTTCCCTGCCTATGTGGTCTAGCCTTTGTAGAAGGCGTGTCATTGATGACACACGGCTGTATGCATATTTCATCGAGACATGCATATTTTACAGTGTAATCCTTGGCACACCGCTGCTTTGTTCACTGTGTGAGCGGGGGTCTGAAGAGTTGGGAGGCTTTCCTTTGTGCGGTTTGTGTTGGATCAAGCAAAACGAGAAAATTGACATTCACAACCGTCTAACTTTTATCGGGAAACCTCTGATGATAGTAGAGGAGTTGAACGTTTTTTTTCCTCCCCCCTCTCTTTATTTACTGTAAAGACCAAATGAGCTGGAGTCATTTCTAACAAATGAGTTTACATCCAAGTGGATGCTGTGGCACATTACATACATACACACTTCAAACTGCTGGGTTAAAATTTGAACCGATCCATTCATTTGGGGTCTGTTTGATTCAACGTTTGGGTTGTTTTGCGCAAAAAAAAAAAAAAAAAAAAAGAACAACCCAAGAAGTTATGTTAAATTGATCCAAGTTAGTGGGTCGGTCCAATCTTGACCCCAATTGGGTGGTTTTAGACCTAGCAGTTTTAAGAGTGTTGGAATGTGGTCGGTCGCACGTGATGGTTTCCTGTGTTGTGTCTTGCTCGGCATTGCGGTTGAAGTAGAGAGAATACCACGCCAAAAAGGAATGCATGCAGAAGAGAGATGCAGCATCCACTCACTTTTAAAATAACATACAAAAGTCAGTGCAGCAGAGTCGTGGCTTTCTCCAGGTATGTCGGCTTCTTCCCGCATTCCGAAAACATGCATGTTAATTTAAATTCTTTAATGACCCGTAACTGTCTTTTGGTCTATGTGCCCTGCGATTGGCTGGCGACGAGTCCAGGGTGTGTGTGTGTGTGTGTGTGTGTGTGTGTGTGTGTGTGTGTGTGTGTGTGTGTGTGTGTGTGTGTGTGTGTGTGAACCTCTTTCGGCAGTCTTACCAGTTTATGGTCACACTTGTCTCATCAATGCCTTATTTGAAAGTCATTCCCAAAGCTGGAGAAATTGCTCAAAAACAAATGTTTTGGAAAAACTTTTAAAACTATATAGATAGATAGATAGATAGATACATTTTGGTTTTGTTTCCTCATGTGCTTGCCTTCCTCGTTTGGTTTTGTGCACATGCTGTCATCCGGGTCCCTTGTGTCAACCATTCACCTCCCTCAACCCTTTGAGTCTTGTCCAGGTGTTCCTTGTTGTCTCGTTAGTTTGCCTGTATTAAGTTCCCCTGGGTTCTGCCAGTCCAGGTCGGATTGTTTTGTTATTGTGATGTTGTTTTGCCTGTGTTGAAGTCATCTTTTGTTTCTCGTGGTGTTGTTTTAGTTCCTGATGTTTTGTTGTTACTTTGAATTTGATCTGATCAAGACTTTGTTTGTTTGTTTGCTTTCGATTGAGTTTTTTCAGTGGTGGGTTCCCTACCATCACACAACACTACAATGAGAGTAATAGGATCCTGTATCAATGATAGCATAACGTATTACAATTGCAACTTTGATGCAAAATCCAAAACGTTTCAGCATGATAAGAAGATCCAATATTTCCTGTAATGTTTGATAGTCCACTTTTTTCTTTTGCTTGTATTTGGGTTAATCCAGTCAGCGTGAAGATCGCCGCCTGTAAAACAAAACAAAACAAAAAAAAACATGACACCACACACGAATCAAAAACAGACCCCTCTTCTCGTTTGAAACATCATTACTCTTTGATTCGGGAGGGCGGAGATCACGTGTCATGCATGTCTGTTGCCAAAACACAAAACTTTTCTCAAGATTACAGCGCATGATAACGTCTCTTGACTTTCTGTTTCCGCAGAGCGGTATTTTGTTTACGTCACTCAAGCTTAGTGTTGAATCTGTTATGATTGTGTCACTTTGACACGAGGTGAAGGGCATTGTTGACAGTGTTTTATTCAACAAAACAAACACAAAAACCCCCAAATCCATTAGCAGTGTGTCCACGGATCAAGTGTGAAATTAAACGACCAATTCCTATTCTGATGAATGTTTCTCCTAATTTACATAATCGCTTCTCATACCTACTTTTTCAACCCGTGTCATCAGCTTGGCTGGTCAAAATTCCCGAGCTGCTTTTAAACAATTTCACTCTCTGAAACATTAAAATGCAGAAACATTAACATCCCACATGGGTATGATGCAGCAGCACGAATGTCAAAGCCAAAAGGTAAGCAGAGCTGCGTGTAGTTTTTTTTGGGCGTAACCAATTAGCATTAGCTTTCTGCAAGTGGCCCAGACTTGATTGCTCGGTGAAAATGTTGAAGCGGCAGTGGTATATGTAGTGTTTGAACTGCTGCCTGAAGAAGACTCGAAATGGCCGTGGTGTTTATGTTGTCTACATATATGCCCCGCGATTAGCTTATCCGCTCTCTCCCAAAGTCTGCTGGAATAGGATCTGTCTTACCCTTGAGGGTAAGCGATATGAAAAAAAGAAATGGATGAATGGATTGATGGATTACTAAACCGGCCTGGAAACAGGAGTTCAGAACATACACTGTTGTTAAAGTTGTTTTACCTTAACACTAATTCGATTGACCGCTGAGTCATTTTAGACATTTAACATTATTGGGAGACACCAAGTTTGTGTGTGTGTGTTTGTGTGTGTGCATTCCTCTTTGTCCTCCAGCAATAGCATGCCCTTTGGATAATATCCCCAAGAACGAGACAAGGTCAAATGCTTAAACGACCACAGCACACTATCGATGACCACTGACTAACAAATCATAAGTATTGATCACAGCGCGAATGTTCCCGAATGTAGGGCAGACGGTAAAATCATACCCACTTAGGCCTAATAGCCCACATTAAAGCAATTATGCACACAAATCGGGACTGTCTAACTGTACGCATATTATGCCAATCCATAAATCTTTTCTTTTTTTTTACTTGCCTTTTACTTTGCTTTTTCTTTTTTTTTTACTCCTGCAATTTTGATAATGAATCAGTGTTTTACTTGGTATTGACTTGCTCGGGGTTGAACACTTGTAATTGGTTGGGTGACCCCACATCGGCTCATGGCCACGCCGTCTTGTAGATAAAATGGTTTAAGTCGATGACATAATGTGCATAAGGTTTTTATATGCGTGTGTCAATATTCCTGTATTTACTAATGACAGTGCAAGCACCCAAGTGGTTGACCCGCTAATGAAGTCGGCACATTTTAGAGTCTGTCAAACCGGTCAAGGACTCCAAAGAGTTGTTATGCTCGTCCTCGGGGACAGCGAAGTGAGTACAAAATACACATTCTCATGGTTTTACAAGCATGCGGGAGGGGGCCAACTTGAATTGATTCTTACATCTAAAACCGTTTGTTCTCTTTCGGAGCAAATCATTTCAAAGTCCAAAGAAATTGTTGCAACAGTACCGTAATAGTCTGTCACTGTAACAGTAGTAGCAGCAGACCACAAAAAAAGTGAATCACTATTAGGATTCAATGAGTTTATTTGCGCTGCGTCTCAAAACATGATGTATTTTGATCAGCAAAATTAATTTGTATGGACTTCAAACTTTTGTAGCTAGTAAAAATGACGATATTTCACAGCTTGAGTGCCTCTACAGCCCTTCTTTGTTATGTTTCGCTCAAACTTCAAACCTACTGGCTCATATTATTATCCCTTTAATTAAAAGAACAAATTACAAATAAAATAGAAAATCGGCAGTCTTGCAGTCATGAAGCAAGTGCATACCCGTGGTGGCAAAAAAAAACAAAAAAAAACTGTTCAAAAATCCTTAAAATACACAAACCATTCAATCTCTTCAGAAATAAAGCGTAAAGAAAGACATTGTTATTGTCTTACGGCTGTGCAGCAAGCCCAAACTTGAATCTTGTGCCGTGTGGAAACATGTTTGGCTTCCAACTGCTCTGCAATAATGATAGGAACGATGAATTATGAACAGTTCCCGATTTAGCGTGGAAGTTTCCCATGACCGTCGCTGTTTAGCCTATACAAGTGTACCCCAAAATAAATTACTTTCTTCAAATACTGACCTGGTCCTCTCTGACTTTGCAGAACTGAATGCCCACGCTGTCCCTCTTGGAGGCAAACATATTCATTTACATTTTGCCTTGCATCCTGCTAAATTATTGTGAGATAGGATACAATCAATGCGCAAGATGTACAAAGATAATATGGGTGTCATTGGAATTTTTGATTGGAGGGTTGAAAAGGGTTGTCACATTTTGGTTCATTTTTAGTCAAAGAACGAGAAGAATGATATCATGGGAATTTCTGCATTGTGAGACAAATAAATGTTTTCTTATCTGATCTTAAAAAACAAATTACCTAGCATCATCTTTTTGCATAGGTCTACCCACCACCTAATCGATCAAGTCGTCAAAATATAATTGTTCAAATTTCAGGACTTTCACTGACACCAGTGTGATTATAACTTAACGGTGAAACACACCCGTAAACCCGCTGACTGCCGTGTCAATGTCTTTGAAATAAGAGGAGCACACAGACACACACAAAATCATCCTTGAGTTATTTAACCTCTGTAGAAATTGACGTGAAGATGACATGGCTGATAAACATCTTCATTGCATAATTTCATCATGGAACCGTTTGTACCCTGTAGAGCTTAGGTGTCAAACTCAGGTCCTGGAGGGCCGCTGCCCTGCATGTTTTCCAAGTCTCCCTGTTGCAACACACCTGATTCAAATGATCAGATCATCAGCAAGCTCTGCGCAAGCCTGACATTGAACCTGTTCATTTGAATCAGGTGTGTTGCAACAGGGAGACTTGGAAAACATGCAGGGCAGCGGCCCTCCAGGACCTGAGTTTGACACCTATGCTGTAGAGGATCGTCACAGCCATATGCTCAATCATTCCACTTTTCTATTCTATTTTTACATTCATTTCCACCCCCTGTGAGCTTATCAGAGCCAACGCATCCGCTAACAGGGAACACTTCAAGCACCGCACCATTCCTATAGCTTCTAATTTTGACTCCCAGTCAGGGCTTATGATATATGGCTGTGTTATTTCAGGATTTTGAAGCTGTGGCTACGGAGTACATCAATCCTTGAAAGAGTACAAGCAGCTTTTTCAAAAACATATCAAATTATCTACAAAAATAAAATAAAATAAAAAGAAGAAGCAAAGAATGGAGAGATATCTGGTGTATGAAATTGATCTTTACTTGTCGCTTATATTAGTGAGCAGCCAGGCCCATTTCTATATTCATAGTTTAATTTCTTCCTCTATGGTTATTGTCATGTTTAATTCTTTTGCGGTGGAATCACACACAAAAAGTTTTATATATGAATACTGTGTATATACAGTATATACATATATATATATATATATATATATATAAAAACATTTTCAAGGCATTAATTATTTTGTCTCTCACTCAGACAGTCTTGTGACCTTTGCCAAAGTTTTACGTGACATCACACATCATGTCATTTTATTTTTATTTATTTGAAGTATCCTTTTACAAGTTTTGGTTGAAATAAATACGTGTGATGTATAACTACATTGTAATAGAATATCACATCTGATTCTGTTGGGTCCCTCTTCGTCATTTTTTTTTTTTTTGTAAAGAGGAATCACATTTTAAACACTTGCGGAGATAATCTTTTTGATGCTTTGTGAGCTGAAGTCGCCTTCGTAATGTCATCATCATGAAGGTCAGGATTGCCAAATTTGGGGGATTTTTTTAGATATATCCTTCCACAAAATTTTGATTCAACCTCACAAGTTTTGGTACAATCGATTTCACATGTTCCTAAAATATGACTATAAAAATGCATTTCTGACCCCAAATCTCACGCATACTCGCTCATAGATGCTTGGTATCTCTGCAGTTGAGTACCTAAGCATTGCCATTCTCTCTTCCTTGCCCCTTCTGTATTTTCAGGCTCCTTATGGCTATGGCTTCTAATTTTGACTCAGAAATTTACAGCTTATGATATACGGCCATGTTATTTTGAAATTATGGCTGCATGCCTACATCCGAGGATAGGCTGCTTTCTCAGGAAAAACAAAAAACAAAAAAAACCTCAAGTCATCAAACTCTTTCATTATCTAATGTGAACACCCCAGAGATGAAGAGTGCCTGGAAGATATGGGTTTATAATTGCTTTTATTGGTTTATTGTGCCAGCCGAGAAGCTCTTTGATGTATTTAAGGGAGCTTCCTAATGAATGAAGAAAGGGATTTGATCTCTAAGGGAGATGATGATGGGGAGGGGGGTATTTGTGTGCATGTTGTGGTGAGGGGGTGAACGGAGGTTTGTGTGTGTGTGTATGTGTGTGTGTGTGTGTGTGTGTGTGTGTGTGTGTGTGTTGTTGCAACAATGCGTTCTTGAGTTGAGCTGCAGTGGCGAACATGCGAGGACTCACCCAAGCATATTTGAGTAGAGAGGTGAGACGGTGTCATCGGGCGGAAACAGGATGCCAATACTTCTGGGGGGCAGGAGGGGCTTATTTAAACAGATTCAGAAAACTTTATTCATGCAGGAGTGCTTTTCACACCATCGTGACTGAGACTTTCTCGCTCCCTCTCTCTCTCTCTCTCTCTCTCTCACACACACACACTCTGCCCACCCTATCAGTCATTTTTGTGAACATAACTGAGCATGTTTGTTTTTTCCAGTTTGTGGTTGACTCATTAGAACAAGTGATATTGTGTTGCACTTGTCGTGCCCTTTAAATTACATCATAAAGATCTGTCGTCTCATGTACTGTAGCTTGGGATGTATTTATGTTATATGTAGATCATTACTTTTTTGTATTATATTTGCATGTGCGTGTTTAAAGAACATAACTACTGTGACATCAATACAGTGCCATGAAAAAGTATGTGCATGCGCTCGAATTATTATTTTTTTTCTTCAGATTTTTCAATTGATTTGCGCAACGCTTGTGAAATACAGTGCACCAGTTTTTTAGAAATTCTCTTGAATTACGTTTTTTGCTCGTTCTCTTTATTTAAAACTTGGATCAAAGTCTTTGTTGTTGTTGTTTTTATGTTTTTGTGGGTTCTGGGTAAAATCACGGTGGTTCAGTTAGTTTAAATGAGGACAATTGGATGTGCAAGTTGAGTTGAGATTTCTCAGGACATGAATCTATCTATCAAGTCAATGATCCACTGTTTACTCAATCTCTTGGCTAAATGGCAAACGTGAGTCGCTAAAATTAGCAGCGGCGTGGATAAAGGCCATGGATGGTTGTGTTAGTGGAGGAAGCAGCATGGATCTGTTTACCACACACACAAAAAAAAAAGTGTTTTGAAAGAGGGTTAGGAGTACTTTACTGACATTCCCAGTCTAACAGCCACATCAAACTGCCCATTGTGCTTTTCTTTGCCCACATTCTCATGCCCATCGGATCAATCAGGTTAACAGCCGTAAGGGAGGACGAGCGGGGTGACATTATCTTACGTCTGGCCCTTTTGTGGCCTTGCCGTCCACATTAGCAAGCCCAAGAAAGAGCGGAGAAGTGTATATACTACAAGCGCTTGATGAGCGGCGAGCCAATAAATTCATTAATCATCATTTTATGCCTCATCAAACCCTTTGCCAGCCTCTCCATGGGAGTTACACAAATTAGCCAGCAAGAAAGCAGTCACTTCAGAGGAGCCGAGTAAGTGCTTTTTGATTGCTTTCTTTGACAATGCTTCCCGTGACAAGCCCATAAATCACACCTTTCTGTACTTAAAAGTGCGTTCACTGTGAACTCCACACACACACACACGTACACGCACACAAATAACAAAGAGAGGAGGTTTTTACTCGAGTTGAATCTCTTTCACCGATTGATTGTGGATTCTTCCTCAGCGTACCACAAAAGAGGCCCAAGTAGAAAGCCTTTGGAGTGCAGAATGAACTGCTCTGACTGCAAATAAGCTCATGTTTGGCCTGAGCCACAGTCAATTGTGGTCATTTGGTGCCCAATATAATTATTAGAGGCTTCTGATGTAATACATGCCGGGCCTCACTTAATCACCGGGTGCATCGCGACTTGAAATCCACCCCCCCCCCTTGAAAAAAGTGATGACACTCAGTAGGATGGTCAATTTTACTAATACCAGCACGTGTCAGATTGCAATAACCTAAATAGCAGCACCTACCGAAACTCTGTCCACCTGTCTTAGTTTTGTGTTGTTCTTTCTATGATAGTCATTACACTACATTGCGTTTAAAAACAATTGACATATTTTAAGAGATGTATTTCAGTATTGATTATGATTAATTATTTGTTGTAATCTGTTGAAGGCTTTTTGGTGCGTCAAAAATGTTATTGGCTGTAACATGTTGACACCTCTTACCGTCATAAAAGTATGAAAGAAGTTACTAACTGCATAAAAATTATGTAGAACATTCTGTTCACACAAAGCCAAAGAAAAAGCACATGTAAAAAAAAAAGATTTGATGAATATTCATGAGCCAGCGCATGATGATGAGAATTGGTTGACTCCACTTTGACTTTTTGAGGTTTTTGACATGTGCTTTTGCCTGTTGGCTTCCTCCTACATTCCAAAATCATGCATGTTAGGTTCAGCGAAGACCATAATTGTCCATAGTGGACACATGAATGTGACTGTGAATGGTTGCTTGTTTGTACAGTCTGTGTCCTGTGATTTAACCCACCTCTCGCCCAAAGATCCAGCGCATTTTCACAAGGAGGAGTTGAACTGGCAGGTGATGCTCACCTACTCCCATCCAGATGGCCTTTCCATGCACGGCCAACAAATCAGCCATCAGACCAGAAAAGTCTCCTTTTATTGAAAAAGCAGGTCAGTATATGACTCGGGCCCCATCCGTCTTGAGCCTCCTTCCATGATCTTCGGTGTGTTGGATGGGAGGACTCATCGGGGAACGGTGGTAGGTTAGAGTGGGGGAATTGCAAGTAAGGGGTGGTCTTTATCTGTTTAAAGCCTCCCTCTGATGAGATTACGTATTGGCTGTAAAGCACACTGTTAATCAGGGTGCAGCAAGCCAACACACTCCCACTGGCTTGGAGCCACTGTTTTTCTGAAGACAGTTGAGCCACCACTTCAATTTTCTTTTGTAATCATCTGGGGCACGAACATGAAAGGCATATGCATTCATATATCTATCTCATTTCAATTTGGCTGTGTTTAACAGTGGAATCACTATGATCCATTTTTCATCCTTTTTTTTCACGTTTATTCCCACAGGACATAATATAATTGTAATCATCCTTCCCAGAGTCAATTGTTGCCATCGTGAAGCCTTTTTAACTATACAGGTGATTTTTAGCATTCCGACCACTATGCAAGTGTAAAAAAAAATAAATAAAAATAATTGTAAGAATGTCGCTTTCCTACATGAACTGGCAAGTGTAAAAATAAGTGAACCACACTGCATAGGTATTAATTGTACACTCACAATTACATCTGGTGCAGTGCAATGTAAATGTATAAATGGCTCTGCTGTGTGTAACCATGACGAAGAGGCGCAGAGAAAATGAGAGGCTGGAATGAACAGATTCTTTTTTTTTCTGTTCATGTGAACATTGTTGAAATGCCAGAACCAAAAATTAGCATGACAAGGCATGTCTTCAGCAATGTTTCCGACCTTCCGAATGATCTAAGGATTGACTTGGAACCAGTCACAAGAAGAAGCTATGCTACATCACCTATGACAAACCCCCATTCAAGTCTATATTTCCCTGCATGTGGGTCATTTGATTTAAACACACAATGACTTGGTGCTGGTCTTGCAGTGTTGCGCAGGCTGGGCGCATGCCTGTACATCCAATTGCCGAGAAACAAAACAATTTTTTTCATCCAGTTGCTGGTATACCCCAAGTTATCAGAATGATAGATTTCTTTTCTATAACTCAGTAATATGTTTGCTTGCCTCTTCCACTCAAACTTCCAATTCCATCACTTTAAATTTTGGCCCTTGTGGTGGTTTCCCAAATTTCAATGGTGAAAGCCATCGGAGCTAGCTAAAGCGCAAAACCCTCTTTTAAAAAATGGGAGTCTCCACCACTTTTACACTGGTTGCCAACAGTGCACACAATCTATTCGCGTGGTTGAACATTCAATTTAGCCCACGCTCTTTGAGAGGCGTGTAGCAAGTTTTTTGGATTTGTTTTTTGTTTTTTTTCCCCTTTGGGATCAACGTTGTGATACTTTTTGATTGAGCACCATATGAGTGACATCTCACGACAGCACATTACCAAATTGCTATCGGGACACCATTACACTTATGGGGCCCCTTGACGCCCCCCTGCATCCCTCTCGCCACTCATTGTGTGGGCGTGAGGGGCTGGCCTGGAGCTCTCCTCCAAAGGGGTCTAAATTCTCGCCGCCTCCTCATAAGCAAGGCTCAAAATAACTTTGGAGGAGGACAGTCAAAAAAAAAAAAGGTGTAGCCCGGTTTATATCAATCTCGGGAGCTGATCCAATTTCATATGTGACCACTTGCATCCATCAGGCTACACCAAAAACAGAAAGAAAGTCCACTGGCGTGTACAACCTGGCTGTGGAAGGTACAGAAGCACGCAATGTCTCATGTGAACTGTGTGCTATGGTACCGTAACACACAGTCTGTGTGTGTTTGTGCGTGTGTCAGGCTTTATTACAGCGGTCATTAAGACTCATATCTGTGTGCTAATGTCGAGCAGATGTTGAGAAGAAAGGGATCATTTGAAAAGGGCAAATGTAAATAAACATCTCTCCCTCACCGGACCCCCTCTGAAGGGGGCCGAAAGAAAACACTTCATCAATCTCCATCAGCGGCATTAATATTGTCATCTTTAGGGGTCTCGTTTGAATGGCCTTGTTAATATTTTCCTCACAAATTGTGTTTATAATAACACCTTTTGTGCTGAGAACCCAAACCAATCAAAATGACATTTTTCTTCATATTTCTTCTCACAAGTGAATGATGCATTAAAAATAAATGTGTGTGTGATTTTTGTTGGGTCCAAATCTGTATTCACACAAAAATGTTGGACTTTTTCTGAAAAAAAAAACTAAATTCAAACAGGAAAGCAATTAACATCCAATTTAGTTGCGCTGATGTCATCCCTAAACTGGAGTTGAAGGCCCCAATTCATGTGTGTTGCATCTCTGTCCTGGCTCCTCTATACAATGTGGCTAAAGTGGACATACACATTGGCAAAAATGACACCAAGCAAGAAATCGAGTGAGACTTTGTTTCAGTGAGCTTTACGCCACAAGTGTATATTACAGGAAATGGCACGAACTGCACCATTGAGTAGCAGTGGCAATGAAAGTTTTGTGAACATCTCTCTCCTAACCACTCAGTACAATATAGCGAAGGACGCAAAAAATGAAAAGACAACACAATGTGTATTTAAGAAACTTTCAGAAACACATAAAAATCACATAATTAAGCTACATTTTAAAAAAAACTATTTGTGCATCATTATTTAATGCTTTAAAATGACTTTGTGCTCCTTCTGGTGTGCTTTGGCCTTTGGGGGGTAGTATAATGTAACCATTCATAATAAACAGTGAATAGTTTGTGACTCAGCTAGCTACAATAATATTCAACTGTTTTTGCAGCTAATAAAAAACATTGGTATGTTGTCTGTCTATGTGTGTTGCTGCACCCTTTATTTTGCTAAAAGGATCGTAACTAGTTCAACATTGACGCTAGTTTCAAAAGCCCATCTTAAGCGTTACCGCAATGTTACATTTCATCACAATTTGAAATTGGGTCACGTCTAAAGTTAATGACAATACTCTTCATTCATTTTGAAGAAAAAATGATGACAAAGAGAAGTCAAATGGCAACTAACAACAATGATCCCAATGCAAAGAAATCAGAGTTTGACCACTCGTGTGCATACCTGCGGCTTTTGGCATTGGCCTCTTCCTTCTGCTGCTGCTGCTCGTCCTCTTTCAGGGCAGGGCAGATACCCTCGGCGTGGGCGCTAACGTGGTCACTGAACACAGCCTCATAAAGAGTAAGCGGGTCAGGGGACGATGATGATGTATGCAGACTATTGTGTGTAATTTACGAGTGAAGCCAATAATCCGCATTGCTAAAGAGCAGCACTGCAACAGAATCTGTCAGGTTTTGCCACCTCAATCGACCCCTTTGGCCTCCTAAAGGACTTCATAGTTCATCACTCTCACTTAATATTTTTCCCCCCTTCGTCTCCCTCTTGCTCCTCATACAAATGTTTTATTTATGTAGGGGGAGGTCACTTAAAACATCTCGCTGGAGAAAATTACACGTGTAATCTCTCCCCAGAGGAGCTCTCTCGGCAGAAATCAGAAAAACAGTCGGTGAAGCGAGTGAGCGAGCGCGAGAGAAAACGGCAAAAACATAAAAAGTGCTAAATCACTCTCTCCCTTGCTGCTACCTTATCTGAGGTGGCTTTACAGTATGTCCGAGAGGCTTTTAGAACCCGTACTTAACATGGCCACACTTTACCTTGACATGTTTATTTTTTTCTCCCCCCCAGTTTAAGTGTGTGCGTGTATAACAGAGGCAAAGTTATTGATAGTAGCAGTGGAGTTGTTTTAAATGAGCGGTGCCCAAAATCTGGCTCGGCTTCTCATTTGAAGCACTTACAAACATTTTTTTTTAACTGTTTGGTTTTAGCATGGCCAATAAAGAAAACGCAAAGGCTATCAAAAGGAAGCCAGCAAAGTAGTGCTGAGAACATCTACCTCACAAGTTGAGGGGTCCGATTGTCAGCGCCAGCTTTCCTGTTTGGAGTTTGCATCCTTACGTGTTCTTTGAAAACTCTAAATTGTCAATAGCTGTGCACGGGTGTGATATTCTTTTTTGTCTCTGTGGATATTGGCCTTTTGCCTTCACCTTTTACCTCTCACGAGGCCAATACCCCAAAACACTGCAATTCTGAGTCCTTAATTCACCTTCTCCTTCTCTTGGTACAACTCCAGAAATGAAAGAGGAACAATTGAATTCTTGAAAATCAAACCTGAAGGCTTTCCACTCAGAAAGGCAACCATTTCGACACTATTTCAATCCTCATTTGGCAACACTTGTGTCAATGAGTAATCCGTTGTGTCATTTCGCCCGCGTTTCACCCCGGTGTGCATGCTCGCATTTGGCTGTCCTTTTGTCTTTTGTTCCATCAACAAATTTCACGGTTCTATTAAAGCACGTTTCGTGATTTCAGTTCAAACCTAAATGGCCTCACATTAAGGCCATGTGATTTAATTATGGGGGGAAAAAAAGGCAATGAAAGTGATGAATTGGAAAAAAAATCCATCCATTTTCTACACTGTTTGTCCTTATTAAGGTCACAGGTGAGTTGACATTTTGATGAGGGAAGCGGGGTACACCTGGGACTGGTCGGCCATCAATCACGCGGCGCATAGACAGACAACCATTCACACCTATATGGGAAATTGAAAGGCTTCAATGAAGCTACTGTGCATATTTGTGGAACCTGGGAGAAAAGCAAGCACCATTTCAACCCAGTTAGAAGCAGACGGACAGGCTAAGCGTAAAAGCCACCATAACTACTTTGATTATGAATGGTATTAAAATGATTAATATTAGTATTATTTTTATTATTATTTTAAGTCATGTCATGTAAGTTACAATTTTGACTAGCCAATCCTTTTGATAAAGGCTTATTAACAATCAAATAGTGATCTATTGTGAAATATGAGAATTTCTAATATCGTTGGTATTCAGGGCATGTTAATGTCATTTCCGAGGTAATATTTGGTGTTTTAGTCATAGAGTACATCGTGTGCACGGCAAAGATAATAACAGGAGCTAATAAAAGATGAAAGATGAGGGCAACATTAGACTTTGGATTTTCCCTCTTTTTCATTATGAATGTCAATCCATATACTAACATTCCAGCTGTGTTTAACCTTCACTTTAATTTGAAAATGACTGTATAAGCTTGATTTTCATATTATTCAAATTAGATTATATGTTTGAGTTGGTTTTTTTTCAGGAATTATTTCATATTGTTAAGTAAGAAAATGTACGCAGCACAAAATCCACACAAACCGAGCCTAGGGATAATTTGCACTGAATGATAATAATTATAATAATGCCTATTTGAGGGGGGGGGGCGTGGAGGGGGGGGGGCGAATCCCCTCTTTGACACTTTTGGAGTCTTCTAACCTAACCACACAGATGAACGCAAACCCATTTGACACGTAAACGTCAGGCTGCTTCCCTCCACCCCTCTCATCATGTGATTTATTCACATCTCACGGAGGGCGTGGAGCTAACCCCCAGCGGAACATGATTTGCCACTGCAAAAAAAGAAAAAAAAAGAAACAAATGCAGCAGTTATTATCAGTAAAATTTAAAAAACGGTAATTATATACATAATAATAATGACGATGATGAATTAGAACACACGACGTAGAGCAGTTGAACCCCCCCGGGAATCGGCAGAAGAATACACACATCATTACGCGTTGATGTGTTCGTGTGTGTGCGTGCCAACCTGTGACACGTGAAAGGCCCGGGGGGAGAACTTCAAGAAAATATTTTTGGGATAATGATGATATTAATGGTTGTGTCCTTTAAATATTTACTGACAAAACGAATTTATTAACGGGTGCGTTTGTTCTGGAGGCGTGGCAGTTGAGGCTTTTTGGCCTGCATACTTTTACTGCCAGAAACAAGAATTCTAAATAAGATGGTTTTTTTTACTATAGTTTTAAAGGTTATCATATATAGAGAGATTTGCAGAGTTGTTATTTCTCTGCAAATTTCCCCAGTGTGGGACAAATAAATGTTATCTTATCTTGTCTTATCTTAAACCATGTCAGTTTTATGCTGTACACGAGGCCAAAATATTGTGAGACTTCCAAAAATGTGAAGTGTTTAAGTGTGTTTTTCTTTTTCTTTTTTTTATTGGGGGGGGGGGGGGGGGGTGATGCACCACAAGGGTAGCAATCATTGCCTGCACATTTCTGGAAAAAAAAAATCAAAAACGAATGACGAAAAATAAAAATATGCATTTCTAAATCAAATATATGTAATATTTATTTTGTTACAAATATTTTTTATAGTTTGCAATTGTATTCCCTTCAATTACTCATTTTAAGATTCTCGTGTAATGTAAATATCTTCTCGGAGTTGTCATATAAGGCTATTAACTGCTTATTATTGTCCTACTGTATAGCGCACTTTAAAATCCCCCATCAAAGTTGTCTGAATTATTATTATTATTATCATTATTATTATTATACAGCACTGTGTGTGACCCCGATGCCGTAGCAGAAGCAGCACCAACAGAACCAGAACCTTTGGGGCCTCCTGTTGTGAAATCAGGAAGGAGCAAGTGTGACACCTACCTGCGGAAGTTGGAAGAGTTTCCACGACACGAATGACAAACAAGCACCCACCCACCCACCGACTTTTCCTCCCACTCGCGTGCGTGCGTGTGTGTGTGCGTGTGTGTGTGTGTGTGTGTGTGTCCAAACAGCCATTAAAAATAGCGAGTGTGTCCCTTCGCCTTGAATTAATGGGGCCACTATGCTGTGAATGCACGGTCTCTCTCTCTCTCTCTCTCTCTCTCTCTCTCACTCTCTCTCACTCTCTCTCTTTTTAAGCAGGCACCCTTTGCAAATGAGGTCTAAATTCAGCATAAAATCGAGCTCATTACTTCGATCCGCCACCTGATTGTACCGCATAAAACAAGCCAGGTAATTGGCTTTAAACGCCTTATTATTATGGGAAACTTTTAATAAGAATGGATTAGATACTTCGCTGCTCAAACTGCAGTCTTTCAATGTTATTTTTATCTGTAACTGTTGGCTTTTTGTGATACCCCCCTCGAGTGTCAGAGAATTCGAGGCGGACGCCAAGTTTCACACTGCCCCCTCTCTTTTGTTGTTGTTGTTATTGTTTTATACAAACACATTTCCACCCACAAAATAACCGCTGCACAAATATATTTATATAGTTGTTTCTCTCTCCATAATTTACTTCAAAGATAGCGTGTCGTCCATTTTCTTAAATACAAAAGAGCTACATTAAATATACATGTTTAATACAAATAACCGGCTGCAGCCTGAAGACCATTCTCGTTTACACTCGATGAGAAACTAAACATTTTTTTTTCTTCAATGAGGGCGAATATAATGCTCAGATGTTGGATTGTTTTTGTTGGGTTTTTTTTTTCAAATAAATTAAAAAGAAGTCATTTTTTATGTCGGAGCTGTTAAATGTTCGACATACCTTTCTTCAGTTCGTTAGGGGGGTCTTTACAAAGCTCTACCTGCGTTTGGCCCCTCACTCTGTGGCTCTCCCTCACCAAAGCTTCGGCTCTACTTAACACAGTCTGGTTTAATCCATTGAAGTGCGCCGTGGAGGAGGGGGTGCTGCTGGGGCCGGAGCCGTGGAGGTGTCCGAAAGTGGCCCCGTGGTAGTTCGTGTAGCCGGGGTAGAAGGGCGACGCGTAATAGAGGGGCCGCGAGAGAACGCCGGGGGAGGACCGGGAAGGGGAGCCCGACGCGGGGCCCATGACGACCGGGCAAGACTGCTGCTCGCCCCGCTGGACTTGCTGCGTGTCCCCGCTGCTTCTGCAGCGATCCGATGAGGTGGCGATTTCCGCAAGGGACCACAGTTTAGGCTTGGGGGCCGAAGGGGGTGAGTGGATAACGGAGGTGGGCGCGTGGCTCAGGTCCGACGAGGGGGCCCCCGCCGAGCGTGGGGATGACGTGGTCGGCTTACCGCCGCAGGCTGAAGAAGAAGAATCCAACAACAAGCCCGTAGTCCGCTCCTGCGAGTCCTCCTGTTCTTTGGACTCGGAGTCGCTCAGGAGGGGGTCCGCGTCCTTGGGGTGCAAGGGGTCCTCCTTGAAGCGATCGCAACCCACGTCCACTGGGTGCAGCGCTTTGGCATCTGCGGGCAGGGCAAACGAGGTCTTTAGATGCACGAGATATCGTTTTCATCTTCAACCTAAACTATTATAAAAATAACTTTATAGTGTCACAAAAGAAGAAACTTTTTTTTTTAATTTTAATGAGGGCAATCCACACTTCTATTTATGCATTTAGAGATAAATGGCGTGCTAAACACTTTGCATGAGCAGCAGTTTCATCCACTGGCAAGTCAAACGAGGGCAGTTCAAGGTGATTATTATTTAAAGCGATTGTCCCATTATAAATAATACACCGCCATTAACCAGCAATCAATTTTGCACCCTGAGTAGAAACGACCGCGATGAAAATTTGATGGGTTTTTTTTTTCCCAACCCCCTTTCATTCTCCGCATGCTGCACCACCGACCTGCTTCCGTATCCGAGGATTCTTGAGTCTTGTCTCCGGTGGGTTTGAAGTTATTATTATTGTTATTATTAGGGGTCACGTCGTCGTCGTCGTTCTTCTCCAGGTCGATGTTCTCGTCCTCCTCCTCGTCCTCGCTGCGGTTGCGCGGCGTCCACGTCATCTTGTTCTCCTTCTTGAGCCTCCTGCGGGCGTTTGCGAACCAGGTGGAGACCTGGGTCAGGGTCATCTTCGTGATGATGGCCAGCATGATCTTCTCGCCTTTGGTTGGGTACGGGTTCTTGCGGTGCTCGTTGAGCCAGGCCTTGAGAGTGGCGGTGGCGTCGCGCGTGGCGTTTTTGCGGTAGGCCGGGTCGCCGTACGGGTACGAGCCCAGTGGTGCTGCGTACGGGTGGTACCCGATGGAGCCGGCCATGCCAGTCGAGTGGTCGTAGGGGGAGCTCTGTATGGCACCATGAAAAATATTCATGTAGTCTCATGTCGCTAATTTTCATCACCAAAAATATATTGTTATGCCGTTTTTTTTTACATTTAAAATCAATCAAATATGCAACTATGTTTTTAATAACTAAATGGCGTGTCCGCCCTTGTTGTAAGCAGGCCCACTTGCTGAGTGAGCGCTCAAAAAATGCAAAACATTAAAAAAAAAAAGCTGAACATTTTACCGGGGCGAATAACATTTTTGAAGACAAAATGCAGTATAATGATGCTAATTATTGAATGCCCCCGTTTCGCCCATCACAAATCAGAGAATCAACAACAAAAAAAAGACTTCCACTTGACAAGTTTTCCTTCCTTTCTAATCGATGAAAACATTTTTTTTTTTGAACGCTTTTACTATAATTGTCTACTCACCACGTACGAGGTGAAAGTGGCTGCCGCAGCCGCCGCCGCGTCGGCGCCGTACGGCAAGTGGTGCGAGTTGTAGCCGGGTGAGGCGCCGCTGAAGGCGGCTGCGGCTGCGGCGGCGGCGGCGGCGGCCGCCGCAGTGGAGGCGGTGGTTGATCCCGCGTAGGGTGCGAAAGCGGAGCCGGACGACGAGCGTCCGAGCTCCTCCGTCCTGGGTCCCGAGATGACGCTGGTGCCGTAGGCTGCCGGGCACGAGTAGAGGGCCAGGGAGGCGGACGGCTGGTACAAGTAGCCCTGAGGGTAAGCCATAGCTGTGGCAAGTTTAACACTGTTTCCCCTCCACTTTTGAGCTTTTTTTCCCCCCCTTGCTTATTTTTCCCCTCCTCAGCCGCTCACGGGTGCATAGAGACAGCCGTATGTGGAGACCTGCTGCCTCCTCCTCCTCCTCCCCCCCAAAAAATCTTTCCTTTCTCTTTCTCCAGTTGTTCTCTTTTTTTTTTTTTTTCCTTTTTTTTGGGGGGGGTGGAAGTTCTTGCAGCGCCTCTGTTTTGGTGCCCGGGTGGCTATTTTGCTTTCGGCCGTCAAGCAGACTTTTTAAGGGGGCTTCGCCTGCCCTGCATGGGAAAATCTAGTCGCGTATGCCAAGATGCTAAGTTGGAAATTGAGGAGCCTACTTCGCTGCGCGGCACGCTCCTCCTCCCCGTCCTCCTCCTCCCTCCTACTCTGGAGGGGTGTTGTCTCTGGAAAGTGGAGGGAGCGCTCGCTCAAAGCGCGCTCTCTCTCTCACTCTCCTCTCTCCCCCGCATCTCTCGCGTTAACGAACATTCTTTCATTTCTCTCACTTATATATATATTTATTGGTCTTCACACGCTCCCTCCCCAAGTGGAACAATGCACGGGCTCATTTCGGATGGCGACATCACGCCAGTCTTGTCAACTTTTTGTTTCCACTCCCTGTATGTTTTTTTCCCCCTTCACACTCCATTCGCTGCTTTCAAGATAGACGCACAAACCAGGATTTATTGTTTTTCTTATTGACTTCATTTTTACAACCGGGGCTCCTTCTTCTCTCGTTCATTTTTGTATTTTCCGTGCGTTTTTGTTTTTTTTTTGCGCGTAGAAAGCAAAGTGAGAATCTGCAATGAAGGCGTTTTCATCCATTCAGGTGCCTTTTTTAAGTTCAGCATCTTGTTAATTGGTGCGCGGTAGCTTTATCTGTACGCGAGTGAAAGTAAAAATGTGTGTCTGTGACTATGAGTGTGCCACGGAATGTGAGAACTGTGCATCGCATTAAAAAAAAAGATTGCGCTCACTCGTTAGGGTCCATTTTTACTCCCCCCCCCCCCCCCATATATTGAATTGTTTTTCTTGGTCAGTCTGTTAGTTTGAAAATAATGTGCAACGTATTTCTATATTTACTTTTTGGTTTATGTTCTATTGTGATGATTATTGCACCTGAATTATGCCTTTATTTATTAATATATTCACGTTTCCTTTACATTTTGCTGATTTATTTCGTGTTAGATTGACCACACATTCATAATTTGTTACAATGAAATAGTGTATTATTATGTACATCTTAATATATTTGTGATAGTAATTATGATTGTATTTTGTAGTTGTGCATTATTCATATATATATATATATATATATGTATATATATATATATATATATATGTATATATATATATATATATATATATATATATATATATATATATATATATATATATATATATATATATATATATTAGCACATACAAATGGTGTAATGATCTTTTATGTCGTACTGTTATATATTATTATAATTCAAAGCAGTGTATTTTCTCTGCGCGTGTGGATTGCCTCTTTGCTGTCTGGTTCAAGTCCCCGTTAAGCCGAAAGGGATCGCTGTAGGCGCTGCTAAAGAGCGTGTGCGCGCGCGACTGATAATCACGTGGTAAAAAAAAACTGCAGCGCAAAAAAGGGTGAAAAAAGAGTGATGACGTTGTAGCGGAAAGGAGTGAAGGCAGCCTTTCCAAAAAGAAGGGAAAAGCGGAGGAGGGGAGGGCGAAACAAAAGCGAGTCGAGCGTCTAATGAACAGATGACAGCGCGGGACAGCAGCATGATGCTGATACAACAACAAGACTCACCGGAATGGAACCCTTTCTTTATTCTTATATTTGAAAGCACAAATGCTAATTGCATTGATGACACAGTTGAGAATCGTGCCAACTGCACACACAGGTGAGTATGAATTTTTGTATTTGAAGCTATTTGATAGCTTATGTGCTTGATTACAGTACATGTATTTGTTTCATTATACTTAGTCCACCCTTGAAAACTTTTCTTTTTAATTGCATTCAGAGGCTATTAGGAATGTGGATTTTTTTTTAAGTGGTGCACCAAAATGCTTCAAGTATTCATGGGATTTTGTCCTAAACCGATTAGTTGACACCAATTTTTCTTTGATGTATTAGCTGAGGGCTTTTTGCCACTTGGAAGTCAATTGAAATTCAAAACAGTTCCCCTCAAGTCCCCCTGAAACGACCCCACCCCCCTTCCCACAATCCAAAATAATGCTTTGGGGGATCCAAAATAACCCAAATTGATGTGACTGATTTTTGCCTTACTTCTTATTTGTGATGATGATTATCATTATTATTAATTATTGTTATTATTATGCCATTAAAATACTAGAGAGATAAGGGGTGTTTTTTGATGATTAAACAAATGTTTAAGACCAAGGATGGGCAACATAGGGCACGTGGACCATTATAGGCCTGTCACAGTATTTCACACAGCTCATTAACAAATATAACCTCTTGAAAAAACACATGCATTAAACCGCATATAATCACATGTGAATTTATGTAATAATTAAAAACTTTGTATGGTGCTTGGAGCGATTACGATTGAAAAAGTACTATGCACAGTATAATAAGTAAAATAATTTGTCATAGTGATAGTATATATAGGGGATTTAGTGATTTCAGTGGCTATATCTTATTCAATGTTGGCATTTTTGGAAAAGTTATATATATATATATACTGTACAATATTGAAGTATGTTTATATATACCCTGTTATTATTTGTATAAGTGGTGAAATATATATATATATATATATATATATATATATATTTAATATATTTTAATAATATTTATATTATAATTATACTGTATATATAACTTTTACCTGACGTGTACAGTCACTTTTACTACTAACTATTTGGTTGTTTTTATTTGCTTTTGCTTTTTTTTTTTTTTTACCAGATGCATAAAGAGGAACTCACCTCACACACACACACACACACACACACACACGCACACATGAAAAAGACATATCTTATGACATACAGTGATTATCTTATCTTATATGTGAATGTAAATGGGTGTTGCGGGTCGCTGAATTACAATGAAAAACGTTGATTTTCTGATCTGCTTTTCCTTGACTTGACCCGGATGAAGATGTATGGTGTTCATCTGATGGCGCCGCCCACCCTCATGGGGCTGAATGGCAGACTGCTGCGATGCGCTAAGTGATGAAATGATGACCCCATTATGAGAAGTGGCTCCAAAATGAGGGGGTATCGGCCAAAGATTGCGGACCGCTGCCACCGCCGCCATTCTCCTCCTCCTCCTGCTGCTTGCCCCGCTGCACACACGATGATTGATTTGCTTGAGATGGATCACAGGAAGCAGCTATTGATTTTTCCTCTCCCTGCCTATAGTGTTTTATGAAGAAAATACTTATTTACACTTGGGTGTTTTCCAGACTTACTCAATATCCACTTTTTGGGGGGAGGATAAAGGATCTAATTGTCCTTGCTCAGTGACGTGACAAATGACCTGTAATATTATTTCAGTAGGGAGTCAATAGGCAGGCTGACTAAATGAATATTGATTGGTTACAATGAAGCCTTGAATGTGGAAGGGGAGCCTTCTGTCAGGGTCTTGCAGTCAGCATTCAGACTGATGATGCCCCGCGTACACTTACAGAGGCCAAATACAGTGAAAAGTCAGAGTTACACTTTTTTTTTTCTCACAAGAAATTGTGGAAATCAATCAATCCCTTTCAGGTTCACACTGAACCCATCATAAAACCTTTACTGTTAAAGGAATTTTTGAAGCAATATTGATTTGAAACCTGTAAAAACAAACCAAAAAAATACAGTAAAACAAAAACAAAATCTGCCACTGGCGTCTGGAACTTAAAGAATTAAAAAAAAATTAATCCCTTACTCATGACATTTTAAACCTTTTGTCGACTTATATCAGTTATCAACAGGAAATGCTGGCTCACGACTGTACAGTTCAAGTTACTACCACCCACTGGAGTTTTCTATTCTGCCTCTAATATTGTGTTTACTTGATGCTGTTGCTGAAGTACACTGTATGAATTATCTTTTGTTATGCGCTGCAATGGTTATTACTATTGTATGAAAACATTACGCTAGACATTATTCGCCTTTTGTCAGTATGAACCAGTTATAACTAGTAAGCGCTGGCTCACGATTTGGCAAAATCAAACTACACCACACACTATCGTTAACTATCCTGTGTCTTATTCCGTGGTTGCCTTAAGCTTTGACCATTTCAAATTAGCAAACGTGGTCATATTTTAAAGTGAAAGAAGTATCACTTTTTTATCACTATGTAACCACATAAATGTGGGTCCACTATCTGGCAAGCCTGAGGTCATTTGCACTGTTATTTAACAATTTCTAGCAGATTATTAAGACTGAGCAAAAAAAAAAAAAAAAAGATTAACCTTTGTATTAACAATGTATAAACCCTTTATGATATCCTCATTGTAAAGTGGCATCTAAAGTAGTACACTAGTTCTCTTCTCACCACTGACCCTGTTTATAAAAAGATGACATGAAATGACTCATACTTTTACACACGGTGTATGCAAAAGTGGGGAGCAGATATCTTGCCAATTCAGCGTAAACATTGTGTAGCTGATCTGTATGATTCAGTCACCAACAGGAATTGATGGTCGACTTGAAAGTTCAAGCTACTACTCAAATGAAAATAAAGTTAAAATTATTCATTAACTCTGCATGTACACACTGTACATGCAAGTGCAAAAATAAGTTAAGAAAAGACTAAATTAAATTCAGCATCAACACTATATTGAAAATGTAGTTTACCCAAAAGTGTTCTAAGGATATCGTTGAAGGTGAAAATGTGTGTGTGTGTGTGCGTGTGTGTGTGTGTGTGTGTGTGTGTGTGTGTGTGTGTGTGTGTGTGTGTGCCCTACAAGTGACTGGTCACAAGTCCAGGGTTTACCTTGCTTCCCTCACTTGGGATCAGATCCAGCTCACCTGTGACCCAAATTAGGATGAGTGGTATATAAACATGGATGGATGCACTGCGAGCCGTTCTGAGTGGTAAACATCCACGTAAATGTCATCACTGAACATCATCAAGATGCGCAGGGCGGCTTTACCCAAGAGCAACATGTTCCGTCAAGTCAAACAGACGAGCGAGATGCTAACAGCCACTGCACTGTACACATTGGCAGCAACGATAATCCACTCGAAAAGGGGTGTGTGGCTCGGCCTGCATTTCATATATATATATATATATATATATATATATATGTGTGTGTGTGTGTGTGTGTGTGTGTGTGTGAGGCGTAATGAAATTTGACAAGGTTGGTGATAGATCACAACCCAGGTAATGTAAACACATGAATCTCTCAGGGTTCAGCCACTGTTCCTCTGCAGCCCTCCCCACACCAGACCCCCACCTTCCCCTCTCCACGCCCATCATCTTCCCTAAATGTGTTATTCGAGCACAACACCAGAAGTAGCCTTAATCTGTCAACATGGCCTTTAATTGGACCACCGGAAGAAAAAAAAAACCCAAACAAAAACTATGCCACTCCTAAGTGCACACATGCCGTAAGAAAGACGTTTATCCCAAGAGAGCTCAGAAGGCATAATTAAAAGTAGCTTTTAATAGGCTTGTAATGCAGAGCTGCCGTAGAGGGCGAACATGTGAGGGGGGCTTGTAAACGATATGATGCCACCATCTGACATACGTGAAGACCCTTCCTCTCCACGATGCTCACCAAAAACCAGATTGGGAAATCCTTCACACGTTCCATTCTTGTGCTTTGGGACTCTCCACTTTTCCTTTACGGGATGTTTCATAACTTACAGCGCCTTTGATAAATATGTACAAACATTAATGTTGAATGGTGGTTGACTGGTTAGCATGTCCACCTCAGAGTGCAGAGGTTGTGGGTTCGATTCTGGGCTCCAGGATTCCTGTGTGGAGTTTATGTGTTCTCCCTGTTCCTGTGTGGGTTTTCTCTGGGTACTCCCGCATTCCCCCCAAAAAGCATGCACTGGACTCTCTAAATTGTCCTTAGGTGTGATCGTGAGTGTGAATGCTCGTTTGCGTGCCCCACGATTGGCTGGCAACCTGTTCTGGGTGTACACCGCCTACTGCCCGAAGTCAGCATGGGACAGGTTCCAGCACTCCCGCGACCCTCATGAGGATGAGCGGTTCAAATCATGCATGGATGGATTCATGTTGAAAGGAGTTTTCAGGGATTAGTATGTGTTTCGAAAACATCCAAAGTAGTTTATCGCTCAACAAAATCACATGCAGCACAGTCAGCATCCAATACCGGTCAGGGCAGAGAAAAAAAGGATCAACTTTGGACCGTATCTGATGAGTGTGTTGGCAATACAGCTGTTGAACTATCAACTAAGACAGCATTTAGCAGCCAAGGTGACACAAGCACCAGCCACCTGATTGACTCGCGATGTTCAAACTTTTTTTTTCTTACGATTCTTAATTGTATCGTATAGTTTTAAACTGGCTGCCTACTCGGTTGTAATCAAAGGAGCGTGCTTGGAGGAGACGGGGTGTCAATTTTTCTCGAGCATTCCACCGCAGGCGCATTGTTTGTTGTTAATTTTGGTCAGGGTGCGCTTTGATGCCGTGTACTTTTACCTTTTTGCTCCCTGGCAGCTGTGTTTCATAATACCATGAGAAATTTAAATGGACACACTTTTCATTTTCCTGAGTTACTCCCCTAAATGTGGTGGTAAAATCTTCACACTGACTGGTGACAACAATGTCAACATGGTGCCCCTCCCCAAAGTACTTGTTTTACAGTATGTGGGCATTTCCAAAAGTATTTTCTATAGCACTTTACAGAATAATCACCTAACATTACAGTGTTGCGCAAAAATGTCATAGTTCTCATGGGACTTCAACTCAATAAGGATGTAATGCAACAACCTAACATGTTTTCATATCTACACGTGTGATGATAACCAGAGAACTAGAAAGTGAACTCATTTGTGACAATACGCGACAAATATCTCTGTTCTGGGTGCTCAGTACAATGTGAGCTACAACAACAATAAAATAAGAATGGAGTTTCCATTCACATTACATTTTTACTTTTGAATAATCTCAGTGATGAATGTAAATCTCTGCTGGGGTAGAAAACGAGGCCTGCTCTGAATAGTGAACAACAATGAGTCATGTTTTATTCGTGTAAATCTTGCTTTTAAATCATTGCACTTGGGGGAAGAACCCCAATTCAGTTGTCTTTGCAGGTAAGCGATCATCACATTGAAGGTTACCCGCTAATAATATCCTAGAATTTATTTTAATGTATTCACCTTTCCCTGCTCCATATTTGACCATCTTTGCCATAAACTCTCATCTCCAAGGGCTAATTGTGGGTGTAATCGAATATTTAAAAGTCAAACATGTCGAAATAATGTGAGTTGTGTTTGGACAAGGCACAGATGTTCCTCTCAGACGTTGCCAAGTCTTCCTCGAAAGAGTGAAAAATGTTTTTGTCCGACATCCAAAGCAGAAAATTCCCAACACCTGGTGCATATTTGGTGGTATTTGAAGGTATTTCCCCTTGCTTTTCGTGTCTCTTTCCATTCTGCTGTGTCACCTAAATATCCACAATCCCAAATAGATTGAAACCCAAGTGCTACAACCCCAAAGGTGGGACTATTTGGAGTGGGGGTAGGGGGGTGTATGTGCCTCAAAAGTAAATCAAAGCTTGAAGTTCATACAATTGCCACATAAAATGGTGCAGTGAACCAAATATGAGTTTGACATTACTGATTTTAACTGTACGTTTCTCTTTATTTGGCTTTTTTGGTGGCCATAACACCAGGGCAAAAGTTTAGTCACAGGACTCGAATAGAGACAAGCACTGATGCTGCACAGAAGTCAGGTTAGTCGACCACTACATTATCAGTAAATATGTATGGCATGAATGCAACTTAGGAGTATATGACATACTGCAGAAAATGGCCAAACTATTCAGTACTGTATGAGTATCAGAACTTATTAAGTATCAATTACATGCAGTGATTCATTTTAATCAAGTAGATGTTAACAATGCTAAATAGCATGTAGCTGAAAACGAGGTAGGTCATGACTACCATGAAAATGACCAAAGAGGCTGCCAGTTATCTTTTTATGTTCTAAGGGCTACTTTATAGCTGACGATGCTAAATATCATGTAGCTGAAAGCGAGGAAGGTAAAGACTACCATGAAAATGACCACAGAGGCTGTCAGTTTTCTTTTTGTTATCTTCTATGGTCTACTTTTAGCTAACAATGCTAAATAGCATGTCGCTGAAAGCAAGGAACCTAATGAGTACCATGATAATGACCACAGAAGCTGTAAATTTTCTTTTTATTATCTTCTAAGTGCTACTTTTTAGCTAACAATGATAAATAGCATGTAGCTGAAAGCAAAGAAGCTAATGACTACCATGAAAATGACCACAGAAGCTGTCAGTTTTCTTTTAGTTATGTTCTAAGGGCTACTTTTAGCTAACAATGCTAAATAGCATGTAGCTGAAAGCAAAGAAGCTAATGACTACCATGAAAATGACCACAGAAGCTGTCAGTTTTCTTTTTCTTATGTTGTAAGGGCTACTTTTAGTTAACAATGCTAAATAGCATGTAGCTGAAAACAAGGACCCAAATGACGACCATGAAAATGACCACAGAAGCTGTCAGTTTTCTCTTTGTTTTGTTCAAAGGGCTGTTTTTTTTTTGTATATTACTGTATAGTTTTCTTAAACATTGATTTAACCTTTTGTTCATATGCTTTATGAATGACTTATGAATGATAAATGAGCCTTTTTCAGGAAACCAATTAGTTCACTTTTTATGACTTGGAAGTCAAGCATTCTGTCGTACTGAGCTCAGGTCCCTGCTTTAATACATAGAGAAGGTGTTGAAAGCGCAATACATTCAACCTTAGAATCAAACGCTTCTTTTAAGTCTCACAAGTGATGTTGATGGCCTATGTAATTATTGGCAGTGTTTCAAAGGCAGTGAGCTCAAGAAAAACAAAGAAAAGTTCCGACACTTTTTTTTCTTTTGCGTTTTTGCTTTAATCAGGTGCATGCAATGTCGACGTGGATTTGGAACATCAAATAAACATCTGCTACACACGGATAAATTAAAGGACTTATGGTCTTGTTCAAAATAATTTCACACCATTTCATCTCATTCTGTGTTATCAACTTTAATCACTATCATTATTTCACCTCACCTGTCTGTAACTAATATTGATTACTCTGTCGGATGTACACCCTAACCTCTAGAGACCTTAACTTAGCACAGGGATTCCCAAGCATCAAGCTGCGGGGCCAAGACCAGTTTGAAATTGGGTTCCAAAACTCCCTTGAAAGATGGGAAAAATGAATCCATGTATTAATGAATTAATTCATACATTTTTATTTGTATAAAAACAACTCAGTGTCATGTATGAATATTTTAACAAATTATTAACATACAATGTGTTTTACAAATAATACAATGTCATTTTATTGTATATGAATCCAGAAATAAAAATATACAACTACTCTTGAAAATCTTAATTCGATTCAAAAATTCACTTTAATTTGGAAAATTAGATGAAATAATACAACTTGAAATAGCGTGGATTATATTACAAAGCGATTCTTCCAAAACCATTGTCACGTCCAATATATTTGAAGGCCAATAGAGTTTTCTAGCAACTATATTTATATTCATATTTACATTTCTATGTGTTAGCTAATTACATTTACAACTAAACGGAACTTGATGGAACTTCAATATTGTGATAGCTACTCTATAAAAACACACGCACGGTTCGGGTCGGCTGAGCTCTCACTATTTATGTTGACACATGCAACTCTTTCCCCAGTCTCTTGATGCAAATGCAATGGAGACGTTAGTAAAGCAAGGCAAGCGTGGCCCCATAAAGGCTGCGAGCGGCAAACACTCCGCACAGACAACTATCACTAATCACTCCCAGAGCAGTGCGGCGTGTAATTACTCCGCCAAACGTTTTTGCCTTTTCACAGCTTAGCACCGGGAGCCCTGACCCCTGCGCTTCCTCGTCTTTCCTCGCCACGCTACATGTGGAAGGGGAGGACGTCTCCCCAAGATACCAACCCCCTTTTCCACTCTTTTTTTTTTTTTAACTCATCGCCACGGGAGCAAGAAAGATGAGCGTCTTCTCAGTATTTAAGGGCTGTTGACATAAGGCCATTTTTATCTGCAAGTGTGTTTTCCTCTTCGAGGTACACTCGAGGAGGGTAGCAGTATGCCAAAACCCTAGGCTTGGTACGTCTTTGGTTGAGAAGTCATGGGTCGGTTTACAGCTGGCGCAGCAACTAAACAGATAACTGTTTTTCTTGTGTGTAAACAGAGCCAGATTTCAAACAAACAGTAAAGCCACTCTAGAAATAAGTCTGTTTTGAGGGGGCGGTCCTGTTTCACCCTGACCAACACTTCTGCGGTGCCACTGGTGAGCATGATTTCTGTTACCATGTCAACGACGGACAAAGATCCTTGTGAGCCCCAAGACTAAAAAGAAATTAAATAAATAATACTAATTTCCTTTTCAAAGTGACAGTGCCACCTACAGGCCTGGCATGTAAATTACAGAATTTCTGCTTTTACTCACATTGTCTGTGCATGTAATCTTTAGAAAGAAAAGAGTAAAAAGGGAGAAAACATCACAAGGTGAAGAGGAAAAGTGAGATCGGTACTTTGTGGAAGCCCATTTTTGAAGGCACTTTGAAACCTTAGCCATTCGGAGATCAGAAATAGACTTATTGACTGCATGAGTTCTTAGAGCTCACATGCAACAGGGGGGGGGGCATCTACAAGCTGTGTGCTCATTAATTTTACATCAGGAGAAACATCACATTCTCAAGGCTGTTTTTAGTGTCACTGGGTTGTGCTGTTGTTGTATAATTCCTTTCATATGTCGCCAAGTGCAGGACACGCAATTCCCCGTCTTCCTTCCCTCCTATTTACTCGTATTAGCCATGCGGCTGATCCCGTCGTCTGTCTGCTCATAAGATGACACCATGCAAATATCTTGCGGCGTCAAGCGACTCCGCCTTGGCAAGCAGGTAGGCTGCGGGGAGAGCCGGCATCCCATAATGACTATTAGTTGGATTTCACAGCCTGCTTGTGATCTGCTGAAATGACAGGAGGGAGGGAAACCCCAAGAAGGGTGGGTGTGCCAGCACCCTTTCTATAATAAGTCACACGTAGGCTCCAAAAAAAAAAAAAAGAACAGGCACCAAGAGGAAGGTTCACATGGCATCATCCAAGTGCAGTTTGTCCTTCGTAAAGTGCCCAAAATCGTAATCTCAGTACTTTGTTGCAGGGGTTTCTTTATTGCAGGCAGTCCTAAATAGAAGACTATGGGAAGCATAAATACATGCTTATTGTGCGGTATCATCCCCCCCCCCCCCCGAAAACAAATAAAAACACAAAATACATTTAAAATCTAAATGAATTACCTCAAATTTACTTGGCCTACAAATGTATTTTTTTCTTTATCTGCAATCATATTTTAGAGCTCTTAGTACCCCTTCAATTCCGAAGATAGGATGTTGATCACGAATGCGTTTTTGGGTGGCAAAAATTGTGATTCAATTAAAAAAAAGAACTTCTGTAAAAAATCTCCAAATGTTGAAACAAAACCTTTGGCATAATTTCTTTCTAACTAATAATATTTAATTTCAATTTCCAGGCTGTGTTCCAAGACAAGGGTGAACAGGGCTGAGAAACTTTAATCAATTAATAAAAAATAAATAAATAATAATAACACATATAACTTTATATAATGCTCAAGTAAAAGTCTTGTATGGATTTTGAAACAACATTACTAATGTTTTTTCCCCCCTAAAATTACATCCAAACCCATATTGGACCCCTTCATCCATACTTAGTCCTACCAGACAAAATATTAGTTTTGTAAATTTTTTATATAAATGATCCGTGCATCCATTATCCAAAACACTGAACGAGGGTTGCTATTTTAAACATGCATATTGAAAATTCATTTTTAAAATATTCTTTTACAATGAAAATCGCATCATATATTTTTATTCAAAATGACCACTAATAATAAATGTATGGAAAATATTAAAATACAATCCAGGCAGTCTTCACATTTACATACAACACATGATTTTACTGGTACAATGACAGCCTTACCAAACACAGAAGCAAGGACATGACACCAACAGTAAGTTTGAGTCCATTTTGCCCTTGAAAAAAAATGCCCACACTTATAATGACTAAAAACCACGATTAGATTTGCCTCGTTATTCTTGATTGAGTTACGTCTAACTGAATGGAAGGCCTGTTTTCATATTCCGCTGGCACAATGGAAACAGACATTTTAGAGCCGAAATGATCATTTTGGCATATTATGAACGCATAATATATCCTTATCTGCGCTTCACCTCCGAGTCATCATGGATGTATTGTGGCACTGCTCGCTGCTGTCGTACAAGTTCATTTAGATTGCCGCTACAGTGTTCAAGAGCGATCTTGTAAAGGCTATTCACAGAGAGGCCCCACTTTTTTTTTTTTAATCACTGATATAGTAATTTCACTTCATCAGTCACTTGTGACTAAAAATACATCAGGGATTAGCTCCATGGCCGAGGCGGCTTTGATAACATAATGGCAGCCGCTTGCAGTCATCTGATATGTGATGAGTACACATGCAGTAATACCACGGGGCAGAGAGTGCGATCCGTCTCGTGAAAATGACGCGTCTTGCCTTTTTAATTTCTTTGTTGGAGAGTTTTGCAAAGATGAAAACACACACGCGCACTCGTTTCCACTCTACACAAATTAGCTTTGGTCCTTGAGGGCAAAATGACAAGAGGTTACTGGAAGACTATGTGTTTAATTAATTGAAAAAATGCTTAAATTGCTTTTACAGTTGTTATGGGGGCGAGAGGAAAAAAAAAAGTGAATCTGTGTTGCCAGTGCTCTGTAATTAGCACCCGCGGGAATTAAATATTTAGCATTAGCTGCGTTGCAGCGGGTGGGACACAAATTCCCTGTTTTAACTGTGGAAAGCGAGCCTGTCTGGAGTGTGTGTGTGGACAGCTGTGCAAAAGAGGGGAACGGTGACACTTCCCCACCAGCGGCATCCGGGGGTCCTTCCACATCACGCGTGTAAGAGATATGGCAGTTGTACTCCCGAGGGCCACGGCGTTACTCCTGACTATTTAGTTTTCTAATTAGGCTGAAGGCCTTCGTCCACGCCTGCCACCGCCACGGCAGCCAAAAGGGAATTTTCTCTCATACGTGTGTCAAAGGCAAATACAGAGCCAAAGACAAAAAAATGAGAGAGGAATGTGCCGACCCAAGGGCATTTTGTTTACCAAGTTTAATTACATGTTTGCCCTGTATAGCCATTCCGCCGCAGTGTTAACGACGTGTAACAGTGGATGGCAAACTTTTGAAAATGCCATATTTTCAAAGCCTCTCTGGCCAAGCGAACTGCTCGGAGACGTCATCTGTTGGCTTTGACAGCGTGCGTCAGGTTACCACACTAATGAGACAAAATAACGGTTATCCCAACTTGGTAAGACCCTGATCTTTTGTGCACGCTCAGGGATTTAGGCACAAAGTGAAAGGGAAAGGTATGTTATTGGACTTAAACTCCATTCCAAATAGCGTTGGAAGTCATTAAAAGCTCTCATTTCAACTTAAAACCCAATAGAGCTTCCAATGAAATGGACACCTTGGATTAGTCACTCAAGAGGGAGGCTGACTTAAGTGGACTGCTTATCAAACAGTTCACTTACGTCAATATAGCGGGAATCACCCATTGAAGGGTATTTATCGTGGAAATACAATTTTAAAATGAATTGAATACAAATACAGCAAAACCCTCTGTGAATCGTGAAAAACGCAAGCGATTGAAACGTTTTCATGAGAGCCTATGTTTGTAGTTTCAACCACACATATTCCGCAAGTAAACAAACACCATGCCATAACACTTCAATATCATCTAAAACCTACACGACAATATTTTCCTTGAAAATGATAGACAAACAGATTATTTTCATCTATCAATCCATCCATTTTCACCCATCTTCACAAGGGTCGCGGGCGTGCTGGAGCCGAATTTGATTTTGAAAAAAACTGAAGTGTGTGAAAGCACCTGAAACACCTGTAACCGCAACACTAGTATGCCAAGCAGTTAGCAAGACCTCTGCCGTTTGTTAGCTTGAGCATTTTAATAACCACTCAGCAACCGCAAAAACACATACATAAGGCGAAGGCTCTTCTAAAGGTCGGCTAAGAAAATAATCTTACTCTCTCGGGTGGGATATATCACTTCAACATACCTCCTTGACGCCAATTGCTACGTCCCCATTAGCCAGGACTTTGGCGCCATTTCAGGGCACCACCAAAGAGCAGAAAGTGAATAGGTGAATGTTTTGAAACAAATAGATGTGAATAGGGTCTACAGACAACACCCTCAAATAGGTACATTTGTGAAAAGTGAACCCTAAATAAGTGCGAGTTCATTTTAAGTGGGCTACCCGTCAAGTGCGAATTTAAACAATCAAGTTTGAGCAAATCGTATTGTGAGGTTACCGTGTATCTAGCTTGCAAAGCTATGCCTGCACAGAGGACCACCATTTTCAATCCACTGTCAGACTACACGGAAACAGTATGTCAAGATCAAAAGGGAAACAGAGCTGCAGGGGTGGAATCACTGATTATCTAACAGTGTTACCAATGTCAGGTAAGACGCACACACGACTATGTGGTGAAGCTGTCGTATTGGCATTGGGGTATTTGTGTTTGAAGACATGTCAAATTATAATTCAGTTGCTTGATAAAGAAGGGCTGCTTCCACCAGTGAAAATATAATCAATGTTGAAATTGTTTGGTGACTTGTTTCTACTTTTTGATTTGCACTAGCTTTAATGAATGTCTTTTACATGTCAAAAGTCACTTTTGCCAAATTACCACACAATGACCCAGACCTAAGTCTCTGGCTCTTGAAATTAGAAACATTCAATTAACATCACAAGATGTGTTACTTGTTTTGCCACAATGTTGGATGACATGGCTCATTCACTTCTTTCAAATTCATGTTTCAGAGGATTATTCAAAGCTCAGAGAATTGGGATGGGATGTGGCAATGTAATAATAATAATAATAATAATTAAAAAATCAAGCGTAAAATTAGTGCCCATTCAATTTTAGTCGATAATTCTCCCGAGACGCCAATATGTTAATTGGGGTTCTCCCAAAGTAGCTCAAACCCCCGATTATTTCATTCCATCAAAAGTCACAGTTGAATTTGCAGCAATTCGAAAGCGGCCACTGACGGGGAAAATGGACAGCTATTGATAATATTTCAAAATAAACCACACAACGAATTATATTTCAGCAGTCAATCACGCTTCTTGGTCTCCCTGACAGTTACGAGCGTCATGTCGCTGTCCTAAAAGGCAACTTGGCTGGACACGTCGTCTCCCGGAAGGTTTTGTGGCCAACCGCGTTGTGTCAGTGAGAACAATAACCTCCATTCTTTCCAACTTATGTCTTGACATTCCCGAGCAAAACAAAATAAGATGATTCTATGCCGGTGAGTCATTTTTCTTCCCCAGATGTTGGTGAAGCTCATCTGGCCTCAACGTGGTCCTGACTGGGTGACTGTCAGACACAAGCAGAAAGTTCCAAGAATCAATGACACACTCCATCCGCGGCACAACAGCTGCTAGCTACAGTTAGTGGACTGAGGGTGCACTTGGGGGTTGCCTTTATGGTCCCTTCCCTTTTTCATTTAATATATCTATCCTTCCGCAATTCAAACAATAACATAAACATTGGCATACCCCAGGAATCAACATTTACAACACACATATCAGCCTCTCTAAACAGCCCTGTTCACAGCAGCCAATTGTTGAGGGTCTCATGCGAAAGAGCCACCGTTCACACGGATCCCATCTACTGCGGGGTGTGCTCAATCGAATACGGCTTTGCATTACCATGACGCGTGCGAATATTGGAGTCATGTCTCCGACAGGATGTTGATGAACTTTTACTTCAACAAGGTTTAAAAAACGTCCCATGTCTCTGACAATGACACCTATGAGGGTAAAGCTGATACATTTTCTTCTGTGGTGCTGATACTTGTGACTGCTTCCATATAACATTATACAAAGGCTCTTCGGTTTACGTTCTGCTCCTACGGCTAACCTAAATTTGGAAGTTGAAGGTGCTCTACTCCATCACAAACCTATGCTAAGACAACAGTACAAAACAATAACATGCGCCATACGTTCAGAGTTACCCGAAAGTGCCTCCTTGTTCTCATTGGTTGGGACCATCGTAAACTGAGGAGTTCCTGTAGCGTGTTTATGAGTCAGTTATCAAAAGCAAACATTGTTAATGCTGTTCGCTCATTCCAGTCTGTGCATCTAACATCACTGCAGCTATACTTAGCTTAGCAATGTTGATAGCATCATACTTTAGGTCACGTTGTAGGAAAGAGTTTATGTACATTCATGGTGTCATGATGACGAAAGGCATGTATTAAAAATTCTTTTTTTTTCAATTCGTTTTTTTTGTGTATTTTGGATTGAAGAAAGGCGCACATTTCTTTCCATTCAAAACTGTTGTTGTGTGATACTTAATGCACCTTGGAGAACACTAATTGTTTCAGATGAGGTAATTGCAACCACCTGGGAAGGGCCAATTGTTGCTTGGACCTGATTGGCCTGAAGCTCAAGTGAACTCCCTTTATAAGAGGAATGAGGAAGTCACTGCGGCGGACAACTTGGAGAGCAGTGCTACACGTGGGCTGCTCAAAACTGGTCAACTGTCACTCCTGAAAATAAAGAAAACTGGAAAATCTCCTTCCTGAATTGCCTTTTTATTCTTTTTTCACTTGGCCTGCTGTTTTGCCGCATAACACATGGTTTGGAAAAGACCATGAGAAGCTCTTTGGCGCTTGTTGCCACTTTAAATGACTTAAAGTTTGATGACTTACGGCCGAAAGCATATTGCTCGCTTTTGTATAACATCCTTTAGCCAAGCGCTGAGTTGCGCTGAATTTGTTTACCGAGTGTCTATGTGGCTACAGTGCACAGAAACTTGGTACACCTCTGGGCAATATTCAGTATTGTTCCGAATCCAAAATCCAAATGCGGACACTTTTGTTTCACTGTAAAAATATACTGATGGAGGTGATATATGGTGTTGTGCGTTTGAGGGCCTGTGAGCTAGGCAGATGTACGGCTAGCAAAACTGTACCGACTAAAAACATACAGAAAAAAAAAGAAATACAGAATAAAGCAGTGGAGCTCTGCTTGTCATGCCAAAATGTTTTTTTCAGGCTTTAAATTGCATTGGAAGTGGAATCCAGATGGCGGGGAGTTGTACCAAAGCAGACATAAGCAGGGAATATATAATAGCAGCGACGGCCTTTTGATTTTTAGATTTCCTACTGGAGCACCTGTCACTTTTTTTTTAGTTTGGCAAGGGCACACCCCAGCACCGGGTCTACCTTCTTGTGTGTGTGGTGTCCATGTGTTTGTGTGTGTCTGTGTGTGTTAGCGTGTGTGTGTATAAGATGAAACAGCCGCCAAGGAGCCAGAGTGATCACACAGACAGACGGGGTGAGTGACAGACAATACCTGCTGTAAAATTCCCTCACATCTACCCCTGATCTGCATTCACATATCTCGCCTGTTTCCGCCGCCGCCGCAAAACCTGAGCCCACGCCGCCGCACGGCTCTTGTTGGCGCAGCGCAGCGCCTCGCTTACTTTCATTCCCCCCCCCCCTCCCCCCTGTGCTTTGCACCGCTGAAAACACATTTGCCATCTTTTGTTCGTAAATACCGGAAAAGGTTCATTTATGCTCATTCAGATGCCACTTTTCCATCTCGTTCCTGATGCGGACCAAGTGGTGCAGTACCACCAGAAAACCATGGGGGCAGAGTTGAGATGTGAAGTGAATTATTTATTTTTTTGCAGAAATCGTGGGTATCGATGAAAAAGACTGCGGTATTTAACAGACAGTTAAATGCCTCACATATTTCTTTCATTTGCTATCATTATTAATATTAATGATCAGAATTGACCAGTCTTGATTTATTACTATTTCCCTCATTGTCGAGTTTCTCCACCCATCACTTGGCAGCTCGGCTGTGCCATCGTTTTTATGCAACTTTCTAACTATGCAGAAGTATTGGAAAGAGCAAACAAAAGCTGCAGTGTGAGCAAGGATTATTTTTAGGTAAGAATGCGAGCACCATATCCACTACTTGAACTGACAAGCATCATTCGGCAACTTGTTGGCAATGTGCTACCTCCTCAAGTGAAGATGTAAGGTGTACATGTTTGACAAAATTATTTTATATTGTATTTGACAAAAGTAAGCAACAGACCCTTTTTGTCCTTCATATTATACTTGGGAATTTTCACCTCATTCCTTGATCACTGTTGTGTGTGAACAGCACCGACCCTAAAGGGCAGGGGTCAAAGTTGACTCGCTCAATCACCCAACACGCCCTGTTTGTTGATACCAGTTGCTGCTGTTTGACAAGAACAGTACTTTATACATAATCTGCCGCAATAACCCACTTTGCTGGGTTCTGTGTTAAAGGCACAAGCGGGCGAATGCCGAATCTACTTTTTGCAACTTTGATGTGGAAATTTGGCGGGATCTTTGAATAGAAGAGGCAGTCTGCAAAAGCAGACATGTTTCCGCCCGTCTCCATTTTGATGTTCTTCAAAATGGGAACGATGACGAACCACTGACACATCACATGATGAGAAATTTTTGAAGGATGCAGTGTCGCTTGTACCATATCCCACTTCACTGGGTTCTGCGTAAAGGGCAAAGTCAAATGCCAGACAATTCTGTTCACAATCCATGATGCACCATTTTTGGAAAGCCTTTTGTTCTCTCTTTTGCACTATTTATATAAAACACTTGAAAGTGAGGACAAAAAAGCTCTTTTCTCAATTTTGCCTTCGCGCCGAGATGACTGACTCGTGTCCTAAAACATTCCAAAAGCCCGAGCGGTGCGACGAGACACCCGAAGGACACCACAACACAGCAGTGGCTCAGAGTAGATTAGGTTTGTTGTGGCAGATCTGGGTTTCAGGTTTGACTCCAGTAATGTGTCGTTTTATTTCTCCGGGAATTGTTTTGACAAAACAAGTTAGCGATAAAAACAACAAAAAAAAAAATAACTGAGTGTATGTGTGTGTGTGTTTTTTTTCCTTTCCCTGCTCATATGAAGCGCATGTCAGTCATCAGCGAGGTGTTACAGCAAATGTGACATCAGAACCCTGGAGGGCTTGCACTCTGCGAGAAGCTTTTTGATATGATTTCTGAGAACTGAGAGTTTAGCGAAAAAAGAAAAGCAGTCTCTGTTGTTGGAGAGAGCCAAGGAAGAATAAACTCTATACAAACACTCGAGGTGAAACGAAAGGTGCTTTCAGCGAATCGCTATCACGGTGGCTGTCAGTTGAGGTAAAAGCCGGGATGGCTGATGCTAAATTGCACTTTTACTGTGACAAAGGTAATTACGGCGACACTGGGGAACACGGATAAAGACGTGTTTGTCAGCCGTGATTACACTCGCAATCCTTCTGTGATTGTAAAACTGAGCCGTGTTTTTGCTTGATTGACCTAACATGTTGAAACCAATTTGTGATGCTGGCTGTGCAATCATTGTTACATTAAAATGGCATTTGTTACTGCTTTCACAAATAGGTCCGAAAAATGTTTTCGCAAACATTTGAAAGAAAAGTTTGTTTTTAACCCCACAATGTACAGATGACAGCCACAATGTGTCTGTGAGTCAGCTGCTCTGCACTTGCGCATCCCATAACAGTGGGACTAATTTGCATAATGACCACCTGCATCTAAGACTTGTTCAGCTAGGTGGAGCAGAGATCCAGAGGTACTTTCAAGGGAGGGCCAAAGTCCGGCCGCCAGACTACATTGTCTAAAATACCATCATGCAAAAGGCAGCATGATGCAGAAACACTCCTGGTGCATCGCCTCAGTTATCATGTCAAAGCTAAGCAGAGCTGCGATTAATTTTGTTGCATTAAGTGATTAGCGTTATCTTCTGATACTGCGCACATACGACTGCCATTTCTCCTCATGGGTGACCATTAAGCTGGGGCCTGTCCCAGAAGTCATTGGGCAAGAGGCGGTGTTCACCCAGGAATGGTCACCAGCCAATAACACAACACATAGAGACAATAACTTACATTCACACTCAAAACTATGGACAATTTAGAGTCATCATTGAACCTAACAATGCCCAAAGACATTTGAGATAGGCTCCAGCATGCCCGTGACCCTCGTGAGGATAAGCGGGTTTGAAAATGGATGGATGGAACCTAGCCTGCACGTTTTTGGAATACTCTTTAGAAAGAAATTGGAAAAAAGCCACACAAGCCTGGGAAGAACGCGCAGAACCGACGCAGGAAGGCATAAGGCAAGATTAGAACCTGGGACCTCTGCATTTTGAGGTACGAATGCTGACCAATAGTCCGCAGTACCGCAGACTAGTAGCAGTGCTCGAAGATCTTCTTTAAGTCATGCGGTCCTACAAGGTAAAGTCAGTCGAGTCAATTTTTATCCTGGCTCATTTCAGGAAGGAGGCGATGATGCCCACGGCAGCCAGAGATTGATGGATTTGGGGGGCAACCCAAGTGGCCTGGCCTTTGAAGTCATCCACACGCGGGGGAAATTGATATATCGGTTTTAGCCCTGGACCCTCTTAAGGGAGCCTCCCCTGGAGATTAATGTGATAGCCTCTGTGTTAACCGCAGATCCATCCAGGTCATCCCCGGGCTTCGGCGCGATGGTGTTTTAGTTGACCATCAGTAATGTGGTTCTCACGAATGTCAAAAAGTGGATTTAAACCTTCAGGCCGCGCCTTAATCACCACTCACACCGGTTTTATTTGGACAGGTTGGACTCTTGTGGAGGTCTCATTTCCCCAGTCGGTCAGGCAGAAGGTCTCCGTGCCTCGTCTCCAGCAGGGAGTCAGCCCTTTCGTGGTCATTCATTTTTAATGCCATGCAGAAATACATTTACATTAAATATGCAGAGTGGCGTCTCTAATTCAGAAATATTTATGATTAGAACCATTGTCTTGGAGGTCAGATCGTGAGGAGTTCTGCCCATCAGAAGAACGCGGGACATCCAGATCGTTGCCGTGTCTGTTATTCACTTTGATTTGCCTCCCGTGTCACAAGTCATCAGGCCAGTCTGAGGCATCAGAGAGAAGAGGAGTGGGACCGGAATTAAACATGAATAGGGAAGGGGGTGTTTCAAAGAGACAGATGACTGGTCAGAGTAGAATTATACATTCACAGGAAAGTGATGTGGTTCTCATCAAGCTGAGGACTTTGGCCCTCGACATCTGTGCTTTGGTCCCATGTTCCCCATCGCACACAATCCTGTTGGATGATCTTTTTCATGACGTGAGGCATTAACTTGCCTGACGGATAATAACTAATCTCAGAATGAGTCGCAGATATTTGAACAGGGTTCTGATGGTCTTCGTCTTTTTGTCAAAAGGGGATTAAACAAGATGTGTTTATCAGATGACTATTTTGCTTGACAAAGCCTTGCTGTTCGGACAGCAAAGAATTTTACATCTCAACGGGAGAATGGTCAGCTTCCAGTTTGTAGAGGTGTTGTTTCAAAAAAAGCTAAATTCATGCAGTGATTCCTTAATGAACTGACACCACATTTTCGGAACACATGTTGGAAAAATGAAAATACAAGACAATGAAAATTGACCATATCATGCTTGCTGAGTTGAGGTCTTGAGGAAAAAGCAAAATAAAACATCGAAAAAAGTCAAAGAATCTTATGATTCAGATGGAAGGCGGTCTCAAAGAAGTGCCCAGTTCTGAGATCTCTGATCCCCCTGGCCAAGGTTATATCATCCACCCGTGAGGGTCACGAACGCGGAGCCCTCAACGTCTGGAAAAAAAACAACAAGAACAACAACAACAAAAAAACCCCACAATTATTATTTTAATGATGGGTGATTGATGTCTTGCTTCGGAGATGAGTGTCAGAAAAAAGATAGAAAAAGCCAAATGAAACCCAAAACATGGACTGTAAATACTTTGATGATCACTGTGTTGAGGTCTTCCGTTAATAAGTATCAGAAAAACACACACATAAAATGCATTATTAAATGACACTTGTTGAACTGAGGTCTTGCTTGGGAATACATGTCGGAAAAACACCTCTGCTTGGAACTCATACAGGCACACAAACTGTGAATTTAGCTGTCTTTGGAGGGTTTTTTGTTTGTTTTGGCGGAGGGTAGAATATCAGTCTGACCCGGATTTTTAGGACATTTCGAGACATTTGAATGTAGATGAGTCTCTTACATTGTTTGTTGTGCTTTAAATGATTACATGGCATACTTTCTACCTTAGCGCAATATTCCAAACATCCATGTATGAAGGAAGGGAAATAAAAAGGAATCTCTCAAACAAATGACTTTATGACAATGTCTTTTCACATCTATGCATCCGTGCATATTTTCCCCGGCTGGTGTCGAGATGAATCCCGCGTTGTTCCTATTATTGGCCTCTCCTGAGACTCGACGACGTGAATGACTGTCGAAGCGCCATCAGATCCGTCAATTGCATTCAAAGAAATGCTAACCATTGCTCTCGCCCAACCTAGCAGATGTTCACTTTTTTTTTTGTAAGTGGAATTCCTTTATTATGTTAATAGCACTGTTTTGTCACATGCACCATTTCCATCTGAGTGGTCTGGAGGAAAAAGGAGAAGGGGGGGGGGGTTGGAAAAATCATCAGATGGATTGTGCTCTTTCAATAAGAGATGTTTGACATTTAGCGTGGAAAGAAGAATAAAAAAACATTTGAATGGCAAGTGGCATATGACAATCATGAATGAACACAAGATGACAATAGAAGCTTGGTATCATGCCTTTTTTTTTTTTGATAAATTGTGCCATCAAAAACATTGTTCAGGAGCATAAATGGTATGTGAGATAAGAACATTAAATCTAGCTTTCCTGGTAAGAAAAAAACAGTTCTGTGTTAGTTTATGCTGTCGTTCATTTTAAACCAAGGTGACCATATTTTGAGTTCCAAAAAGAGGACTTTTGGCTCAGCCTAGAGACTGAAATGATAATCAAAGATGTCAAACATTGTAACTTTAATATATTTCAAGTAGGGCTGCTGACGTTGGAAAACTATTGCAACATGCGATCTGAGTGTTGCATATTACAATCATGATATTATTGCAATATTTAAATTGTGCCTACAAAAATAATGTCTCAATTATCTAATGAATGAAATACATCTTTCCTGCATAAACATATGAATGTATTGTTGTCTAATTAAGTTCTTTAATGTTAAAATAGGATAGCGGTACCGCTATCCTATTGGATGGCGATGAACATTTAAGATTGTATCTGATGGGACTACTTTGAGCATTACATTTAAGCATTACAGGCCATAAATAGTGCCTTAATATTAGTTCCTAGATTCCAAAGAATGAAAATTTGCCATAGATGTTTCATTTTATCCAGTAAATATTCAATACACAAGCTCAGCAATTCATGCAAGCAAAAGTCTACAAGCATTTTTTTTTATGGCCAATGTTTTTACTCTTGCTAAAAAAACAAAAACAAAAACAACGCGGTTGTGAAGCAGCTGTCAGAAAAGGTGGCCTGCAGCTAAATATTGCCGATTCACCGGAAGGCTGAGTATTAAAGTAAAATACAATCAAAATGTTTATTTTTCAAGAATAAAAATGCAAGATATATTTGAAGCAGTTCACAGAATCAAACTAAATATGAGTGTAGCTATTCATTGGCCAGCAAAATGTTTGTGAAGAAATGCGCAACACAAATTTAAAGCAGGTCTCAGAAATAGGGATTCTACAAATCAACAAAGTCTTCAAGGATTTTTTTTGTGGTCATACCACGCCCATTTTGTTTCAGTTGTAAGAAAAATGGAGACAGTCTACTTTTATTTTTTCCTAAATTTCTGTCAAGGACACACATTTAATATATTCTTCTTTATTTACATTTTTTAAAATACAAGTCAGCATAATAGTTGGACTAATAGCAGTATATTGCAACTTTAAGTGTGATTAAGATGGACCTGCGAGTGTGTTGTACACAGACTCTCAGAGTGTTCGCCCGCCAACTTGCTCAAGGGAGCGTGGCTGGCTCGCGATAGGTTTTCACGCACGGTGCACTGAAGCCTTTCGCATATATATGGAATTTTTGAATATCTAAACCATTATTTAGCATCCGAATCAGTTCTGCTTGTCTGACTGATGGACAATTTTGGCGTGACCCGGATCTTTTTTGCATGTGACCTATACTGTGGGGCTGCCTTGCATATATTGTTTGGTACGTTCAACATGGACGCCGCTGCCCTCCTCTCCTGCCACCCCCCCCCCCTCCCCACCCAACCATTTCTCCGCTTTGATCCTTTTAGCATGCTCTTTGTGTCGGAATTCATGCAATATTCATGGCTGGACTGTGGCTCCTCCGTATCTTTATGTACAATTATTGGCAGGCGTCCTGTTATGTTGAGCCATCTTAATAGTCACTATTGGGTGCGCTTAAGTGTGACTTGAGATTTTTCTGACAGTTTAGCAGGCCGGGGCCTGTGCCCTGAATTGATAAGGCAGGAGGCATTATATTTGCAGATTGTGCCCGCGTGGCTTCCTTCTTGACATTAATATTGATAAAGGTAAATAGCGTGCGTCACGTCACAGATGGAAGATCAGCTCTGGAAAATGGCATACTGTATGAACCATTTATTGTTAATATTGCTTGAGACAAAAAAAATGGTCATTGTGTTTAAATTATTTTCACATTCGTTTCAGATTGTAAATGACGTAAAACAGCAAGTAATAGAATGAAAGTGTGACTAAAAATGTCTGTGGAGCAGCGTATTCATATTTTACATTCATGGAGAAAAGCAATACACTTATCTCATCATTTTAACAAATTCCCAGCAACGTTAACAGTTTGCCTGTTATTAAAATATCATGAGATTGAAAAATTATATTACACCTTAGACAGTATTTTTAAAGCCTCGCTGAAAGTGGCCATTTTTTAAGGGAGTGATTATAAACGCACTACTGTTCACTCTGCCCTGACCTTGTACAAGGCCAATGTGAAAATTGCTTTCGTGACAATGAGATGACGAGCTCAATATCTAAAAGAGCGAATCATGAAGCACACACAAGCCCACACAACAACAATAAAAAGCATGGATTGTATTTTCACTGACGGATGCAGCACTTCTTCATTAAGCTGAAAAATTACACTTAACAGTTCGTGTAACCCAGTCATTCCCGACCTTTACTGTACCAAAGACAACTTAAAAATCAGTTCACTATGTCCAATATGTTTATGTTTCCCATCATTAAGGAAAGGTACAATAGAAAAATGGCGAAATAACAACTTGCGAACAACATACTGTATGAACTACCTTCTGGAACATAAGTCGCATCTCTATTTTTTTCCTCCCTGCCGAGGCAGGATCCTTTTTGTGTTGAACACGATTCTTGAAAGTGTGTATGCGAGGGAGAGAAAAGTGCATTTCAGAAAGCCGCCCGTTTGCGCTTCAACGTCTTCGGGATACCTGTCACAGTCACACGACTTCACCTGGAATGCAAACACCGTTGTGCTCCGACGAGCCGCGGAAACATCACAACAGGATCATGGTGGGGTGGGTGGGTGGTGAGAAGAGCCTCTTTTTAACTTTCCGAACTCCTCAAGTTCACCAAGCGACGCCTGTGCGACCGCAGCTTTTTATTTATTTTAATTTTTTAACGATGGCGCCCCGCCCGGCCTGAATGAAGAAGGGCTGGCGAGAGAGGCACAACGTTGTCATTACCAGTCACTTTTGTGTGACTTTGTCAGGCAGCAATCTTCCCTGCTGCTCCGCTTGTGATGCGAACGCCAGTTTGCCGCGCGGTCTCAGCGGCTGCTCTGCGACATTCGTAAACAAAATAAGAAAGAAAAAACAGCCGAATACAGACAGCAATTTAGACTCCGACAACGCGTTGCGTTTTTTTAGTCTGTTTGGATTTCAGGAGACAAAGTGCGACAGTAATCCATCAAAGGTTGCTCTCTTCTTCTCGGATGCAACACCACTTGCACAATACTCGAGTGTAGCTATGTGACTAGCGTGAAAATCACAAGTTGAAACCGCGATTGGCCAATCGGAATACATTATAAGGAAATTATTGTTAAAAATGCACATTCTGGATAAAGCTAAATTTATCCTTTTATATTTTAAGGTAACCAATGTACTCTGCTACCTTGACCTAAGAGTGTAATTCGTAACTCAATTTATTCATGACAAATCAATTTTCCCCATTGACACACACCATTTATCCATTCCAATCCCTCAAAAACCCCAGCATGGGATCTGTTTTTGTAGGCGCACATGTGCTCGGCATAAGGTGGCGCATCTTCATTTTCATGCCAGGGAAAGTTGTGGGGTGTCGCTGATGATGGAGTGGTACACTCACCTGACTGGTGTGCGGGCAGCGTGGGATCGGTTCCCACTAAATGAGGGTGTGGATGTGGGGGTGAATGTTTTTTTTTTCCCCTTTTGTCTCTATAAACTCCCTGTGACTGGCTAGCAACCAGTTCAGTGTGTAGTCTGCCTTACGCCCAAAGTCAGCTGGGATGGGCTACAGCAACTCCAGCGACCCTCCTCAGGATATGCGGTGTTGAAATTGGATGGATGGATGGCTGGCTGGCTGGCTGGATGGATGGATGGATGGTAAGTCTAGGTTACCTTGTCTGGAATTTGGCAGATTGTGCCATGCCATGCTGGGCATTACGACAGACCACGGACATTTTCTTTTACGCGTTCCTGGCACACCTGACAGAAAGTAGACTAGACATTAGACTGGCTAAAACACAGGTGTAATTTTTTGAATGCATTTTATGGGCGCCCAATTATTTCTTTCCACACCAGACTAGCTTCAGCTGCTTGCCTCTTTGCAACCCCTTAGCTTTGTCCCCATTTGTCATCTTGACCAGATCTATAGTCTGCTTTGGACCCATAGTAGAGAGGAAACGGTGCACTGGGGCTTAATGACACGAGACAGGATCACCCCCTCAAAACAGGGCGGGTTCAGGAAAGGTCAACAAAAGAGGGTGTAAAGTTTTTTTTAAATTCTTGATCCTTGGGGTATTTTTTCAAAAGCATATCACTAAAATGACCCTTGGGAACTGTTTTCAACTGTGAAAAAAACGGTCTCCACTGTCTCCTTAGAAGTAACCACATAAAACTGTCTTCAGCGGTGGACTCAAGGCTGAAGCAGCAAAAATAATATTTTTCATCATCAGTGACTACCACCTCAAGGGACATTAGCCATTCCCTTATATACGCCTGGCGACGAAGGAAAAATAACCAATTACGCTACTAGCCGACTGCTTAAATGCCCTACCTATGGGGACGATAAATAAACATGCCCAAGTGTCTTCGCTATTAAAGCCATGGCTGAGTTATTTGCCTTGATTAGCTGCAGAAGGCTCAGACGTCCTCGCCTGGTTTGAATCATTGGAGGCGTTCAAAATGAAATTGCGTCGCATATCATGCAGATATTAGTGTTAAAGAGCGACTGGCCCGCGGCGACAAAAATCCCTTGTTAATCCTGACCTAATGAGACCAGATGCAGGGAGATGGTTAAACAAATCAGTAAATGAGAATGTGGAGGGCCGGTACCTGCCATGAATGTTTTTGGAATGTGGGAGGAAACTGGAGTACCCGGAGAAAACCCACACAGGCAGATGCAAACTCCACACAGGAAGGCCGGAGCTGGAATCAAACCCGGTACCTCTGCACTGTAAGGTCAGCACACTCACCATTCGTCCACCGGGCCGCCGTCTCCAATTTAGAATTTCATAAATTAGTATCTACATGTCAAGGATATGTCCTTCCAGTCGTGGCTCAATTGGACAGATTCAGCATGTCATTCATTTCAAGTGGTTTTGCCCATGAATGCCCCACAACCCAAAAAACACCCCGCCCATCCAAACCCCTGCCACCCCCATGACACAGACAGTGAGGTCATACAGTATCTCACACTAACCTGTTCTGCGGTTATGACCTCCTCTGCTGAAAAAAACATTTTTTTTTGTCAGGTGGTTGCACGAAATAAATCATCTGGCTTGAGATACATTTTTGAATTATACTATACATCTACTTAAAAACGCACCGATATGATTCTCTTGCGTGCAGCCAGTTGACAAAATAAATTCGCATCAATTGAACACACCGTTTTTCTCAGTAACAGAGTATACACCACCTCCTGTTTCCGCTTCTTTTACAAACACAAATCAGGAAAACATTGAAACTGCCTGCATTTGGATGGTATCATCAATGATTTGAATACAATGTTTCAAAAAACGTGTGTGTGTGTGTGTGCGTGTGTTATCACAATGGTAATTAAATTGGAGTTTAACACACAAATAAAGTACACACACCTACACGTAGTCCACAGACACCTACACGCAGTCTACAGACACACACACACACACACACGATTTCCAGGACTGTCAGATTAGAGCAGGTCCTTAATTTGTGTGACTTTCTGGAGTTTCACTCGTTAATGAGATGGGGCTAATTGCCATCGTTACTGTAATCTCCTGAGGTACAGCCAACATGGGAGGGCAACACGTTTAAAACACACACTCAAGTGATCACACTTAAAAGCTGCCAGCACTGCAGCTAAAGGTCATTAGCAGCAATGTGATGGCGAGGCGGGAGCGGTCGACGCTGCCGAGGTTCACTGAGGTTAAAACGTTCATTTGCTAATTCTAGGTATGCACTCTGCAAAAAGAAAACATGCTGTAATTACAAGAGAGATGGGGGGAATGAAGGGCCGCAATGAACACAATGAACAAGAACATGAACATGAATTCACTGGATTTCTACAAGGAACCAATTTTCCTGGCAATTTAATAATCATTCATACGAACAAAACTCAGAATTTTAATAAAGTATCTCACTTAAAATTTACTTACACATTCAAATACCATAAATACTTTGTACTATACATTACCAATATATGCAGTATCATGACAGGTATTATTGTTATTATAACAACTACGACTACTACTACTACTACTGCTACAATTACTATTACTAAAATTATTACATTTACCATTATATAGAAATGCAAAAAAAAAAACATTATTTTGAAGATTTTACTTCAACAGTGTTGAAAACATGATTATTAGAGGTTCAATTATTTCTATTAATATTTTATGCTAACAGTGACATAGCAGTAATAAAATGATTATTATTTATGCCTAAAATATTATTCATACCTATAATAATCCATCCATCCATCGATTTTCGCTTATCCTCACAAGAGCATGCTGGAGCCTATCCCAGCAGGCTTCGGACAGTCGGCGGGGGGGACACCCTGAACTGATTGCTAGCCAATCAGAGGGCACACATATACAGTACAAAGAATCGTTCACGCTCACACTCACACCTCGGGACAATTTAGAGTTTTCCATGAACCTTCCCTGAGGCCGGAAACCGGAGTACCCGGGGAAAACCTTCACGGGCATGGACAGGGAGCACATGCAAATTCTACACAGGAAGGCTGAACCGTGTTTAAACCCACGACCTCTGCACTTTGAGGAGGACGTGCCTACGTGTAAAATTACGATTATTATTATTATTATTTTTTTAATTTTGGCATCAGTGGCTGTAGAATTAAGTACATCGACCTCAGAAAAAATATTACCAATACTGTATTGAATTAGTATGAAGCTAATTTTCAATTAACAGCAATATTGCAGTTATTATGAAATGAGTACCCCGTTTCTTATATTTTACTTTTTATTATTAAGATTATTGACAGCATTACTTTTTTTTTTGGTTTTACTTTTGTAACTTGGTCAAAATTTTCATGGCCGTAAACAACCACAAAGTAGCCCGCCTGGCATCCTCCTGTCAGCTGTTGATGATACTGCGCATTCTGCAATTAACTTAATACACTCCGTCATATCACACTAAGCTGGGTCATCATCATGAGAATGCTATCGACTCTCAAGTCTGGCCGGGTTCCGAGGCGATGGAATGAGAACGGTAGCTAATGTTATCGCTAATGTTAGCATTAGTGTTAGTATTCCCGACGAAGATGGACGGATCATGCGTGCGGCAGCCGGCGCTCGTCTGTCCACGTCGAAAGACAGGTGGGGCTGCCGAAGCGGTGGCGTTGAGTTACCCGAAGCGAGCGCTCGTGTGCGTCACTCCAACATTAAACTACACAAAACACACGCACAAACACACAACCTAAGACGCTCAGATTGACAGTGTTTTTTTTCTTAAGGCTGCGTCAATACAATAATATTGCCTCTGTTGCTACTACACCACAAGTAAACACCAAATGCTTGAGGTCATTGCACCTCTCACTACATTGCACTGAAAGGTAAACCAAGTTAAAAACAAAACAAAACACTGCTCTCCTCAGGATTTAGAATTGAAGAAAACCTTTGGATTGCAGGTGTTGTACGGAAAAATAAAAAATACCCTTCAGTACAGAAACAAAGTATTCAGACCTTGTTATGTCCCACCACGGCCGATATACTCTTCATTTTAAACACCCCCAGACAGGGCATTCCTGTCATTACACAGCAGAAAAGACGAGCACTTTTTTTGGGCATGTGTTGATTTTGCTTTGTGATGCTAAAATATGGCAAGGGAAGTTTACTTTAGCACCGCGGAGGGAAACTAAGCCATGCCACCTGTTCACCAGATCCACGAGCTTTATTTAATATTCAGATAAAAAAATAAAAAAAAAGACGGAAAAACAACAAAGCATTTCCTGTGTGCCTGTGGCACATCATCTGAAGACCTGTCCTATTTTTAGGCCACAAAAGCCCCATCTTCTAACCTCAAAGCTGGTGGAACCACATGTTTCCAAGAATATCAAAACATCCTGTACCGAACTGAGTAGCTTCAGGCTGACACACTGAATGGAGTGATGAATGATTGACAAAGAACAATCAATTTGAATCCATCAATAATCAATTCTTCTATGATACATATTGCATTTTCTCCCCGTGCCAGTGTGGGTTTTGTTAGGGTACTCCGGTTTTCTCCGACGTTCCAAAAACATGCATGGTCCGTAAATGGACCACTCTAAATTGTCCCTAGGTGTGATTGTGAGCGCAAAAGATTTTTTGTCAATATGTAGCTTGTGAGAGAGAGAGAGACAGAGAGACAGAGAAAGAGATTTTTAGAAATGTTTATGCAGCATTGGGGAAAATTCTTCTATTTCCCAGTATGTAAAGCAAGGTCCATATTGCAAGTATGCTTGGAGAGTTTTGGGGCTCGTTATCCTGATATATGTAAAAATAATAACAATAATATTTTTACTACATACTGTAAATGAGGAGTGCCTAACCCATCGATAGCAGTCAACAGGTAAACAGCGGACTATTCCAATAGAAAGATAGATAGATAGATAGATACTGGTCTGTTGCTTAAACTCACACAAAAATAGTCACATTATAAATAGAATAAAATTCAAAAGATGGATTATATGAAAAAATACCAAATCAGAGCATTGTTCAACAAGACTCCCTGTTACGACATGTGTGTGTGGGTGTGGGTGTGTGGGTGTGTGCGTGTGCGTGTGTGTGTGTGTGTGTGTGTGTGCGTGTGCGTGTATATATAGCAAAGAAAAGGAATCTGGGGTGGTACACAGAAGCTCCGACAGGGATGCTCCTGATGTCTTTACGTGCTACAAATGTTCATCACCGCCTCCACGAGGTCTCCCACAAAGGTAATGTTACATTAGGCCTCTTGAGTGGAGCTCAAGACCCAAATAGAATCCCGTCATGCAAGCAAGTAGTCTTATAATTTCCCTACTTGGTACTTGGTGGTAATATTTAAAACAGATTCTTAATTTGAATATATTCCCATGTAATAATTATGAAAAAAGACAAGTAAAATAAATTAAAATGAAATGAAATTATAATTAGTTTTGTAATATGCATTGTAAAACCTTATTTAACTCAACTAACATCAATGTGTACCGTATTTTCCGGAGTATAAGTCACAGTTTTTTTCATAGTTCGGCCGGGGGTGCGATTTATACTCTGGAGCCACTTATGTGTGAAATGGTTAACACATTGTACACATCACATGTTATTTTCACATTAAACCGCAAGAGGCTGCTCTCGGTCTGTGTTGATACATTTTTGGCGGTAACTGAGAAAAACAACTGACGATGACTCTGACGTCAGCGACGTAGAAGAGGAAACGCTGTATCTTCTACCTCCGGAGTTGGCGGAATTGTTTAAAAGTGACACCGAGCATGAAGACTTTATTGGATTTCGTGATTTGGAGTGACGCTGATGGTTTGGTAAATTTGTTCGCATGTTCTTTGTGCTATAGTTGTCTAAATAACTCGTAATATGTTTCATGAACATACCAGGCACATTCACAGTTCGTTGTTTAAGCGTCATGTTTTGCATTTATTTTAATTTTACATTGCCTTTCAAGATGACATGTATGTTTTTGGTGTTGGATTTTATCAAATAAAGTCCCCCCAAAAATGCAATTTATACTCCAGTGCGACTTATATATGTTTTTTCCTTCTTAATGATGCATTTTTTGGCTGGTGCGATTTATAATCCGGAGCGATCTATAATCCGAAAAAGTAATTCACGTGCAACAACAAACACCAGACATCATGCAATTGTTTATGCTACTGTATGTACCATAAACAGCAGTAAAGTTAAAAATATTTGGAAAAAGTGTACGCGTCATAACTGTGGTCCATAAAAGCCGGCTTGGATGAGCTTGATGTGGAAAAATCGCAAGACGATTCCCTTTGACTGTTGCTCTGTGGTCATAATGAACTCATCAGACCTCCCTAGATGTTAACTCTTTCTCCCCAACGCAGACATTTTTTTTTACAAAGAATTCTCCAGGACGAGATGACATGTTTGACTTGCAATCACAAGTGAGAAGCCCAACTAAGCCACTCACCTAATAAATGAGTGCCCCCTGACGGGCACAGAGATTGGGGGCACGAGTTCCATCGGGCCCAAACGGCTGCCGTCCATCATACGCAGGGCAAAAATAGAGAATCCACATAGTTAGATCGAGTTCACACGGACGTGCACGCTAGCTTGTCTCCTCATAAATTGAAATAGCTTGTAGTGACAGTGTCAAAACACACCGGAGACCCCTGTATGCCGGTTACACACTACTCTCTGCTTAAGTAATGACACGTAGGCATAGTTGACGCTGAAATAAAAGTACACAGGCGCAGAATGAGGTGAGCAACATTTAGCGTTGTAATGGCAACCCTTGACCACCTGTTATAGTGGTCAACAATACTGTTGGGCCAGCCAGTACACATTCAACACAGTACAACCTTTTAGGTCGAATTATTTTTCTTCTCTCGTCAATGATTGAAATAGAAATACAGTGAATTCCTGCCTATTGGCAGTCCGCTGTTACCATCGAAACATTTTTTCCCCCCTGCAGAACCTATCCTCAAGTCTTCACTGAACAACTCACTAATTACATATTTTGTCCTTTTTCCCTTAATGTGCTGGGATTTCATAAGAGGGCGCCAACACCCTGGCTATTAGGGAAGTAGTACCGTAATTGAGGAGCAATTAAGGAGCTGTGCTGACGTGACGCATCTGGAGTCTCGAGACTGAGACCACATTCTCTGATATTGGGCAGTAACTTTTGGGTCCAAAATGCTAATGATATTCTTGAGATACCACTGTAAGTTACATACATTCAAGACAATCAGTGCAGTACGAATCAAAACAGACCCAGAACACCACTGAGCCTCCTCCATGTTTCAATCACATTGGCACCAGTGATCTTTTTCCCCCCTTTTTGATTTCCTTTATTTAACCAAGTTTAAAAAAGAAATTGAGATGAAAAAAAATATTTTCCAAAGTGACCTTTTGCATGTGTCTGCATCATAGAGCTGATGAGACTTGGAAGAATTTGCTAGTTTTGTCCTGTCTATCCAAAGGACATTCTCCAGAAGCCAGAATTCCAGTCTATAATCACTTTCAGGTTATTTCAATGACCCACTGAATATGGGGTTTTCTTTCTTTTGTGGAACACTACCAACCCTGCCATACACACCGCACACTGTACCTACTGTTAATACATGAAAGAGAACTGGATTTACTCTGGGGCTGCTTTGCTAAGTCTGGCGCCGGTTGCCTTAAATCTGTGCTGGATACAATGATATCTCAAGAATCTCAAAAGTATTCTGGCGCGAAAAATATGCCAGGAAGCTTGGTATCAGCCACAGGCTATGGGGTAAAGAACAAAACACCAGAAATGATCAGACTATTTTGAAAGGCCCTCCAATGATCCCTGATCTAAACATCTGTGACAAGAAGCAAAAACCTGCAGTCCGGAGAAGGCACCCCTTGAAAGCTGACCTAAAAGTATTCCAGATAAGACTGAAGTGTATTCATTCTTGAGCAGAAGGAACCAAACTGGACTGTAGAACTGTTGATGGAATCGTGACTTAGCAACCACCCTCACCACCACCACCACCAGATAAGAAAGCAGCTGAACGTCAACTTCTATTTTTCACGATCAGCAATCATCGAGAGGTTATAGACGCAGAGGTCCTGACTGCACTCAATATTTCGTTAAACACACCACAGCATGACACATGTTCGTTTTATTCCTGGAGATCAGTCAGTTTAAATGCTTGTTAAAATCAACCCAAAAATAAAGAGAGGGGGAAAAAAGGAATAAAATGAAAATTCCTTTGTAACGCCACATCAAGCCAATCAACAGTTCTGCTCCACATGGGTTGATCAAACTAATATTGACTGGAAGACGGAAGGGGAGTGGGGGGTGGGGGGCACCTGAAAGATGAGATAAACTGAGCCACTCATCCTTCTGCTCTTCAGAAGCACATCCTCCATTTCCAGACTGTGTATCAGTTTCCAAATGCTGCCACTTTAATTCCATTTGCATTCACACAAAGGCACTCGGGATGCTAGGAATACGTTTACCTTAAGCGGGGTGTACACCAAACGATAGATAATCTGACAGTTTTTTTTTTTAGCATTTTTATTTCTCTCCTTATGATCAAGGTCAGCAAAGATCGACGTCTGCGCAAGCTAATCCTGAGTGATTATCCTGTGGTGTAGTGTGTGAGTCAGCGGCTCAGCCCAGTTCCGATGTTGAACACAGACAAGCGAATTTGCAATTGTCAAAGTTGAATACGTTTAACATTTACGATTGTCGACCCTGACTGTATTTTTTACCAGTGGATCTGGGAAGTTAAAAAAAAATCTATCTTAACACCCCCATTTCCACTGGATAATTGATCAGGATAATCTTTTGAGACAGGCACTAATCTTTTTCAAACGAAAGGGAGCTAAATAAATACTCATATTCGGCCCAGTTAACTGTATGAGTGTAAGACGTTTTGGAGCCTCTGCAGGTAACCATGATTCACTGCCATACAGAGTGGCTAAACACTGTCTTGAGTGCGTAATGGTCTCTCATGCACACACACTGGCAGAGAGGAGAGAGAATTAAACACTTCCAGTGGTTCCCCTGGTGGAGAAAGAACGCGAGAGCCACGGGCTTATAGCTCCACACCGAGTGATTCGTGAATCTCTTCTCCTTAAACTGCTCTGCGCCACTGTGCACACGTTTGGGTAAGGGGGAATGCGGAGGAGGGGAGGTGGGGGTGGGAGGATGGGGCTTCCACCCATTTGCACATTAATAAACCTCCCGAAACATTTATTAAACGCTGGGGGGGAATAGATGGTATTTACACTTGAAGATCTTCCTGGATTCATGAGAGCGTGTTTGTTTGGTGACTTGTGAACGCGAGGCCACATTCAAGGGAGGGTTTGTTGGGTAATGACGTCTTCTGTCCAATTACCACGAATGCCAATAAGAGTGGCGATGATGGAAGAGAAGACACCATGAACCCCTTTAGTTCATCGACATGAGTAGAGGCACTCACGCCTGACTTTTGTTCTGTTGATTTGATCATCCAATATTCCATTTTGGGGTTTTGTGAAACACGCAAATTGGAGTTGATGTGTGCATTATCCTATGAGGCTGTAGACTTTTAAAGACGCAAAATACAGTGGCGTTTTAATATTCAGCGAGCCAGAATCTGGTATCGCGTGCTCGATCAAAGTTTGTGCGTCAAATTATAAATTGTACAACCTCTTGAGCTTTAAAAATCAGATAACCTAAATACAGAATAACTGACCTTAATCTTTGGATCATGGGTAGGCTAACATTTGCACTCAAGTGCTGCCTTTGATATTTGACACATTGTTATATGATTTTTGATATTTGATCACATGGGGCAAGACTAAAAAGTAACACTGAGTATGTACAGAATCATTCATTTTAGTCGTGAGTTTGACATCACAATGTTGGACACTTCTCATGACGTCATTTGTAATGCCTTTGAAGTTTTGTACGATATAAGAGACAATCAAATTTTTATAAATATAAAGATATCAGATAAAATTGGGAATTCTACAACCCCCCTTCTGGATTATTGACGCAAATGATATTTTTCTGCTTCTGCCATTTTGCTGTGAGCATTAATTAAATGTTTGTGTTTTGTGTGTGCGAGTGTACATGCTCGTGTGTGTTTTAAGTGTCTTCCCTACCCCATTAGAGGAAAACGCCTACAGACTCACACACACACACACACACACACACACACACACACACACACACACACACACACACACACACACACTCAAACCCTAACCACCCCACCCCAAGCCCATCACTCCATCCATCGTGTGGGAGGTGTGAGGGGGTGCTGTCCATACGGAGGCTTTGGTCCTCTCGGTGTGCCACATCAAACTCTATAAAGGGAATCATTTATGTGCCACTCCCCATTACTGAACAGCATGGAGACAGCTAATGAGGGCCGAGGCAAAAGGAATATATCCACCGCTTTGCTGGCAGGGGAAGAAAACTGGTGGCCTTTGGGGAGTCATTGTTTTCAGAGGGTGGGGGGGGGCAAAAGGAACTTCTTGTGTGTACATGCACATGTGTGTGTGTGTGTGTGTACCCGCTTCATCGAGACTTTTATTTATTTATTTGCCGCCTCAACAGCTTGAGGTGAAGACTGCAAAACACACAGCGTTTTGTGAATGGGTATTTGCTCCTGTGCGTGTGTGTGTGTGTGTGTGTGTGTGTGTTTCTCACTGGTAATGTGTAAATAAAATACCCCAGTGGTGAGTGTGTGTGAGCTAATGGACACCTCCGTGCGTTTGCAGTGCATGCTGGGAAACACACACACACAGACACGCACACGCGAAGAAGTCTAGCAGTGCTGATATATATAAAAAAAAGTAGGTAGCTGTGACATTTCCAATTTGCCATGCACCAGCCCACTCCATTTTCTTCCCTGCTGCCTCTTACATGCTAGAGTAAGCCTCCAGGATTGACAATAATTACAGCCCGCATAAAATGAAGAGGGTAATATGAACACAGCTTTGCCATAATTGCCTTTTCATTATTTGCTAACAGTGAGCTATTCAGTCATAAGAAAGAGATTGCATAGTAATTGGCTGACAAAGGGAGGCTGCGGCTCTTTTCAGAAGTCTTTTTTGGGGGGGTCGGTTGGGGGGGGCAAGTGTGTTGCTGTGAATGATTTCTTCTGTTTTTTTTATATGATTATTAAAAATCTCACGCATTAAAGTGTCATTTAAAACTACAATTTTTATCCGTGAATGGGAATCTGGGTATTAACATGAGCGTCCTATTTAGAGTGGAACATCCTATTAGCAGTATTAGCACTATTTTTGGTAACTTTCCATATCAGGGCCGCCTCTCAGCCCAAATGGGATTTGGAGACAGCTTTGTTTCTGATCAACAACCACACAGTCTTGTTTATATGCCGCTACTGCTAATTTATTGGCTAACATGTGCTTATTCAGTGTTAAGTGAGCATTTGGCAGTGGAAATGCAGCCTCGGTGCACAAAGGAACACACCGCTTTCAGCGCAGTGATCACAAACGGTAATGGTGGCAATTTAATGAGGAGAGAGTCTTACTTTCATCCTCGCAGATAATATGACAAGGGCTTTATAGCGTATACCGAAACCAATCATTTTGTGAAACTTTAATATATTTTATTAATGATGAGTCAAATGAAGGTATACCTTTTTTGGGTGTATTCTGTTATATTTCTTTCTGTCTTTATTTAATTTTTGGGGACAATATTCAACCTGGTTCAGGACAAGCGGTGTTGTGTGCATGTTCTCCCTGTGCCTGCGTCGGCTTTCTCCGGATGCTCCAGATATTCCAAAAAACATAAATGGTAGGTTAATGGAACACTCTAAATTGGTGAGATTGGGAGTGTGAATGGTTTTCTTTGTGTGCCCTGCGATTAGTATACTGTGTGTGTGTGTGTGTGTGTGTGTGTATGTATATATATATATATATATATATATATATATATTGTATTTTATTGTTTTTTATTATATTTTATTTTAATTAATTTTGACATTTCATCTTATGAGAGCAGTACAACCCATTGTTTTATTCGTTGTTTGTTTTATTTGCTTTATTTTTGTAATGTTCTGTCTGGTTTGATTTAGTTTTCAGCCCCAGCTGGTGTGAAGGGTGGTTTCCCTCCAGCCGGCGCACCTGTTCCTTGTTTCTCATCAAGCCTTGCCATGTATTTAAGGACCGCCGAAGTTTCCTAGTTTTTGTTGCATTGTTGTCTTTGCTTGGTGTTGTGTTTCAAGTGCTGTTTTTTCGACCTCCTGTTACTATTCAAAGTTGCTTTTGTTTTGTTCATAGAGCATTGTCAGTGTTTTTATCATTCAATTCTTGCCCTTGGTCATTGTTTTTGTGTTATTGGATTCATTCATTTGCGTATTCTCGGTGTCCAATTGAACCCTGCCTTTGTGAGCGCTTTTTGTTTCATAAATTGGTTTGTTTCATTCTTGTGACCAGACATTTCAGTTTGTACTTTGTCGGTGCGATTTTCTGTCATAAATACTTTTGTTCTCGCACTTTGCGTGAGCCTGCAGTTTTGGAATCCAAAAACATTATTCAGTTCGGTCTGAACATTTTTTTTATCATATATTATGTATTTTATTGGTGCTTTGTATGAATTGATCCATGTATTTGCTGACAATAGTGTAAACTTCATCAATACATAATTATTTTCATTGAATTTTATTGACTTTGACATTTTATTTAGGTGTTTTTATTTGATTAGGTATCAACCGACTGCCTGAACCTAATTCCGTTAATGCTTAGTATTTATAATGTTGAATTTTCAAATATTTGTTTGTGCAAAGAAAGATTTATGTCAACTCCTTTTCTCCTAATGGATAACATTTCTGAAAAACATTCATCTGAAGTAGCCCCGCCCTAATCATTGAATAAAAACCTCCAAGCCAATCAATATGTATCTCAGACAGAGCGCTCTTGACTCGCTGGCCATAATCGTTTAGCTCGAGTGCTCGCCTGAGTGGTGAATAAATTACATTTGCAAATTTATAATGCCATCATTGGTTGCCTGGGCATTAGCGCATATTTAGCTGCGGCCGCACATTAAAGAAGAGGTCGATAGAGGCGAACAAATAACGTGCCAAGCACATGTAAGAGAGTAAGTGGAGGTTAATGTGATTGCGCCACTAGTGAGTTATCCACTCTTTAAATTCATATCGACTCTCATGTTTTTATTGTACTTATAAATAGATTCACACAGAGTAGCAAGCATGTGTTGAAGCAAAAGCATCTTTTGATGGCAGAATCTTTGCCAAAGCAATGAGGATAACTTTACAATCTCGGAATGTAAATTTAAAGACATGCTGTTCTGTACTTGTCAAACAAATGTCAAACAAAGTTTTTGTTGGATAGTTTCCCGCAACATTGTAATGTGCATTAGCACCACCTACAGGACTGGAGGGAAACAAGGACCAACTGTTCTGCTAGTGTATTTTTTGTATGGCCAGCTAAAAGTTGGCAAACAAATTTTCATATGTCCATTTATTCATCCATCCATTTTCTAATCCGCCTCTCCTAGCAAGGGTCGCGGGTGTGCCTATCTCAGCTGTCTTTAGACAGTAGGCGGGGGACACCCTGAACCGCTTGCCAGCCAATTGCAGGGCACACAGAGACGAACAACCATCCGCACGCACTCACGCTCAGACCTCGGCACAATTTGGAGTGCTCCATTAACCTGCCATGCATGTTTTTGGAAGGTGGGAGGAAACCGGAATACCCGGAGAAAACCCACACAGGCATGGGGAGAACATGTAAACTCCACACAGGAAAGCTGAACCGGGTTGACCATGGAGTTGACCATATCTACCAAAAAGGAGGGATGATATGTTTTTTTGTTTTGTTTATGTTGGGGTTTTTTTCCACTCAGGCGTCCTCCAAATCTTTTGCAAAATAATGTCGAATGTTGAATTGTAATAGGTCCATGTCTCATTGAATGTCCAATTACTGTGCATGCGTCGTCTCCTTTGCTGTCCATCCCCCTCTCACCTTCACCTTCCCCCCACCGTAGCAGAGTAGCCATGCCGGGGAGCCCCCGTGTGCTGTTTGAGGTGAGAGTTGGTGTCATAATTATCTAACACAACGGGGTTGCTGCTCTTATTAGTAATTAGCTCCCACCAAACCTGATTGCTACGCCAACTCCCCCTCCGCCACCCCCTTCCCTGCTCATCCCTTATAATGTTTAAACATTTACTTTGTGCTTGAAGGATTTGTTTGTATATATCTTGTGTGTGATGAGCGCTTTTCAAGTAATTGGCTCCTGGGGGACGCCACTTTCCCAACAGTTAAGGAATAATTACAGCCCCTATGAAATGTTAAACTGCCCCGACTGTCTTTTTCGCCGGCACTTAATTGCGCGCAACAAGTTCGAAGGCAGCCTTTTCATTTTGTTCCAGTGCTGTGATGCACGGGACAGAACTCTAGTGGGAAAAAAAATGCATGCTTTTTTTTTTTTTTTTGCAGGCTTGTAAATAGCCTCTCATATGCAAATTTAACAGGACACCAAAGCTCTTTGAAAGGCAAAGCACTCATTGAAAGTGATGCCGTTAACTTGTTTTTTTTTTGGGGGGGGGCCTTTTTGTTTTAATCTTGTTGTGGAAAAATAAAGCTTGATGCATTTCTGTGCTCTAATAGACTTTTGGATTTATGTTGTTGTTATTCTTGAAGGGGAACGACAAAATAAAATGCCCAAAATACGAGAGTGTGAGGTTTTCTGTTAATGTTTGATATGGTTGATGTAAGTACACAGCCTATTAACTTGGAGTTTTACATGTGAAATTCAAATGTCATTTCATAAGGAGTTATTTAATTTCAAAGCTGAAATGATGGATTTTAATTACCAATTTTGTGATAGGAAATAATAAACATAGACATAGTCATTTTTTACACATTACACTTCCACGGGCCACATAAAATGAGGTGGTGGGCCGGATCTGACCCCTGGGCCTTGACTTTGACCCCTATGCTCGATGCTATCCATCTATCATACGATGCTAAATCTTTTCTCTTCCTAGCTGTTTGATTTGAAGCATTCAGGTACCTGTCCGCATTTTGGCAGGGCTGGCGCACATTGTGCGCGATGGGGGGGTTAATTTTTTTGGTACATAAAGCACTATTAAATGTTTGAATGATCCATGCCATCGCTGGTGCCGCAATGCCACGAGATCGTGCAGATATTTGAATGAAAGACGATCACATACCGGCGGTGAGACTCAATCAGCCTCCTGAATGCCACGCTTCCTTTAAAAGTGATTAAGAGGAGAACGCACCATGCAGAACTCTCCTACAGCTTTCCGCTCACGGATTTTAGGTGTTGATAATCTGTTATTTGGTTTAATTAGTGGATAGGGGTGCCATGCACTCAGTCAGGTATGTGTTGTACCGACAGAGATGTAACGTTCTGGAAAATGTGTTTGCCTTTAATTGCCCCCCCCCCCACCTGTGTCACAACATGAAGGCAAGACGGATTAGTTTTATTTATCATTTTTAACTGCATATTCAGATTAAAATCTGAAAAGAGACATGATGTGCATTTTTACTTTGGTCCAAAAACTCCAAGGATCCAGAATTTCAAGGCATTTTACAAAAACTGTTTTAGCCTGTTTTTAGGCTGTGGCCCTGCCAACGTCCCCCTCTACTGCAGGGTCAATTCACAAGAACTTTCATTACCATGACGACCGAGGGTTGAACTAAGAATTTGCTCTGTCTGTTGCTTTTGAGATTACCAACAAAGTGGCTCAGCCTGTGTCTAAAGATGTGATGAAATTTTAAGTGTTTTTTTTTATAGCTGGAAGTGGAGGCATGATCTCAAAGTCAAGACAAGACAAAAAATTACAGCACTTATTATTATTATTTTTTTTTTTTGCTTGTCACTTTTTTGAAGAATGGTTGCGAGATGGGTCAGGCAAGTTTCTAAGACGTTATTGCTGAGTCGCCTTTGCTTAGTTAAACCACCCTAGCTCTGAAGGAACCTGTAGTTGAACCATTGGGTCTTGTTAAGAGGTTTAAAAATAAAAGGGAATGGAGAAGGTGTGGTCAGAAGACCCGTTTTGTGTTTTCAGCCTTACCTTGTTTTCACTTGTTTAGCCATTTTTTTTGAGGTGTGGGGGCAAAAAGGAACATAAACCTTAATTGTCTTACCGTTGAAATTTATGCTGATTACATCAATTTTAAATAAAATAATCAATGGTCATTGAGGTCAGTTTACCGTACGCAGTAATTCGTTTTTTAGTGCCCTGTTTTAAGACTGACTCAATCTGACCCAAAACCCAAAGCAAATACAACTTTTCATTGTTTTCCTTTCACTTGCTGATGTATTTAGAGGTTCAGTGTGCACATTCAAAACATGGATCCAACCTCACCGTTTGGTTTTGTAATCCAATTTGATCGAGGGCATTCCTGTTGAACCAGGGCTGCTCGTGCTAACTCGATGGAGCCCTGTGATCCAGATGGGAAGCAACACAGCCCCTGGCTAAACAAATCCTCCTTTGTTTTGTGTGTGTGTGTGTGTGTGTGTGTGTGCTGAGTGATCTCCATTCAGAGGAGGGGACGGGTAAACACTGCAAGCTCTATGGAGCTGCACATTGTAAACACACAGCGCTCATTAACTATAATGAGATGTTATGAGCAGCCCTTGAGCTCATTGTGTGCCTTCTACTGAAGAACCTGCCTTGCTATTGTTGTTGTTGTTTATGCAAAGTGAGTCGTGGGTTTTTAAGCAAGGGGGGAAGGGGAAAAAAACAACAACAAAAGAAACAGTGCATTCCTCTTGTAGTTTTCATGCACTAATCAGCAACATCAGGGGAGCTGGTTTAGAAACACCTCGCTTGCTCTCCACAGCTACCTTTCATGCCCTCTCTTTGCCCCTTTCAAGTCGTATTCCCTGCTACTCATGTTATCCTAATTCCCGACTAGGTCTTGAAAGAACGAGCTCTGCGGTTGAGAACATCTCCTCCTCATAGCTAGCGGTTAATTAGACCGAGGTTTGTTTTTTTGTTTTTTTTAATGAGGACGACACCGACCCATGCCGGGTCACCGTGACCTTTCTTTGGATCTCCAACCCCGATGGCATTCCAGCCGATCACGCTCCGCTTATCATATTTCCTCAAATAGCGGCCAGGGGCGTGTTTGGATACTCAACAGCAGAGAGGTGTTCATTTGAAACCTTTATTGCGTTACAATGCCGGTGGAATGTTTAACTGCCTTTCATTCAGCAGTCACGATATTTTTAGTTTCTATCAATAACAAAGTGCGGTAAATCGGAAGACCATCTTGACATGCATTGGTTTATTGATTTTTCTCTTCAAAACAGTCTTTATGGGCTGTTTTGTATCAAGAATAAAAGCCAGGGTAGCACGGTGGACTGCTGGTTCCCAAGTTTGCTCACTGTTCAGAGGTTTGGTGTTCAAATCTTAGCTCCGACCAGTGTTGTACATGAACAAGTTCATTAAGTTGTTCATATTTGAACGCAGTGTATATGAAAAAATTTCTGCGAATAAGCTCATTCTGTAGGACAAGGAGACAACCTGGTTAAACACAGAGTAAACGAACCTGAAATGGGCAGAAAATGTCGTTATTTGGCAATTCTGGACACCAACAGTCGCACGACGCATGCGTCATCAAAATGGAATATGAGTATGGAGCACGGATTTTATAGGCAGTATATGCTCGTTGGTTGGAGGGAATTTGTTTTGATCAGTTGATATGACATACGGAAGTATACCCCGAAAGAAGCTTATTTGAGGCGAGGTGTTTGGATATTCAAGACGAGACGCCGCTGCTCTTTGAGAATATACCAAACCCCTCTTGGTAATGACACCTTTGCCAGCATGGTCTCCTGCATGCCTCAGTTGAAGTGACTCCTCAGTTGCATTCAAGGGCCTAATTACCACAATAGTGCCACAGGACACTCCCACGTAACAGGGAGGGGTCTGAATATCACCATGGCTGGCTGGCCAACGAGTGGCTGCACCTTAGGCCATTAATTGCCCACCCCCCATGCCCCTGTGACACCCCCCCCCCCTTTCAAACGATTCATTGGATCTTCCACTGCCTGAACCCCCTCCCATCGCAGACTGATTGGGAGCAATCTGAATTGGCTGACAGTTGGCTGCGATTTCTCAGCCACATGCAGCCTGACGCCTCCTAATTAGATGCTCCTATAGGGTGGTTTACATTAGACAAACATTTGCGCAAGACCACGGGACCTGCCAGCTTTTGTTTGGAGAGCTCGCACACACAAACACACAAAAAATGAGAACATTTCCAGACTTTGTGTGTGCGTGTTCAGTGTGGATTTATATATCTGCGCACATAATGAATTTTAAATCCTGTCCCAGAGATGGCTGATTGGAAAGAAAACCCGCATTAAAGTTAATTTGCTTCCTGAACATCATGAACACATTCAGACTTATTGGCCTTGTGTACCACCACCAAGCATGAAAGCACGTGACAGTATTGTTTGTCACTCAGTGTGTGTGTGTGTGTGTGTGTGTGTGTGAGTGAGCAGGATTGCGCTGCAACGGCACTGCTGGTTTTCACAAGACTTTTTGGATCAGCAGCACGTGTATATGAACCAGTTATCCTTTCAGTGCTCTCAATGGAAGCAACATCCCAGTCATCTTTTCACTGCTTTTCAGCTGTTTTGTTTTACTCAAGCAATGTACTTCCCACTTTTTAGGGTATTAATTTATTATAAGAACCCTATCTTCCCCTGTCGTGTTTGGTAGCTTATGTCTATGTAAATAGAATTGAAAACCAAGGAGATGCTTGTACAAAGATTTCATTATTGTTACTTTTTTTTCCTCCCTCGCCTCAAAATTAGTGTGGATCTGTGTTGAATCAACACAAAGCTGACCTTGGTGCCGCAGCTTTGGGTGCACGTAGCGTATTTCCTGCCCCCCCCCCCCCCTGCCCCCCTTGACACTTGGCAGAGGATGTTCGGTGTGTCAGTGTGAATTGTTTATCTTGATGTATGTGCCCTGCAATTGGCTGCGGTAGTGAAAATGAAGGTATGGATCTTTCGGACCACAATCTTTCTATCTTGGTGCGTGTGCTATTCAAGGCCTTACTTTAGTTTTGTTGGTTTTTGATTGTTGTTGCTTCATGCCCACACAAACCGATGGTAATGTATGGATCCAACGCCATTGTCTACCACATTTCCGATGCTCACATGATAAGTGCCCTGTAACAATACGCTTCACACCAGTGGGCCATATTTCCATCAGGCCAGCCTTTTATTTCCTATTTAATTTTCTGAATGAAAGCGCAACGCCCCCCCCCCCACCCCCCCGATCGCATTTTTTCTTACTTATCAGCCAGGCCATCGTCGGCCCTTTCAAAGCCAACAATCCTGGTTTCAAATAGGCTTGTTCGGCAGGTGACAAGATGTAGCTCATTTCACTCACAGACCGGCAGCAAGGTCACCACCACTCTCTCAGGTTCATTTTGTGGGAGGTGGGAGGGAGACAGGGGGGAGGAGGAGGAGGCAGCCGCCGCCGAATAAGGCCTCGTCCTCTTGCCTGGAGGTCATTCCCAAAGCCAGTCATCATATTCAGTCGGATAAGGGAATTGTTGAGATAAGTGTGTCTGTGTATGTGTTTCAAACTATATATAGACACTATGGCTATACATGCATAAAGTACGCACGTCTTAAGTTTGCCTGCTTTAGTCTGCTAGCATTTCTGTAATTACGATGCCCGCATGGAGATCCTGATAGAGAGCCGGTGAATTATTAGCATATCCCCACCGTTGGCTATTCTGGGGGATTTTCTGTAATAAGAGGCCCCTTTGTACTTTTGCCTGTCCTCTTGTGTGGCTGCCGGGCTTGTCAGCCTGATAGTTTAATCAGCCGACATGTCACAACCGGTGCTGGAGTGGGACTGCGGCCCTGTAAATGCAGATTCATATCTAAGTTACATCATTGAATTACATTTTCTGTCTAAATAGCGGGAGGGGGCTGGCGCAGGGGCTGTAATAAAACTAATCTACATACAGCCCTGGGTGGATAATCACATCTAATAAGTGGGGACTCACGCCCCTATTAGCAGGCAAACGGTGGGGGGGATGACGGAGGACAATTTGAGGAGTCAGCTGTGCTCGCTAATTATCTCTTTCGCCCGACGCCCGAGTGTGTTTGTGTGAGGGCTGAGCGACCTGAAGAGGTTCCGCCGCATGTGTGCAGCAGGCCCATCTTGAGCGCACGCCTCACTCATTTTTCAGGGTGGCTCGGATCAATGAGCCTGATTTATCACCAGTGAAGATGCACCATGTCCCAGTTTTCATGTTTTCGGTCTACAGTGGTACCTCAAAATTCTGAGATATCTGCCACTGAGATTTATTATATGTTGACTAATTCATTCCAGAGTTCAAAGCGCCTCCATAACAAAGTAATGTTTTTTTAAAAAGTCAAAAGTTTAAGTATACCTAGATGTTATCACAAGACTCAAAAATCACAAATGGATAAACTCAAAAGTTGGACAATGTCGTTTCATTCCGCATATAAAATGAAGTTAGCCAACAAAGTGAGCAAAAAAGTTGGCAATTGCTGGCAACCCAGTCCGATTAAGTGAATGGGAGCCAGAAGCAGGAGCATCGCAACCTATACACGAGAAGAATATTATTTGATAGTTTCAGGAATGTATGGGATTATTTTTCAGCAGGCGCAGTCAAAGTGTATCCAAATTCTAATCATTTGTTGACAAAATGTTATTTTGTACATGCTTGGGATGTAACAAGGTACCAAAATAAATAACTTCTCAAACTCCAATTGCTTGACTTAGGGTAGTTTTTATTTTTTTCCAGTGACAGAAAATAGCAACAGCACATGCGTGTCTTCACCTTAAGCCATCCTAGCTATCTCAATTTCCGCTTTTTCTTCGCTTCTGACAACAAAGTGGCGAAAATTGGGGGGAAAGTGAAGGAAATGCAACCATGTGAGGTCTTCAGAGGGTGCCCAGAAGTCTTCTGAGCTTCTCAACATGCACGCATAATAACCAGCAAATCCAGGGGGGCCCCCTCAAAAATGAGTTTATGAAAACTGGGATTTGCTTTGAATGGTGGCCTCACGTCTTGTGTGTCTTTTGTGAACCCCCTCAAGGTGACAAGCGTAACACTTCACCTTCTTAATCTGCCCTGACCTCCAGCGTTGCGTGCCGCCGCCCTCCGGGCACCATTATCCCAACCCGAGGCCTGTGGCAATGTGTACCTCTCAGTTTTGAAATAGGACGTTCTTCCAGGCAACTAGAGTTTCGAGTGTCACAGTGGCATCAGCATGTTGCAGCAGAGAGAGACTGAGACTGGAAGACTCACAGAATGGGGGCGGCGTGGACTCCTTGGAAATGTGTTGGTCCCTTGAAGGGTCAAACACCTGTTGTGAATTTTGCTTTTTTAGTTTCTTGTTGGAGAACAGAAGAGTGTTCAAAAAAATCACCCAAACATTGGACAGCTGCATGTAATGTCTGCATTCAAAGGTTTGGAGAAGGTCAAATCAAGTTTGCCTGAAAAGGTGCAGTTTAGATTGATGATGAAATTTCAACCCCCCCCCCCCCCCCCCCCCCAAAAAAACCCCAAATGTCCTCATTGTCTTTGGTCAATAACTTGTAGCCGGAATCAAACCCTGCACCTCTGCACTGTGAAGTTGACGAACGAACCACTGGATCACCGGGCCAACCTTGGTCAAACGCCAAAAGATCAGTATTGAGAAAATGCCAACTTTCACAGGTAGCGCGAAAGGTTTGTCACACATTACTTCAGAAGCCAGAAAAGTGCAGTGTCGATATTGTCCCCTACCCCTCACATTTCATGCCAGAAAATATTTTTTTGGAATTGAGTTTGCAATCATATGCAAGCCATCAGTAAAGCTTTTGGTGACCAATATTTCCCAAATACTGGCCCGTGGCGAAGAGGCCCTTGATGATACGATGAAAAAAATGAATCCCATCCTGTGATCGAGATTCACATACAACATCGCACACGGAACACTGAATTATTCAGAGGCCGACTCGTGTCGTTTTACATTAATGACACTATGATAGGAAATTAATGAAGCATTATCCATTTATGATTTTTTTTTTCCACCTGACTTATTAATACCACACCCACCAGGTAAAAGTTAGCTTTTTAATTGGCGGACAAGCATTAGGAACATGATCTTCATGGCCACTTAATCACTGCTGGCCATCAATTATTGACTGTAAATGTTTCCACTGAGGGCTGCCCCCCCCCCCCCCCACTCATGCTCGCTCACACTTGCACACGCACTCATAGTCTCCTCGTAGTCTCACACACAGACATTCCACTTACTCTCTTATACACACACACACACACACACATATGAACAACACAGGCCCCAGTACTTCAAAATGACACGTTTGGGTGAAATTCACAGCGACATTATCATCATCTCGGCTAAGTGGGCAATCTCCAGGCTCCGGCGTACTGTTAACGCGCTGGGTTTTTTTTTGGGGGGGGGGGGGGGGGGGTTACCCCGATTGAACTGTCGAGATGCGATGCGAGGCGTGGTGAGGCGATGCGAAGCCCCCCGACGCGCTGTCGCCACATTACCTAGCTAACTTGAGACTCCTGTTTCACCAGAGAGCTATCACATTTCATAACATGGAAAAATAACACTTTAGCAAGCAACAGCGTTTGAGTGGGGTGGGGTGGGGGGGGGCAGGTGGGAAAATGGCACCTCCAAATGAGGGTTAAGGCCATATCATTGTCTTGCTTGCCAACGCTCACCGCCGCCTCCAATAATTCCTCTGACCTTCGGCGCCATGCGGCTAGTTCGACATGGAGGGGTGAGCTGCCGGGGAGACGATCCTTTTCATGCCGCCCCGCTCCTCCTCAAAATGGCTTTTTCTTCTCGCAGACAATCATCTGATACGCGAGCTGAATGAAATCACAGATTACATAAGAAAAGGTCCTCGCAGCCGCACACCGCTGCCGATAAGGCCGCACCTGAAGTGACTGCTCTCACTGCGCCGCAGTCATCTGCCTTATCTGCTCTCCTTCCTTCCTTCTCCCTTTTCTTCCGCCTATTAACCTCTGCTCTTGATTTAAAACATTGCGATGGTGCCCGGCCGAGCAGATTAATATGTAAATGTCTGTAAAGCTTTATAATTACAGAAGATTAACTGTATTGTAGTATAATACTGGAGAGAGATGCTAAATTCCATCCATTCTCAGGTGCATAATAATCTTTTCACCTCTTTTTTTTTTTTTAACAAGAGGAAATATTTCCCTTTTCTCCAGAACAAAGCGTTAAATAAGAAATGATATCCATTATGCATTTGTGGATGAAAAATAATTCATCACATGTGCGTCTCTATGTGTGTGTCAGAGCGTGTGTGTGTGTGTTTGTGTGTGTGTATGTGTGTGTCTGCTTGTGAGAGACAGAGAGAAAGAGAAATAAGAGAATTTTTGATCTTGGTTTTCAGGAAGGTGAGAACGGCCACCTTCGACGTATGAATTTTCAAGTCTGTCGCTAAACCTTTACAGGCGGACACTTTGAAGAAAATGTATTTAATATTATCCCCCCTCCCCTTTCCACATGAGGTATTCTTCAAACATATTCCGAGACAATCTGAATGAAGTGGTTTCCGTGGTGGAGCGTTTGTGATGGAATCAGAAGAATATGCCGCTACCAGGGCGCTTAATTAAACTCACACACATATGCGCTGATATTTGATGGCGTGTGAAGCAGAAGGGAGGGAGGGAGGTGTCTCATTAAAAAAAAAAAAAAGACATGACAAGAGTCACAGTGCCACACTGTGGGCTGGAGGGATATGAATCATATTAAAACGTAACATCGGGTATATGTGTACATGTAAAATAAAAGTGGATGAATTAAATACAAAATAAAAGGAATAACATGACAGAGGAAGACGGGAGCCGAGGCACACAGGGTGAAACTAATAAGGTGAGTACTTCTCCAGGGTATCAAAAGGGATTCCCACAATATTGTGCAGCAACTGCTTGTCAGAGTTGACTGGAAAAAAGAAAGAAAGAAAAAAAAAAACGCTACAGTATTGCACGGAAATTAATTGAAACATTGAGAAACATACCAGACACAGCAGAACAGTTTAGTTGCTTCTCAGAACCAACCTATGGCGACCGGCAACACTGTGGAGAGACCACAATGTTGCCTGTGAAAAAAAAAAAGAAGACAATTTTAGAGAACTGAAGCACAAAATGCAAGAAGAAGGCAGGCTGGCAGAACACGGATTTTTGATGGCTTCCCAGAAAACAAACATCACTGTCGAGAGATCATCAAGATTTAGAAGGAAGGAAGAAATTAGGCAAGGCAAAAGAACTTTCGTTACATTTTTCTTGAAATGTCGTTATCTACAATCGTGACCTGTTTTATTAATCCATTCATTCATGCATCGATTTTCTCCACTACTGGTCCTTTTTTGGTCTTGAGTGAACTGCGGCCTATCCCGGCTGGCTTTGGATGATTGCTCTGGTACCGCTTCATCTGAAAGAAAGACACGTCACACAGAGTGAACATGCAAACACCACACAGATTTGATTCAGACGGAAATCCCAACTCAGATCTCTTGACTGTGTGGCAGACATCCAAATTTGAATCTTACACGAGGCATAGCACACTAAGAATATTTACTACTTGTTCATATTGGATTCATTCCTGAAGACCTCTTGTCCAACACCGTGCAGTCTATCATCACATTTTTTGTGTGCGTAATTATGAGCCTGCAAAAACGCATTTAACAACAAAATCACTTTTATATGCAATAAGTATATTAATATGTAACAACAGAATACGTTCTTTGTACTTGAACATCAAACTCACTTTTTTTTTTCTAAATAAATCATTGACATGTATTCCAGTGTGATCATCCTTCCATCTTATCCGAAAACTTTACACATTCTCCTCTCCTTTTATGCGGCAGAGATTATCCTTGCGGGGGTTTAACGATATTAAAATCAGAAATCAGTAATTAAATGAGAACATGGCCAACGTATCCTCAGGGTATAACATGTACAGCAGATATTTTCATGCTGTAGGTGGTGGGGAGGGGGGGGGGGAGGGGGCATCACCAAATCCATCAACAGTGGAAATAGGCTGAGAGCTCCTGCATGGATTACTCAAGTGTAGTTTTGACTGTTGATATTAAGGTTTTTGTTCGTAATAACGCCCCCCCCCCGACCCCCACCCCCCCAAATGAAATGATGACAATAGCTTAGCATACATTAGAAGACAACAGCTGACTGATCACAAAGTAGCACAAGAACATTGTTTCCAAAAGGCGGCGGAACTTTTGCCGTGTTTCACAGAATCGGATGCTTTTTGCAATCTCTGAAAGACTTCCCGCCGGCATAGCGACTTCCTGGTATCAAGTGTGTTCGCCAGATAAGACGAGGAAGTCAGGTCTTGTCGGATGCTTCACTTATCTCAGCGAGACGCGAGAGGCAGATTGCATTTCAATCCACATGTATTATCTCAGACGCTTTGAGGTATTTTGTCGAAGAGCAACTCAGCTACTTAGAACGCTTTCAATGTTCATCCGGGGATGCGCTTGAGAAAGTTTTTTTCCTCCCCCACCCCCCCACAAAAAAAATACTTCCTAACCCTAACCCCAAAAAAAAAGAATCCTGTCTCGCAATGGCTTAGAGATTCACTTCTCCGCATTCTTTGTGTAAGAAAATGTCTAAATCAAACGCGGTTATCTTAAGCACCCCCCCCCCCCGCCCCCCGATTACCGAATGAGTTCGCAAAACTCTTTCCAACTTATTTAGCCTGATTTGTTTATCTCGGAGTATTTTAACCCCTCCCTTGTTGAAATCCTCTTTAATTTATTGGTTAAAAAAAAGCACAGAAAGGGAATACAGAGGGGGGCTTTAACGCCGGGACAAACCAAAGTGCACATCCAAGACAATCCCGGCGCTACCTGTGCCATGAAGATTAGACCATTGTGCAGGGCGCAATGTTATCGTGCCAAGTGAAGACGGTGCACTCGGAGAGTCGCCAGTAAGGTGCTTAAGATATACAGTTTTGTCACGGGATTTATTGATACGGTTACAGGGAGAAAAGGTGACCTGGTATCTTGGATAAAGTCCTCGCCGGAGACACTTTGGGGATTTTTATGATGGTATATATATATTTTTTACACCTCCTCAGCAGTGTTTCGGGGGGTGTTTGCGCCTTGCTAACATTTCGGCGACAGAAATCAAAATCCTTAGTGAACTAAACCTCCATAGATGAAGCCCGACCATTTTTGGCCTTACCCTAACCATATTTCTCACCTTACAAAGACTCCAAGCATCAGCACCCTATCCTCTAAACACCCTATCCTGACTCTAACCGTGACCATTTGAGATCTTAAACCTCATCAGTCTTAGGCTAGGCCACAGTACACAAACCCAAACCCTAACTTTCCAGAGATCGAAAGCCTCACCAACCTTACCGGTAAAGTTCTCACCCGAGTTCCAACACTCATTACTAGATCAATTGGAAGACTAAGCACCTAATCTTGGCGCTAACCCCAGCCACTCACCTGACAGTGTTCAGAAACCTCACAAACCAACATGGGCGAGCGACCATTTCAAAACCACTTGTGTCCACGACCGATTGTAAATCCTAATCAACTAAAAATAAAATCAAGTCGTTGATGTGTTAAAATATCACATCCGGATGTAATGACTTGAGAGACCATTAAAAAGCACCGGGATCATATAACAAAATCGTAATATATCTCAAGGACTTAAAAGGATGATCCAATCCTGGAGCGAGGCTCCGCTCGAGGACGCCGAGGTGGACTCTGGGTTGGAGCAATAAACAAATGAGCAGAATGGCGTCGGAAGTGGCACAGTGTTCCGTATCAGAGCTCTGCTGCGTCGGCACTCTGATTCCGTTTGTGCTCTTACATAATTAAATTTGGACTTGGACGGCGCTTTTTAAAGAGATTATGCGAGCATATGTCGCTTGAACACGTGCCAGCCTGTGAAGCGCGCCTCCTTTTCATGAGCGCGTATTAGCTTTGGAGAGTTTATTGGAAATTAGAATGAAGTTTGCTGCCAACCGTTAATGAATTGGCCTTATGATGTGAGTCCAAAAGGAGGCGAGCGTGCTGGAACTCACTTGTCATCAGGATGAAGGAGAAAGGTCTATTAAACAGACTACATTTTGTTTTTAATTTCACTTTAACTCAACAGCAAAGACGCTTCATATACCTCACTTTCAAATAGCTTTTTATCCTGTTGTGTCGAGTATCGGAGGCAATAGTATTGTTGCTTTTGCAATTGAGCACGTTACGCGGATGTATGCAATATTAGAACAGAAAATGTTGAGAATTAATATTATTGCATCAGCTGTACCTTTTTTATGTATTCTCTTCTCAATGAGGATCACATCCTACATTTGAATGCTTCAAACAATTTCAATATTGCCATTGGATAAATAATAGGCAATAAGTGCAAATACATTGGACTCAATGGAACCATTTAGTAGAAAGAAAAAAATGACTCATGTTTGTTTGTTTTTTTGTATGTTTTCCCACTAAATTCGTATTGGGCTGCGCTGATTCTGATTGACTCCAAACCGAGTGCACGGATTCACTCTTGGACAGAATTCAGTAGCTCAACCCAAATTAATGGGATACTTTTAGTGTTATTTTGTTTACTCTGCACCATCATTTCTGTCCTCATGGCGAGTCCACATTTTCCTGCCACGCATTCATCAGGAATGGGAGCGGACAAGCCAGTTGGCTCCAGTTGAACGCGTGCACATATCAGACTGTGCTCCCCTCCCCGCATCTGTCATTTTCTCTTTGCTTGAAACATGGCCGCTGTCAGCGCACCGGCTGAATATATCACTCAGCCGCTAGCTTGCCTTTTATTCCTGTCTTGCTCCGCCGTCACCACTCCGGAGCGGCTGTGAGGGTCCGTAAAGGTTTAAGCGGTTATTCCAGTCATTATTGGCTGTTAAATCTGTTGATGGTCGTAAAGGCCCAGCCTGTTCTCCCCCCTCTGTGCCTCAGAGGTCAGCCGATGGTCTGGTTTATGGGCTCGCAGCACCGTGCATCATGACTGGGGCTGCCGGTTCATTCCAGACTCCTCCTCTCCAGCCACTTTCCATCCCGTGGGCAGGACGGATGGGTAGGCAGGCTATCTATTTTTCCAGTGTCGGCCGGGTTAAACCAAAGCGGCGAAAGGCCGCCGGAGTGCCATATTACTTCTCGTGGGCTGATGGGGGGGGGTGCCCCCGCCGTGATTTGTGACACGGCACGATATGAATTGACTGGACTTGCAAGAGTGGAGGCAACCGTTACGGGTGGTGCCGACGTCAAGAGCAATCCAGAAAATTTATGCCGCATTTCAAGAAATTGTCATTTTATTACAATCCTATAAGTGTGAGAGTGAGTTACGTGTCCTCGTAAGTTTGCGGCGTTTCCCCCATTCCGTTTATCGGGAAGCCCGAATTCCCGAGATCACTGCTGGGTTTCAAAATAAAAACGAACAACATCAATTTTATTTGACGTATTCAATAAGGGCTTTGCCTCACGTTCACTCTTGTTATGTGAGACCACATCAGTTACGACTCAAGGAGACTGGAGGACGACTTCTGTCATACCGAGAGCTTGTTCATCACATTGACACATTATTAACAACGGTAAAAACTTTTCAGGCTTGTGATTGAAAGCAGCCATTTTATTTTTTTATTCAAGAATCCCTTTCGGAAACCTTTGTTCCTGTGAAGAAAAGTTACATTTAATGGTGTTTCTGCCAGAAAGGGACGATGTTCTCACTGTCGCTTCCGTGTGCAAATAATTCATTGACCTGCCAATTATTATCTCGCAAAATAGGAGGCAGGAAGCAGAAGAAGGTCCCACTAAAGGACCGCTGCATCCGAGTCAAAGATACTTGGATGTTTTCCTCTTCCTTTTTATGGCTCACTCATTTTTGAAGGCTTTCTTTTTGAGCCACACACCAAGTGTGCTGTCGTTACTGCGAAATGCCGGCGCCTTTATTGCCAATGCCCCTGGTGACCTCACCTTACTGAATGAAGTCATTGACTGGGCTGCGGGACGACAAACCGGCATTCCGCGAAATTAATCAGGTCTATCAGAAGCAAAGCGGCAGAATGTTGTATGGCTATGCCACCGCCGGACTCAGGGAGTTGACAGCCAGCTGATAGACCCACGGCCGTCATATTAAAGTACATGAAAGGCCGGCATCTCAGATAAGCTGTGATGGTGAACGGGGGCCTCTCAGCATGAGCCGGTTGAGTGGAGAATGACCTCATCCCTAAAGCCACCAAGCACTGTAATCGGGTTTAAAACAATCCAGAACCTTCAACAGGGTTACAAGCCCCAGTAGGAGGGGATTTTTGGTTTCTTGCTCAAGGACATCTTGGCAATGCTCAGTTGTTGATTCCATACATATCCAATCTTTATTTTTCTTTCTGCATTTCCTAATGTCTCTTACAAGTCGATCCAAGACATGTTTTTAGTTGTGCAAACTTCTGTTTTGTAAAGCATGGATTTGGCAAACTGATCTGGTCGAACGAGCATAACAAATCCAACCTGTCAAGAAGTCAGCAATAAACAGATACAGGTCCAATCACTGATATTATCTGGAATTTGTTTTCTTATTGTTTTTAATTAAAGGAGTTATATTTGTGAGTGAATTTTGCATTCAATCACAGATAAAGGTTCACAAGTTTGAGTTGCATACTGGTAGCATGAGTGGTTGATTTATGGATTTTCATAGACGGATGGATTGAAATTATTCTGTGTGTTGGTTTGTAAGTCAATTTACTCATATATCGGAACAGCTTTCACCATTGAAATAGATTGAAATGCAATTAATCCTGAAACATTAGGGGAGGAAGCTCAATCATCTGGGAGGGCCACGAAAGCCGCTACCGCACCTGGGTAGGATGCCTCTCCTCTGCCTCGTTGGTGAGGTGTAACGGACACGTCCCACCTCGAGGAGGACCAGGGACTGACCCAGGACATGCTGGAGAGACCGCGTCTCCCAGCCTCGGGGCCCCTCCGGAAGTGTTAGACAAAGTGACTGGGGAGAGGGAAGTCTGGGCTTCCCTGCTGAAGTTGTTAATGACCCGGAAAGAACTTCTGAAAAAGGTTCTTTGTGTTGCATGATCACATAATCTTGTTCTTATTCTAGTTCATTACATGCTGTTTGTCACCTTGATACGATGCATGTCAGGACCCCTGTACTGTGCTTGAGCTCTGCTCTTGCCATTGTTCTTGGACGATAGCCGGCAAGGTCCAACCTGAAGGAATAGACAGCCGAATATACATCACGTAATCCGGAGCAGAGCCGTCAAGTAATTCGTGAGTTCTCACAGGAGCAACTGCATCGTTCTGATTCAGCTCTCCCAAATTGACTTTGGACATCTACTAATACTTGTTGCCGCATGAGTATATTTTCATCTCACTTTGAATGTCTCAGCGTGTCAACTCTGAGTTCTACATTGGACTTTTTGTTGCCTGAAAGAGTAAGTGAGAGTTTCACACAGATTTATGAGTGCCGCAGTCGTTGAAAAGCCAGAAAGGCCCTTGTTGAAGATGAGGAGCCAATAGCCCACAGACTCGAAGCTTTGTGATGTTAACTCTTCCGCACTCTATGGGGAAAGATACACCCTATTTGATCCTTTTTCAGCCAAATAGACTTTATTTTACCGTTTTATAGCTGTCTTTCTTGTGCGAGAAAGGCACTCTTTTGCGATGCTTGACAGCGCGAGCGTGTTTGTGTGTGTGCCTCCAAGAGAGGGGGCTGATGGGCGGTGGGGGGGTGCGTCTGGATTCCTGAGCTGTGTGAAAAGGATCGCCTTCTCTTGGGGGTGGAATTTAATGAGATGATCAATGACCCTAAAGCTTCGCATTCACAACACGGAGAGGCAAGAATGAGCGGCCACGGACTAAATGGGTTAACTGTGATTGTGTTTGTGGGGCCCTCTTGGAAATGCGAATTGTTTCTGAACTCTGTCTTTTGATTGCACAGCCTTTCTTTTGATGTAGCTGTGAGATGGACGCAAACAGCTCGAAAATTCTTTTTCAAGTTCCCGTAATCGATGAGTGTCTTATTTGTCAATAGCTATTTTCGTTATTTTGACCGAAATGGGTCATACCTCTGGCAACAAACGAACCGACATCTCTCGGCCCATACAACAATTTGTTCTGACTGATTTTCTGTTAATTGCTCTCACATTCGCCTCTCCTTTGCTTTGAACTGCAAAGGGAAGGACGGCAGAAGGGACGGTAGGTTGGAAACTGTACTGACAGAAAGCAGCAAGTTCTCACTTTGAATTAAAGGCCACATGAGCCTTTGTCGGATCATGTTGGCCATCACGCAAGTCCGGTATTCATTTGTAGTTTGCATACGAAGTAGCCTGCACTCTCTTCGGAGTACAATAAAGCCCGCTACACCCATACCAATTTTTAAAATCATTCATGACCAAACCACACTAGATGTCTGTCATATATGTATATTCAAGACTAACCTGTGAGAAAAAGCATGGTGCCACAGCATATGCAGACTGTTAGATAATCACTGCCAAAACTGGACTGAGAAAAAAAAAAGTACTACAATGTAGACCATACGTAAGACATGCTTACAACACAGAGTTCAAACTTAAGGCGATCGCGTAACTCAGTTGAACACGGAAAGAGAGCAGCGGCAACAGAGTGCAACGTTAACGAGTCAATGTTATAACTTGTTGGTTAAGTGAACTGTGTCGCTGCTTTATTAAATACGTTTTACTGACATCTGATCGTGCTGTTGGCATTTACTTGAGCTCAGCTCCATCTAGTGGATGCATTGCAGATTGTGTCTTATAATGCTATGCGTCCAATATATGAAAAAAAAGACAAAATAGGCCATTCATTGAAGGTGCGCCTCATAATCCAGTGTGCCTTTTAGTGTGGAAAATACGGTCGTCTACTTATACTACCTTCATCCATCCATTTTCCGAACCGCTTGATCCTCACTAGGGTCGCGGGGGGTGCTGGAGCCTATCCCAGCTGTCTTCGGGCAGTAGGCGGAGGACACCCTGAATCGGTTGCCAGCCAATCGCAGGGCACACAGAGACGAACAACCAACCACGCTCACATTCACACCTAGGGACAATTTAGAGTGTTCAATCAGCCTGCCATGCATGTTTTTGGAATGTGGGAGGAAACCGGAGTACCCGGAGAAAACCCACGCAGGCCCGGGGGAGAACATGCAAACTCCACACAGGGAGGCCGGAGCTGGAATTGAACCCGGTACCTCTGCACTGTGAAGTCGACGTGCTAACCACTGGACTACCGGGCCGCCCCACTTATACTACCTGTACCTGTTAATTTTTTTTCTTACTTCAAGCTTACACAACAACCATTAATAAAATCTCAACATGTTCTTAAGTCAGATTTTTAAGTGATAAGCAAGTGAAATGCCATTAAACAAAAAAACGGAAAAATAATAATAATCTGTTAAGGAGACAATAACAAATCATGTCATTTCATTTGAGCTATTCAGTCTTTTTATTTTTTTTAATTTATTTTATTTTTTTTATTCTATTCAGTTTTTGCAATGTGGTAGTAGATGGGAAACATGGGAGAAGCTGGGTTTACAAACTAACAACACAACCAGTTTCGCTTCTGTTTTTAATAGCACGAGCTTCGGGACACTTTCTAATTCGCTGCCGTTCGATTTCACATGACAATCACAGAGTCCGTGGTTCCACCCAACTCTGTTGACCACACGCAGAAGTGTTTGCAATCGTACATTTTCAACAGGTTTAACATTTATGATTGTCGGCCCTGCCCTGGAGAGGTTTCAGAGCAGTTTATGGAAGGAAAAATATTCCCAAAATACCGCAACCCACAGGATAATCCATAAGTATAAACCTTATAATCAATTTTTTTTCCAACCTTGGAAAAATGCTCAAAGTCAGGCCTGTCTTTGGTTTGTGTGGACCCTGCTCCGGTCAGCAACCACAAAATACACTTTCTACTACTGTTGTAGGTCACGTGTCATGACAATGGAAGGTCACTGTCTGGTGTGCCCCCGTCCCCTCACACTTTGCCGATTGTGATAGTGAAGTGGGGGCGGTTGGGAGCGATGACATCATGCAGCAGCCAATGTTTGAAGTGCCAGTCCTGAAGGAACCACTTACAGCAATTAGGATATCCTTTAACAAGCGTTTGCGCAACATTGGCTGGTTTTTGGCATTTGCCTCGCTGTCCCTGCCTACTAACTAGCAAGGTTTGATCTCCCGTAATTATCCGCCCAACCGGCTCCTCACTCCTGACAGCTCCCTCCCCGGAGAGGGCTGAATTCCGCGGCTACTCACTGATTGCATCAAAGTGTCAGAAATTGCAACATCAAAAATAATAACTGATATTCCAGCAAGCAGGCGGCGCTTTGAATATTTCCTTTAAAACGTCCTCTAATTTGTGTCTCGTTCGGTGCCAGCCAGCCAGCCAGCGCGTGTGTGACTGCGCCGGGCTTAAAGCAAATAAAAGCAGAGGAAGCACATTCATTATTTAACTGCTATTTACATATGGCAGACTATTCTGTCTGAACTGGCATGAAATAGATAAATGCTCATTCTGGTGTTGCTTCAGCACCATCCTGCATTTCTTTCAGGACTTGTTCGGCATCTGCACTCTTGGCCGCCTTCCCTCACGGCGTGCCTCATCATTCTTAAGTCTTTGTTATCCTCGCTCAGCAAAGCTAATAGACAGACAGGTGGTACGCAATCTAAGAGAGCAATCTGCTAAAATTGTGAAAACAACACCAAAGAGACCCCGATTTCCCTTGTGGGATTAATCACGTCTACCATCAAGCTATTTATCCATTGTCATTTTCTCTCAAGTCACACGCTGTTTACCTTTCATACTCGCAAGAGCTCGCATTTCACGGCAATCAGTAGAGTTAGTTTCAGGGTCTAAGTAGCATGCTTCCTTCAAAATACTTGTCAAGAAGTCAGCAAAAATGTGATTTTATTTTTGGCACTACTCACTGGAATCTCTATTGGGACAGTTGTGCGGTCACGAGCATTCGTCAGTGCATGTGGACTGCAACGCTCACTGTCAAATGGAAGCCCCGAGCAGTGCTGCTGGTAGCATTAGCATTGACTCCACTGTCCACAGCTGGAAAAAAAAACAAAAACATATCAATATTCTATCACCCAACGTGTGTCCAGAGGGTCCACTTGCAGCGATGTTAGCCTGCTCTTTGAGGGTGACATCCATATTTCAACACACATCTTGACTTTGCCGACCTTGCCGAGTTGTGCATTAATAACACATTCATAATACATCATCTTCCCCCTTGTTCCTGGCGTGTACCCCGTTCGGTTCGACATGGGTGTAATCCGTTTTTAATTGTGGACATCAGAGGAATCATTTGCAAGCGCTTCACATGCTTAAGCGTTGCACAAAAAGGCCATTTGCATCACATGCCCGCCGTCTGCGGATGGGGTTGGTAGGCGCGCTCATGGTGAGTATCACTTCCGCCAATTGAAAGGGACAATTGTGTGTTCAAGCAATGAATCGAGGGAGACAGTTGGCCAAGCTTTTTTGCAAGAGTGAAATTAAAATCAGCGCGGCGGCGAATGGGGCTGCTTCAGCGGCATAAATTAATGCCAGACGAGGGAGAAGAGGCAGGTTTGCTTTGCAATGACAAATGTTGATTTCCCCTGAGGTATTGAAAGTGATTTGACCCAGTCATTCTTTTAAATCACAGACAGGAGATGATAAATGTGTTGCTAATGAGGCCTCTACATTTTATCTTGTGCTTTTCCTCCTGCAAAAGAATCGGCCAGCATTCATAGGGGCACTTGCTATGTTTGCGTACGGATCGAAAAGCAGACGTTGCCATTTATTTTGTTGGCACTTCTCCACAGCTATTCTAAAAGAACACCACGCTCCGTTAAACTCATCATTCAGAATGAGACACGCTGACAAAAAAAAAAAAAAGCAATAAACGATATTTACAGTGTCCGGTATTTACTTTTTGACAAATAGCTACGAGACACATTTTATTCGCAGGAGAATGAGGGCAGTGAGAGAACAGACTTCAGCAGCAGAGTGGAGACCGTGGCGTACAATATGACAATGTCCAAGTGCTAAGGCACAATGACAGCTAATAAAGATGAGCTCGGGTCCATATATTTTTGATATACTGTACTGTATGGCTTCCGCTTTGCATGGTACATTTTTGCCTTGCAGTTGTAGATGTAGCGATGAGCTGCGTGAACAGACAACGGTTTTCTATAGAGTTCCTTGAGCCCACATAGCAATGTCCTTTACACAATGATGCCGATTTTCAATGCAGTGCTCCCCAAGGGATTGAAGGTCATGGGCATTCGATGTTGGTCTTCAGCCTTGCCCAGCATGTTTTTGGAATATGGGAGGAAAGCAGAGTAGCTGGAGAAAACCCACTCAGGCACGGGCAGAATATGCAAACTCCACACAGGAAGGTCGGAGCCGGAATCGAACTCAGCACCTTTGCACTTAGAGGCCGATGTGCTAACCTGTCGTCCACTGTGCCACCTGTTATTAAGATGACTCTAATTTGTTCATTGAATTAAAATTTACAATGATTCCGAGGGATTGTAGTGCGTTGTCTTATTTATGAATGAAATCCACCACACACATCAGCCAAGCACAGAATCGGTATGTCTGTGCCTCGATCAAATCCGCCCAAATCCCTGTTACACCACCTGCGCAGCAAAATAGACCCTGCTTTGTGCCAGTCTAAAATGTCACCAAATTGCGAGTCTTAAATTTGGTTTCATTAAGCCTGCACATACCCTGAGTGACTGTTACTTTCCTTGGTTGCAATGTCCACGCAATTGGTTACAGAAATGATGTACGGATACCTCCCACAGCTAGTTGTGGAGTGCAATGTAAAACAGGGGGGCTTGAGTCCCAACAATGCACACGTCGGCAAATACATCCAGCAGATGCTGCGAAAAATTGTCTGAAAATTAAAAATCAAACATATAAATCGCATTGTTCTGCAAATACACTGCCCCCCCCCCAAAAAAAGCCCCGCTAATCTCAAAACGAGTGAGTGGAATTCAACCCTGTCAGCGTTTGTAGACATTATGCTAATCTTCCGAGCATAGGCCCCTCTGTGTTTTTTTTTTCCTCTCCCACCTCACATCTCAAAGCTAAGCACTTTGCTTTATATACACATGACAAAAAGCAGAGCTCCAGGAGCTGTTAACAGCACGGCTCTCATTATCTGTGTCGCCGAAGGAGACGAGGGGCTCCTTTCAGGTGCAGATGTAGAGCATCATTGATAGGCTCCTCCTTTATAGCCGCGGCACCCCTCTGATCAATCAGTGCTGACAGGGCGCTAGCTTTTGTGTGTGGCACACGGTAGGGACAAATGTCTGCCATGGAGCGGGGGGCACACCTGAAAAGGGGAAGAAGCTTAGACCCCCATCCTGCTTTGATGGATTAGCATGTGGAGAAATTACTTGATTATTGATATGAAAATGTTTTTTTTTTCCAAAGGGGGTAAAAAAAAAAGGTCTTGGCCTAGTATGTTTTCTCTCCCTGGTGATTATCTACCTCATTTCCGATTTCTCTCACCTATCCCCCTGATACGTCTTTAGAGAAAAGTGATGATACAAAGGAAGGACATGGGGAGGAGACACGGCAACCCCCCCCCCCCCCCCCGCCCCCAAGGCGCGACACGTCGAACCGCCCTTCACGAAATATTGTTCATCATCATATTAACAGGGCTGAACGTGCAGCGATAAGGGACAAAATAAAAAAGTAAGCAGAATGTCCCGGTGAGATATTTCAATCCTTATCCCATCACCCTCCCTCCCATCTCCATCCATCCTTCATTCATTCACAGTGAATATGAAATATAGCAAGACCTTTTCCCTGGCCCAGAAAATGATGACATAATCACCTCCCCCTTTAATTGCTTGATTTGTCAATGCCTCTCTATCCTCTCGCTCTTAAATATCTCTCCCGCTGACAGGCCCAACACAGGCTTTGGACCATACAGACTCATGTTGACGTTGCCTCAGGATAGTTACACTTGAATCAACATAATTTTGTAGTTACATGCAGTTAGGCCTTTCCAGACCTTCTCCAAAGCTATCAAGAAGCACTGACCTACATTTACAACTTAGACGAAATGTATTATATCTATTTGCATCGGTTTATGATCATTATTTCATTGCATGGGATTTGACTGCCCAGCTTCTAGAAGCTTATAGTAAATGTTGATTTTTTTTTTTTTTTGCTCAATCAAATTTCAATTAAAGGGGATGCGTAGGCAACTACTTGTCAAAAATGAATGTCATCAAAGGTTGAGAGAATGCCATTGAGGAGAGTGCAGATGTCCCCCAAACATTCGGGAACAGGTAAGGACCACAATTGTAATTTCTTGTCGTCTGGCCACATGTCTTCTTGGTAATCAAACACAGCACAACTCAGACTCTGGATCCATTCCATCCTTGACTGTACTGAATGTTAAACAAAAGGTGATCTGAAAACCAACCTACGGATACGACAGTGATTTCCGACTTATCATTACACCCCATCTTTGGTCTATGAACAAAATGAACATACAATCAATGCTCTGATTTCTGACACGATGCACGATTGAAATAAACAGTACTAATCTTAGTCATACAAACCAAAGTTAAAAGAATTTAAAATACAGCTTTCTGAGCACTGCGGAGAACAATCCGCAAGTACTGTACATCCAGCCAAACAGGTTTATAAACCAGCATCACTGTTGTCAATTCCAAAGTAAAATACGGTCTGAGACATATTCAGCAAGCGCGGGTTTGATTGATATGATCACTCTGTTAGCCAGTTATTATTAAGAACCATCACTTTGCACAATAGAAAGAAAGACATTCACTAGAAATGACCAACAGAAGCCAATGAACACAGCGTGAGTGGCCTAGCGTGAGAACTGGTGTGCCTTTTGGTTTCTCACTATTATGCCAGAGCAGGAACATATTTGCAGAGCTTTATTCAGACAAACCACCAATGTCAACCTCTGTTCATCTCTCACCTCTCACATCGGGGATTTTTTTTTTTTCCGCCTGTGTGGTTAGCGCCGTAGCAATCTGAGGAAATCGGTGCTCCTGCCTGTCGAACATCAGCGAAAATTGACGGACGGGACGAGGACTCTCCCACAATCCCGACGATGACCCCCACAAGGGAGCAGTGCCTAACTAATGGAAACAGTGTGTGCTCAGTCTGAACCCCCTCCGCCCCCCACACCCCCTCCATCAGAACACCGGTGACAAACATGGGCAAGGAAAGAAAAAGAAAAAAAGTTTGTGCTTTACAACCCTCCTCGTAAAGGCCCAGTCATAAAAGGGAAAATTTAGCCCTTCATTAGTGGTAATACAATGCACATAAGTTCCACGTATAACAATTGGGAATAGCTGTAAAGTTAGCATTTTATACCTTCTCAATCTGCGACTTGTTGGTGACCTCTGCAGAGGCAAGCCAAGGGCGAATGGATTTACTGCCACTTTACATGTCCTCCGATCGGCCGGCCTGTTTGGGGAATTAAAAAGGTGCTAAAAGACAAAATAACTGAAGCGACTGCACAGTGTCAGGATTATGAATCTCCAAAGAATCATTTACAACTTGTAACTGGAGTTTTCGTTCAAGGAGATTTCACAATAACTCATGTCCAACTCTGCTTTTTATGGCCAGCCAGGGACGAATGGAAACCTATTGCTCTTTTCCTGCTTGTTTTACCCTCTCGGCCCACTGAGATGAGGTTATTACTGCTCGCATCGCGAATAGTGGTTTTACGGCTTATATAGTATGATGGAAAAAAAAAAAGTCATAAGCCGTCAAGGTGGGAACATTTGTACTTGGCAAACTTGGAGCTCTACTGTAAATGTGCAACTATGGGCTAGTGTGACCTGTAATGGAAGGGCCCCAGGTTCAAGTCTCTGGATTTGCGATTTGCCCTGTGGGTTTTCTTGAGCAAGGAACCAAAAACCCACAAACCAATTCAGTAAGAACAAGAACTATTTTATTTTTGAATATAACCGTATTTCATAACAGGTGCTCTGTTGTTTTGTTTCTGTGCTGACTTCCTCACATTATTGAAAATGAAGGCATGATTTCAATGATCCCTTGAGATTTCAATAAGCTCAACTGTGACCCTAATAAGTACAGGAAACAGCAGTACAGAAAATGAACGTATGGAACGGAATACTGAGGCGTATTTACATTTGCTTTGGGTTTCTCTCAACTGGAGCCATGAGCTGGAGAGTGTCCTGTGCACTAGTCAATCATTCGGCCGCCATCAGTGTCAGAGGCTGGCACACACTGAGCAGGTCGGGGGGGACTTCAAGAGTGGAAGCGCGGCGGCCATTGATGAGATGAAACAGGTTGACTTCTCCCTCGTCGGAGTGGAATGAAAAACAAATGTCACACGGGGTGACGGAGTGCGTCTGCGTCTTATCAGCGCGACCGATGTGAGTGATGGCTCTTATCTGACCCCCTCTCCGCCTTCTCCCTGGTCCCCTTCCTCCGAGGCTGTTTATTATCCTAAGGTGGCAGGGTGGTGCTGGGCCCTTTGCGATCCATCTCTCCGGAGGACTCCTTCCCCCACTCTCTTATCTGACTGCTACATGATAGCCGTAGCTCTTGTTTACAGATGCCAGCCCATTTGAATGAGGAGCAGGCTGAAGGATATGACTCCTTTGCTCGACCACTTCCTGCTATGGAGGAGCCAGGTGAGTTATAGGGAGGAGGGCGAGCACATGCATCATCCTTTAGCACGCCACCGCATCATCACGTCCTATTTTGCTCCTGTGTGGGAAATAAATGGTGACTGAAAAGGGGAAAAACAGTACACACGCACACACACACACACACACACATGCGCGCATGAGAGACTAAGCTTAGTTTATCGCTTCTCGTGAATTACATTCATTTCTGTTATCATGTCCTTTTTTATTCTCTGGGTTATCTCAGCCAGCATGTGTCGTCGGTGTGTACATGAGTGAGTTGATATGAGTAGAAAGAAGCCATCTACGCCAGTGGTGGTGAGCGGGTACTCTATTGAGGTGACTGAATGGGAAGGGTCGCTCCTATATTTGCACGTGTTTTTGAAAGGAAAACCTCAATAAAGACGGCTGTTTTTTTTTTTTTTTTTTTGCCCCACCGCCCACCCCCCTCGCTTGTTCCATTTCCTTTCACCGTCCGTCCCTACCGGGATATTCCTGGTGCCTCCCTGGCAGGGCAGAATGCGCCGGTTTCCATTTCAAACGCGGCGCTCGTGTCCATCACATCACCGGGGGTCTCTCCAAAAATACATACCTTCTGTTAAAGCCCAGGGAGGGAGGGCAATGAAAGGAGAGGTGTTTTGAGGCTACCACTCGCCCGTTTCTTCCCCCTCACACCCTTGGGACTCGCTGGACTGGCAGGCTTTCCCTTCACATCCCAGTCAGCTTTCAACTAAAGCGGAGATTGAAGGCCTGTGAGCGTGCAGTCCCCCACCCCTTTGCCAACATCCCCGGCAACTGGCCGTGACATTGAAAACACTGCTTTCAAACCACCCAAAAACAAGCAGATGGCATGAGTCAAAGTGACAAAAATTCCATTGTGGGTAAATGATGATGAAGGTATGAAGGATATGGGACGAGCCATGAGATCAATGCACACCAGAACGTCACCATAGACTTCCTGTAGACTAAAACAAAAAACAAAAAAATGCATCTGTCATTATATGGTTACATAAAAACAAAGCTCTGGTGTCATTCCAACAAGATATATATTTTTAAATAAGCATATCCCATCTATTGACGGCCATGTTTAAAAAGCAATAATTTTTTAATTCCTCTTGAGGAAAGTGTTGCTGCAAAAAATAAAAGGGACTTACATTTTCTGCCAGATAAAATAGATATCCTCTCACAATTATCCTTGGACCTTTGAAAAATGCAGAACTCATAAGCTTAAGTTACCCAACAGATACAGTAGAAACTCTCAATCTGATAGGGGAAATTGTTGTGACATTACTTATATTCCCCACCATAAAACATGTATTAAGTGAACCAACAATGTTTTAAGTAACACTGTATTGGCATGCGAGTGAAAAATATAACTTAATCAAGGCTCGGTAACTCATGTGCAAATTTGCTTTTTATGGCCATCCAGGGATGGAGAGAATATTGCTCTTTTTCTGCTTATTTTTCCTACGCTTGCTCTTCCAAGATTTATATCTCGATTTGCGAGCAGTGTTTTTCCATCTCTTTTTTTGTATGACCAGGAACACAACTACAGAAACAGAGGCAACGGTTCTCAACTTGGATAAGTTACGGCTGTATATTTGTAACAGTAACTGTGTTGGAACAGCTATGGACCAATGGTTTAGGGTGTGACACGTAACCGATAGGCCCCATGACTGGCATTGGGATTTGCTTCCTATTTTCACAGCTGTCCATGACTCAGATATTAAGTTTAAGGAAAATGTACGTCAAGAGTTTACAGAAATCCAGCGCTCAAATGAAATCGAGTGAGATAAAAGGTTGAAGGAAGTTAACTGTTGTTAATAACAAAGCATTATTCAGTTAAAACACCCCTTTTTGGGGCTGCTCTTTTTGTGTATAAAACAAAAGAAGAAGCAAAACATGAATTAGTATTGAGTGGAACATGTCAAGAGTGAATGAATCGCAAAATAAAAAGTGAGAAGAAAAGGGTTCAATCCAGAGCACATGCAAAAAAGGGTGGGATGAGACTAAGCCATCATACACATGTGAAATGAAAATGTTATCGGTAAAACATCAATTTTTCCATTAATTCTTTATTGTCCTAATTGTGGTCGCAGCTGAGCTTAAGCTTTTCTATTTGATTAAGGGTACAGGGGACACACTGGAGTGGCTGTTCATTGGTCCAGGGCATGTATTAACAAACAACCATTCACACTCATATTCACACCTACGGAAAATTTTCAGTCTTCAATTAACCCAATCTAACCTATGAATGATGAAGAAGTACGCAAAGTACTTGGAGAAACGCAAGCTTGGAGATCATACAAACTCCACACAGGAAGGCCAGACAGATGATTTGAACTCAGAACCTCAGAACTGTGGGTCAGACAAGCCAACCAATAGTCCACCACCTTGCCTCATCCAAAATGAAAAAATTAAAAAAACTAAACTTCTAATTCTAACAATCTCTCATCTTGCCTTGCTTTGAAGTCAACCTCGGGTTCGATGGTGAGATGGTGTGTGACTTTTGTTTCTTGCCCAAAAATAGTATACAACTTCAGGACAGTTGGACTATATAAATCAAAGCTAAACCATTGGAGTATTGCAGCTACATTTGGGCCATGTGCAGGCTGGAGGTCATATGCTAGAGTTGAAACATGACTCAAGGTTCATTCTTCTCAGTCCAGGACTTTAAAAAAGCAAAAATGTCTCAGTTTGATCCTCACCAGATCATGCTCTGCGGTTTCTCTCATTGCACATCAAGCTGATGCACCCAACAAATCCCATTTATTGCTGTGTCATTGACCAAAGTGGATCTAATGCGCGAACAATTAGTTGATTCTTGCCTCTGGCTCTTTCCAATACTTTGTCAATTAATTTCTACTTTTAAAGCCCCGACTCTAAACGGGCGTGATCCACCTCCGACTCAACACTGCTAATTAATCACGGGGAACAGCGGCTTGCTGTCAAAAATAATGGTACTTTAATAACACGACGCATATAGCAGAGTGCATTACTCGGCGTTTCGAAATGTCAGAGGCTTGCCTGTAATACACAACGACAGGCAAACTGCTGCGTGTGCACCCCAATGTAACGTAACAAATGCATCATCCTCATAGCAAAGAGGCTATGAATAACAGCGATAATCACACCACAATGGATTCATTTGTCAGCAAGTGCGGCGTGACGACATTAGCGCGATTAGCAGGCGTCTTTATTTTCTCTTGACAGTGATGTCACAGGTGTCTCTATACTGTCTTGTGACCTTTGTTTGCTTGTGTGTGGCAGGTAATGATGGTTGGCTCTTGAGAAATGACTGTTTAATGTATTGTTTAAACATTAGCTTATGTGGTGGGACAAGCTGGCCTTATGCCGCAGCACAAACTAGTTCATTGTGCTTCGTTTGTAACTTTGTAATGTCGTAAGATGGCACCTTCACAAATTCAAGACCTCATGTGTTATGAAATGATCCATTAATGAAATGTAAAACATCAAAACCACACACACAGATATGGTTAGCGTGAGATGCTAACGTAGCCGTCATCTTCACGAAATGCACCTTATTAAAATATCACAACACAGTTGCATGGAAAAAAAGTGACAAATCAAAGCCTCTCCTAAAGCAACAATGAATGGCCTTTCATTGTATTCTTCCGATTAGCAAAATGATCGTATGTTGCTTTTAAGCTGCATTATTAATCATTCATTTTATATGGTATTTGAGTCACTTGTCTGCCATGTAAACTCCACTGGAAAAAAGGTGCACATAAACTGTAACAGCTGGAGCTGAAGGGCGTGTCGGCAGCATGTCAGCTTGTGTGACAAACAACTTCCCGGCATTGTCGACATGATATAAATTCACCGCATGTGCTTTAATATGAAAGTCACATTCTGTGGATGCAAACAATACAGGCGTGTGCAAAGAATAACAGAGTACCACACTGAGATGGGAAAATTAGCTACAATTAATAATGTGATCAATGATGAAGATCAATGATGAGGACCTATGATGTTGCCACTTGCTGTACTTTGGATGAAATTATCCATCCTCCATCCATCCATTTTCCAATCTCCTTATCCTCACAAGGGTCGCAGAGGGCATGCTGGAGCCTATCCCAGCTGTCTTCGGGCAGCAGGTGGGGGTACACCCTGAACTGGTTGCCAGCCAATTGCAGGACACACAGAAACAAACATCTGCGCTCACACTCACACCTAGGGACAGTTTAGAGTGTTCCATTGGCCTGCCACGCATGTTTTTGGAACGTGGTAGGAAATCGGAGTACCCGAAGAAAACCCACGCAGGCATGGGGAGAACATTCAAAGTCCACACAGGAAGGCTTGAGCCAGAATCGAACACTGCACCTCTGCACTCTGAGGCCGATATGCTCACCACCGATAAGAGTACAAAGCACCACCTCACCCGATTGTTTTCAAACCGTGCGGGATCACGCTATGAGTACTTGCCCGATACTTTTCTTCACTTTTCACTTTTCCATATTCGTCGCTAGCCAGCTTTACACGAACAGTGTCATCTGGATATGGAGTTGTTCAGAAGTAATTTTCATAGCGTTCATCAGCTGCATTATTCGCCTGCACTCGAGTGCAATGTTAACACAGCAAGTCACTGTGTGGACAGCTGATGGGAAGATAGATGAGCTATGGGAATGCGATCTCTTTGTCGAGGGGGGTAGGAGCGTTCTGTCGTAGCTCAGTAAAAGAGTGAGATGGATAGGTTGACAAATGAACAGAGAGCGAGGGGGAGAGAGACTGCAACGGGGGCGGAGGCCGCTCAGTGGGGATCTGAGAGGAAGGAGGTAGCGGTGGAGCTGACCACCGTTGGGACCAGAGAAAGGTCATGGTGAAATGGAAACTGATTCTCCACCCCGACTCCCTGGGTAATATCCAGTGACTGTGCCAATCCCTCTCCACGATGACGCCGTAGCGCTACCTCTGCAAACCATAATGTTCAGGTCTGACAGAGCAGGTCACAGAGTCTGTTGGGGTACATCCTTTATCATGCCCGAAGGGGTTGTGTCATGTTGGTGGGGGTCTGCGTTCACTGAGCAAAGTTTCTGACAGCCTTTGAGCTTCCAATGGAGACTCCACCGGAGGTTCTGACCCAAGTTCCGTTCCTGCACAACCCTTTGAAATGCACAGCTCCCTCGCATCAATTACCATAACGGAAACCCACCAGGAGTCTGACAGTGTGGGTTGAAGAGAGAGAGAGAGAGAGACCTATTAGGGATGGATGTTTGACTGAAATTCCTCAAATTAATCAATACCATTTATTGAAGCATTTTCTCTGATTCATTTGTCATCTATATTGGAACTGAACTATTTTTCAGAAATTTGGCGGAAACTGGGAAAATGTTCAAACGGCTGTAAAAAATATTCACGTCCTGTTGTAAGGCACTCGACAAAAATGATAGACATTGGCAGCTCAAAATAATAACAACAATAATAATAATAATAGTAACTGTTCTTCTTATTATTATTTAAGATTAGGGGGTGGTGTGAGCTGCGCAGCTACATTTAGTCTCCCTCCAGTAGTGTTATCTTGAAAACAATGTTTTCAGAGCAGTTTTTACATAGCAGGGGTCATGATGAGTCCAAATTGACTCCATTGCACCAAAACACCAATCAACAATCAATTCCACCAAAACCTCACCTCGATTCCTGTGTGGTTACATCTGAAGTTTCCAAGATTGCATAATCCGAGAATCCCATTCCATGAACGTCACCATCTATCTGACGGTTTGGTCTCAAATCAAAACAAACATACAAGTCAACAGTCGTGTTTCGGAGTCACATTATGGCCTGGCCCTTGAATAAAACACACAACCACAAGCAAGATCAGCTTTGTGCTCATTTTTTTATCAGCCCGCTAACATCGCACGCTTGGGATAGCGCAAGACAGATTGAAGGGCCAGCTGTAGGAAATTCAATGAACTGTCCCCGGCGGCGAGATTACTTTCGTGAGACATTTAAAGGGCTAGCCTTTTAGCGCGACAATGGTGAGGTAAATAGCCATTATAATATGAAGTGTTCAACCAAATTGCTTCCCACTTTCCCTTTCACGGATGGTTTGAGGATCTCCTGCAGTTAAGAGTGGGCAGCGCTGCTTTTGTCAGATGTTAATCAGTGATGGGGATTGTTGTGGAGAAGTAAAACATTATGAAACAAGTGTAAAGGGCAGCACAAGCAAGATCATTCCTGCAATAGTAGGCCAACAATTCCCATGGTGGACTGTCTATTTCTGTCTCAGACGTTGAACTTTTTGTTTGTATCACTTTACAATCAATGTTTATTTTATCTTGTAGCATCTACATTATAGTATAAAGCAGCATGCATTTCTCGGCTATTTCTCGCCATCTCCAACCCAATCATATACTGTAAATAACATTCGTAGTTAGCCAGCCCAGACCATCACGGGACATTTGCTGCCAACTAACCAGAAAATGTGTTTCTGGTTCCTGAGACTATTATATGGTTTTCAAGCAGCAAGAGCCCGCGAGCTTGGCTGACTTCCTGATAGAGATTTATACAAGAATCATGAGAAAGCTGGATGTGGACATGCATATGGAAGCGTAAAAGACATTTATTTTTCCACCGGGGCAAATATATGATGAAGTCGTTCTTTGGACCTCTTCCTTTTGGTCTTGGTGACCAATAAAAGCATTTTATTTTAGAACTTGTTTCAGTTGTCATAGCTTCAGTCAATTGTGGTTTATTGCAGTATAAAAGAACAACTATGACCATCATATTTAAAAACAGCTTTTCAGTGTTTAGTCTGCTGTGATTCAACATTGGCATTAAATGCCTTTTTGTTCCTGGGAGGGAAAGGAATGGACAATGATGAGCAGGAAAAAGCCTAACTTGATCTATGTTTCGAAGTTGATCAAAATACCCATCCATCCATTTTCTGATCCACTTTATACTCACAAGGGTCGCGGGGGACAACACCCTGAACTGGTTGCCAGCCAATCGCAGGGCACACAGAGACGAACAACCATCCGTGGTCACACTCAGACCTCAGGACAATTTGGAGTGTTCCATTACCCTGGCATCCATGTTTTTGGAATGTGGGAGGAAAACCGGAGTACCTGAACAAAACCCACGCAGGCGCGGGGAGAGCATGCAAATTCCACACAGGAAGGCCAGAGCTCGAATCGAACCTCTGCACTGCGATGAGGTCAACACGCTAACCACTGGAACGCCAAGCCGCCCAGATCAAAATACGATTTTTAATTTTAATTATTTTTTTATTTAACTTTTAGAACAATAGTTTGGTTGCCAAAAATAGGTAAAAGTGACCCATCAACCCCCCCTGCTTGGGAAAAACTATCACGGATTGTTGCCGTACTTGCTTGACATATCGTCCAGTAGAGTAGAACGAGGGAACCTTGGGCAGTTTCTAGTTGGTGAGGAAAAAAATTGAACACGAGACTGAGGACAGCAAGACAATGAGGCACAACAACAGGGTCAGCTAATGTTTTGCATTTAGGGTTAATTTTCATTATCTTTGTAGACTCAGGGCCAAATTTTGCTTGGGAGGCACCAACAGTGCCACCAACAGTGGTCTTGTCTCAGGGCACTTGAAACCCCAAATGTTCAGGTACTATAAACAAAATACTGTACAGTCGTGGTGGGTTCATGGATGAAAAAGCCCTACGAGTGTCTTCCATATGTAAATTCACTCAAGACTCGCGGAAAAGTTCCACGGGGCAGTGGTATGCATTGAGGGGTGTCAAATGTTGGCTCTTTAGTGAAGACACAGCTGAAGCGCCCTTCACTTCAGTGTATTTCATCGTGCCCAAACCCGTCATCTCGATTATTCCTCCGCCCCCCCCTGTTTTCGATCTCTTGCCCTTGTTGTCGGCCGATCCCCACTTTGCGGCCGTCATTCACGACCGCCTGGCTTTTTGACACGCGTGCAAATTGGCAAATTACAGGATGGCGAGCTGTCACTAGTCAGATTCATGTGGTCACGAGGAGGGGGGAGATCGGGGCAGAGGGAAGGTGGGGTGCCAGATTTACAGGGGGGACATTAGCCCGGTTCACTCTGGCCTAACATTGTTAACGCTGACCGCTTGATTGACATTCACTGCTGTCAGGATTTCAAAAGGTCCTCTGTGCTGTGCTGCTTTTAGGAGGCTTCCTCAAGTGCTCTGCCACCCTTTCTGTACATGTGCCCCTCAATGTTCTTTCCCTATTCTGCATCATACCACTTCATTTGCATCAGCCGCTGAGTTTCCTCTCACACGAACCCTCCAGCAAGGCCCTCTTTGTCTCAGCGTGAGCGCAGAGGGCCTCCCGCTCTGCCTCTTCTGCCCCGGGATGGGGCTGGCGTTTTTCAGGGTGGGCTTGCTGGGAGGAACAGCATGATGGTGTTATTGTAACTGGGCATGGGCCCCTCTCAAGCAACGTCCACACGGCTGCGTCTGGTTCATCCAGTTGATCCCCCGGGGAAGGATGTCTCTCTTCAAGAGAACAGGAAGCCGCTGCTGAGGATGGGATTTCTGGGTAAATAAAAGAACCGCTGTTTGCAATCCCGGAGAGGCTTCAGGGACAGTCTCTCGTCTCACTCCGGTGATTTGTAGTGCGGTGAAAGTGGACTTGTTGAGAGAGTTGATGCTACATGGTGCCGACTGAACAGTCCCGGAAGAACAATAAAAAGGTTGATATGATACTTATTATCAAAATAAATGTCAATTTAATTCCGAGAAATAACTAATCGTCAGCAACATCAAACCGATCAACTTCCAACTTTTTTGATCAGGCCATCCGTCGGTTCAAGTTGTATTCATTAAATTGTACAATGAGGCACACACGTTCCACATCACAACAGTTTTTTTCAATTCAAATCGTTTTTCGTTCCTACCTCAGTGCATAGATAGAGTTACTTTGTGAATGGGGAAATTAAGGGAATTCATTTTTTCCCACATGCTAACACATCAGCTTTGCCATCAAAGGCAAGGTCATTGGTGTAATAGCACTATGAGATCTTAGCACTTGTTAAGTCAAAAGTAGACTTGCTGATATTTCCAAAATATTATGGAATGCTATAACGTATGAACCCAATCGCTTATTTCTTTTCCATTTATTTCAGCCATGTGAAAACTAAAACAGACTCCGTCCCCCCTGCTGAACTCCCATCCCCCACCCCCCTCCTGCTTTTAAGTGGTTTGAGCGTGTTCCTAGTCTGATTAAATTAATGGCGCCCCTCGCTGCGTGCGAGGGCCCTGGTGCCCAGCTGATGGCTACTGTTTGCGTTGCAAGTGCAGTCTTCAATTTCAAAGGGTTAGGGCATTTCTGAGACCGGTTTTAATTAACACGGAGACAACACCTCTCTCCCTGCTCATCTTTGACTTGGGAGCTGCTTCCAGGGTGGCAAGTCTGACACCATCCCTGCATGCTTCTGATTAAATCGGAGCTTCATTGACCACTGCCTGCAATCAACAAAACACCACTCGTGGCATCGTGCCCAGACATCGGCGGTCAAGTAGGCCCAGCCCCGCCCTCGTCCACATGAACAGATTTAGCCTGATCTCTGATACAGGAGCTTAATCTCTCTGTGATGTGATCAAGGATGCTTCTCATGTCACAGGACTGAAAAGGCTTAAACAGGTAGAAGCAAGTTGGCGACCCTGGGAAAAGTCACATTTGTGCTTCTTTCGTCAGCTGATGGATGGCGGCGTGGATGTGCCTCGCATTCTGCCGGTGACCTCATACACATCCCAATCCCTCCGCCCGTCACTTCCTCTAAATATAGTCAAAAGTCATTGTTCAAATAGCTCGGGTCGCCCCCCTTTTTGATGTTCTGTGCGGAACAAAGCTGCCAGTGGCCCTCATGCACTTAAAGAGAACACTCAGGTTTGGAATCCTGAACATGACGCTTGTGTCAACCAGTCCATTAACACCTTGGCGCTCTTGACGTTAAACGGATCTGTTACATACAAGTTAAATCACATTGTGTGAGAACCAAAATAGCAAGAACACAGTTCCCCAAAACAAACAGACGAGATAAAGGATGGTGTCGCTCAAATGAAAAGCTCATCAACCTGAGGATGACTTTGTCTTGAAAGCCCAAATCTGTTTTCTCCTGCATCTACTGTTAAGCATGTCGCGAGACAAGTGATGTCTTTAATGATGAAATGTTTAAGTTACATATACACAACAGAACAATAGCTTTACATTTCGGAGACCAAATTTGTTTTGTTTTTCAATTAACTTGCTGAACATGCCTTTTCTCATCTCCATCCAGTCCCACGGCGATACCTGATGGTACTCCCAAGGTGCATTTTGACAAGGCCTCCATTTTACCACCAGCCCAACGCTATTATAAAGGAATACATTTCAACTGCAATGTCACTTCTCGTTAGTGTACGTTGTACTTTCTTGTCTTTGATTAGTTCCCGAAAATGTTTCCATTTAATAATGCCAACTGAGATTCTTTGGGCTTTTTCTCTACTTGTTACCTTTAACAAAGAGGAATGCATTGCTGATGAATTAGAAATGTTTGTTTTTTATAAAGAGGCAGCTCCTCTCTTGAAGCAGCCCTTTAAATGTTTATAGCGTACAACTGACCTCAAATTGGAAATTCGTGTTGGCTCACGAATGCAACTCCCGGCTGTTGTTAATTTGATATTTGTCCAATAAATGGCAGCAAGGTTACGGCACTGTTCATGTGGTTGATGAGGGGCTCCCCAATGTTTCATGCAACCGTGTATTAAGCTTCACACGTTGCTCCTGTATTCACTGAAATACTTACCTATCTGTGGTTTTGGTGCTCTTTCTGAAGAGCTCCAAAGATGCTGCAAAAAGCCTCTTTGTGTCAGGGAAGTGATAACATCTCCATTTTGTGTCAGGCTTTGTATATCGGTGAGGACTTTAGCCTGGGTTGTAAGTGGAAAAGTCAATGCCGCATGTGCATGTACCTTGCACAGTTCTGGTGAATTGAAAAAAAACATTTTAAAAATCAAATTTACATTTCATGCTTTAATAATGTCAAATGAGAATGAAATGACAAACTGTTTTGGGAATATTGGAATAAATTTGCAGTATAAGGACATGTAGATACACATACAGTACATACAACTAACATACTGTAAGCATTATGTTTGTTTTGGGTTTTTTTCCCCACCTCAGATGCATTGGTTGTCCTAGTTGGTACAAATCGCGTAAGTAATTTGTACCAACTACACCTTCCACAGCCGTTTGTGCAGAAGTCAACAGAATGACACAAGACAGAATAGGAAATGCGCTGCAATGATTGCTGCCCGGGGCACACTGAACTGTGGAACCACTTAAAAAGAAGGAAAAAGAAAAGAACTCAAATGATGTGTTGTCAAACTGTGGCCGCCTATTTTGTCAGTGGAAACAATATCAGTGATGTAAAGGAAATGGGACATGAATGGGCCTGTTTACAGTGGTTGGATGTTCACACATAAGCAGCAAGTTCCAACATAAACATCCACTTAGTGCATGTAAATCTTTGGGCTATTAATAAGCTCTTTTATCTGCTTTTTTGGAGAGCTGCCCTGGAGGCTTCTGGGTAAACTGGGTCCTCACTCACTCACCCACCTCTCGTGTGTATGTGTCTTTCTCTTTTTCTTTTTTTTGTCTCTTTGGCCAAAGGCAATGGAACCGCTTTCCAAATGTTAACGTCTCCGCTTCAGAGGTTTCTTATTGACAGATTTTAGTCCGTCTTAATGTCGCACCAGCGATGCGGGTGATTTATGAGCATCCGATACTTGATGACAGAACTTTGTCGGTTTTGTTGGAATCGATCGTGTCACATTCAAATCAATGCGGTGTTTCTAATGTCGGCCTAAATGATTTCATTTCCTGCAATTCATTTTTGCTCAGCATGCGTGCCGTCTGAACGGGCCTCGGACGTTTGATGTGGGATAATTTCAAGCCAGCAAATAACTGTATTCATGATGACATTTTAGCACTGTTTCTACAATTGAATTGCAAAGACAACCACAAAAACAAGGCTCTCCATAACAGGATGCTGGTTGACCAGGTTTTTCTGATTTCGCAGACACTGAAAAAAAAAATGGCGTGTTGAATGTACTCAATTATTTTGTCAAGCGGCTGCACAGAATAGAATCAGCTGGATTTTTTTTTTAAGTAGCTGTATAGTTTGCTTGGAAAAAAATGGCTCTGGATCCAGATGGCTTTATTTCGCGCAACCACTTGACAAAATAAAATGTGACATACTTGCCTGCTGTACACCTGGGGAAAAAAACAATTGCTAATATTCATACAAACGAAGACATAAAACTCAACTCTGAAGGCTGAATGTGAAGGTGAGCTGCATCACATCCCTCGTTAATGCTGGTTTTTAGTTGGTAAAATTGGAAAAAGTGAAATCGAGCCTCAGTTTTCCAAGCACACTTTAGTTGGGACCCCAATCTGGTCGAAATCAAAAGTTCTTCATGCCTGGAGTAACTTTCGTCCTGACTTTCCAGTCTCTCTCTGGGTGTGTTGTGTTCAGCAAGACGGTGACAGCGCTCCCTTCCACATTTCCCTCTGCAGACTGATGAGTTCTGACAGAGCGTATGAATTCATCTCCCATTTTTCTCTCTCCCTCTCTCATGCAGACCGGCTTTCAACTCTTGTTTTTCTTATTTCTGTTGACAGAAAAAGTTGTTTTAGCTTCCTCCCTTCCCTGCATGTCCACGACAAGCCTACTTTTCCTGGGCTCGGCTGCGTCCACACCACTGTGTGTGTGTGTGTGTGTGGAGGTATGCTCGCATATAGTGTCCGTGCATGTCTATGTATGTGCCATTACTTCAGTGGAGTCGAAGCCGCTTTCATGTGCGCGCCAAGTGTGCAGAACGGTTCCACCAGTGAAGGACGGCCTCTCCTGCCGCATTGGGTTACCCGCTCTTTTCGGGAAGAGCCAAATACATTTTTTTCAGATTAAAGGATCTTTTGTTATTTGTCCATGAAATTACAACTGAGAACATGTTATACTTGAGGGACGCAATGAGTGATCTTCTCCACACCGGCGCGTGGACGCACATAAATGGAGCAGTTTAGCATCATATATTATGACCGACTCATAGCCAGATTCCCGCAGTAGCCATCTTTTTGAAATAGCAAGCAGTATTCCTGGAAGCTCTTCCCGTAATCGCCGCGAGGGACAAGCCACTTGGCCCAAGCCCGCTGCCGCCGTCGCCGCCGCTGCCGTTGACATCCCAAAGGCTGCGATGTTCATGTCTCTGTGTCGTGCCTGAAGTAAACTGACAGCCATCTTGAAGCGCATGTTGCAGACGACTGTCTTGTGGTTTGCGTTGGTCTCGAAAGCAGATGGTGGCACAGTTTCCCCCAATTTCCCAATCATCCACCAAAGCGCTTTAGTTGTTTCCTCCCCGGGTCATCGATATCAAATTTTGGATCGCTACATTATTGTCGGTCTCAAGTGGCCGGTGCTTTTTCACCACTGTCAGAATTTTCAAAACAAACTCCGCCACCCGCGCGTGAACTCTCTCGCCAACACGCACACACACTCTGCAGTAGATTTTAATCTAATTATACAAAAATATGTTCACTTCTATTTTGTGTCACAACAGCACCAACAAGCAAAACCACTTTTTCTTTTTTTTTGTTAATTGATATGTCGAACCAAATTTAAAGCCTGCAAATCTCCACCCCCAAATGCCATGCACTACTCTTTCTGGTATTAAAAATAACATGGATACAGGTCAAAATATGTAGGGAACATTATTGTATAGTTGCCCCCCCCCCTTTCTTTCCTTGGCTTACACTGATATGTCAGCCTTTTATCACCCTAGTAAAAAAATGGCAGAAATTCAACCAGGCCTGGAAAATGAGACCCAGCATGTCCATCGCTGCTTGGGAATAGTTGCCACTACGATCCAAGAAATGAAAAAAAAAAAAAGTTTTGCCGTCTTATTTCAACATTGTAAGTGTGCTTCACACTTCAGATGGAAAGTACAGCCTGGCTGCCAAAGGCTCGACGATCCAGCAGGACGCTTTGATATCTGCTCACATTTCTTTGATGCTCCCAACACGAGATATGCAGAGATATTTACTAAATCAAAGACGCCTTTCTTTCGACAGCTGCATAGAATTTAAGATGAATGGAAACAGTTGTCTCACACTGAAAACACAGCAACGGCACCTTGAGGAGAAAGCCATGTTTTCATGTCTGGTGAAATGCCATACCCCTTAAAAATGGATTTTTATTTCATGTCTGTGGGAGTGGAGGACGGACGGGGGTTTTGTTTTTTTCAATAGAAAACACAAGAAACAAGATTGAATACGTCTACCATTTTATGTTTAAGCAACAATATGAACAGCAACAGTCTGTGATGAAATGCCAACAAACTATTTGCCAACAAATTATTATCCATGTTCATGTCGGCTCTTCATTTGGAGCATGATTTGCAAATTGCAATGCACTCAAACTACTTTTATGCTACGTGTACGGTATCATAAACAAACGCCTGACGCCCAATGGGATACATTCTGGTTAACTACGACCTTACATCTGTAATTTCATGAATTTTTTTTTTGAGGGGGCGGGTTATCAACATATTTGTGTCTTATCTTCTGCAATAACTTTTTTTTTTCTGTGAGGAACCACTGTCTTTTTGCCTAATGTCTTTTAAAATGATACATTGAACTCAGTTATTAATTTACTCTGTTATTCACCATATTTTCATATTTCAATTACATTTTTTAAACTTAATTATGTCACTTTCCTGGATGATGCTTCTCATTTTTATTTGGGTGTTGAAAATCCCTTTTTTCACGTTTTTGTTTGACACGTGCACTTTTAACTCACATTTCAAATATTTTTCAGAATAACAATTCGGAGCCTTAAAATGGACATTTCTTCATTTTTCGATTTTTTTTACTCCTATATTTATCATATCAAATCACATGCTTGTCAGGCTCACAAATTATGTCTTAGTTTCAATTTTTTCTTGGATTCATCTTCATTTATGTTCCACTATCCCTCCTTATTTCATAGTTTTGGAAGAACAATCCTCATATGCTGAACATCGTCATTGTCCCCAAATGATTCTTTCATCGGGAGAATGAAAACGAAACGACTGGCGCTGCGCTTCCACCAGACTCGACGCGACGCTTCAAGAGCGCTTTGATTGACGCGAGTGGCATTGAGTTTGAGCCGCCTTAAGAGCGCCCATATCCCTTTACACTCCGCTGGAAGCGGAGGCAGGCTGAAAATGGCCTCTCCCAGGGAAAGCCGACAACTGGCTTTCAGCCCGACCGTTTGTCTTCATCAATCAACCTGCGCTTGTTGACCGAGCAACATGATGTCAATATTCTTGTCATGCATACCCTCAACAGGGAGTGGGGAGCCCCTGTCGGTCCTCTCGATGGGCGTTTCCTGTCCCACAGCATTCTGGGAGATGTCAGCTTCCGTTTTTACTTTCTCTCTCTCTCTCTCTCTCTCTCTCCTGCATGCCGCCCCCTTTGTGTTGCCGTTGTTTGCTTTGTGGCAGCTCCTCTTGTGTTTTCCCTTTCTTGTGACGCTTCCCACCTTACTACGCCGAACTGGATGCAGCGGCGGCGTTTGATCGGCGCCTCAGATAAGCGGCGCGGCGCGCTCAGATCAGCGCATTAGTATCTCATTTGAAAGAATGGTGTCACCGTGTTGACAAGCCGGCGATAAGTCGGCGGCTTCTGACGGGGTAGAGCGAGGGAAAAGGAAAAACACGTTTAAAGCAGATAAATGCCTTAGGACTCCATCTGTCTGTCTCATTGTCTCCTATTGTAGTTTATTTCGGGGTGATGCTGAAAAACCTCTCGTTTAAAACGGCCTTTTGGGGATGTTAGTTTATTAGAAGTGCGACGAGTTAATGTTGTCTGCCGCTTGCTTTTGTATTTACTGTCTACGGTGGGAAGGCTTTTATCCTTCCTTTTTGTTGCAACACGGGAAGTGGGCATGGACGATGAGCTCTCCTCTTCGCTCGCTTTCAACGAGCAGCCACGTCAAGCTGCCTCTTGCGCGTTGCCTGATTTCTTCCTATTCGACTTTTCTTTCTTCTTGGTCATTTGCGGCGTTGCGTTTGCCCCGTGGCAACGGGGTGCCTCTCACAGGTCACTTTGGGGGAGGAGACTCCCGCTTGTCAGTCATTTGAAGCACACCACACAATATGAGAGCAGTGAGCACTCGTCAAGATTTGATTGACATTTTTTCACATCAGGTGAGATGTTCGAAAACTCTTTCCTCTTCGGGACGTTCCAAACGGTTTTGCGCAATGACTCTGATTCAAATTTTCAGCTTCTCATACGTAGCTCATTGTCTTTGTTTTTCACCCTGAGGCGTATCTCAGGTTTTCACGTTGGTTTCACCGAACAAAAATGCATTCGTTTCTTTTCGTTTGTTTATTGAACATAAAACATATACAGTAATAATTTGACAGAAAGTAAGGTAAGTAAAATAGTAAAAAGGAAAGAGAATCAGTAAAGAAGAAGTAAAAAAAACGTATCTAGTCCTACCCCGTGTTATGTGTTTATATATAAATCGATCATCTTTACATCAATCGAAAAAGAAAGAAAGTAAGAAAAAAATTAAGGCTAATGCTTTACCCTGAACGGTGATATTTTTACAACTTTTGGTTTATATCGGGATTTTATACATACACACCCTGGCACTCTTGTGTCAATTTTCTCTTGTATTCAAAGAATGATGCACCACAGAGCATTGAAGTGCCCATTTCCGTCACATATAAATGCCTCGGGAATCTTTTGGACTGATTCATTGTCTCCCACTGTAGGTTATTTAAGGTGAGGGAGAAAAACTTCTATTGAAAAAAAACTTTTGAGATGCTACTTCATTAGATTAAGTGCAACAATTTACTGTTGTCTCCCGCTGGCTTCTGTATTTACTGTCTAGAGCGGGAGTTTATTATCATTTCTTTTGAATACGGCACAGGAAGTTTGTGTTGGTGATATTCTCCCCCCCCCCCCCCCCGCCCCCTCTGGCTTTAAAAGAAGGCTTAGCCGCAGCTTAGCGCCCAGGTCAAGCTGCCCTTTGCCCTTCCCACGGCAGCCTTTTGATGTGGTGCCAGCGCTCTGCCTTTTTTTTTTTCTTAACGGGACATCCGAGGGTCACGGGAAGGCCCCCGCATGACGCCTCCCGTCGCAGATGTTTCTCGTGATGCCCCCTGCGCACGTCGCCCTGCCCGCCCTAGTGCCCATTATTATTTTATAGTTTGGTTCTGCATTCCTTTCAGTGCAAGGCGGACCTTTTGGGCTTTATTGCTTACACATGTCCTTGGCTCTCTCCCTTGGCGGGGAGAGCGGATGGCCAATAGAAGACCTGCCATCCAAACTCTCCCCACCTTGAACTAATCGCTGGGAGAGGGCTTGCGTGGCTCTCTGCCCCCTCCCCCCTCCTGCGCAAGTCAATTTGTAGAGACATAAACAGATACTAAAGCCAACGTAACAAACGCTGTGATTTATCAGGCCGCTTCACATCAAATTATCACAGCGCCCTCCTGCCGTCAGAAACCATAATGACGACACCCCCCACCCCTTTACCCGCGAGCTCCTTCAGAGGTGAACCGTGGTCACACTTCATTTGGGAATGCACAAACATGTGTCCCTCTGTCTGCTTTCTCTCTGAGCGTGACGCTTTTAAACAGCCAGTGATCACGCAGGAAGGAGCGTGAACGGATTAAAGGGGACACGCGTTGATAAAAGGGAGAATGTGCGACTGCGCTCCTCTTCGCTACTTACACGCAGGGCTGTAACTGTGCAGAAATTGTTTGGTAGTGAGCACGATTGCACAAACTTTCAACCAGGTATTGTGAAAAAGTGTGAGTCACCACATTTTGCGATTTTCTTTTCACTCAAAATAGGAGGACAAATAAAGTCATCTCCCTATGTCACAGGTCACCCAACGCGGTCCTGCTATATTGCCGTTCAACTTCTTTTATGCATCGGAAAATGTATTCAGGCGGTATGGCGGTCGACTGGTTAGCATGTGCAGAGGTGCAGGGTTCGATTCCGGCTCCGCCCTTCCTGTGTGGCGTTTGCATGTTCTCCCCGTGCCTGCGTGGGTTTTCTCCGGGTATTCCGTTTTTCTCCCACATTCTAAAAACATACTGTACATGGCAGGTTAATGGCACACTCGAAAATATCCCTAGGTGTGACGGTGAGTGCGAATGGTTGTTCGTCTATGTGTCCCCCGCCTACTGCCCAAAGACAGCTGGGATAGACTCCAGTATAACTCAAGTCCTGACCTTCATGTTTTCAAGCAAGTGCTAAGTTACTGTGGCAAGAAAAATCAAGCAAGTCAAGCCAAATCTCCACTCCAGGTCCAGTTGAGTTAAGTCATTACTTATGTTAAGAAAGTCCAAAATCAAGTCTTTTTTTTTTTAATGGTCCCAGACCAGTCTCCGTTTTATCTCTGACTTTGTCTTCTCAAATAAACACATAACTGACATGAAGTTCATGTGGTGTACCTTTCTTTGTGGGTCTTGGTGTGAAGGATGACATGAGATGTAGTTGTCTTATCTTTGTATTATAAAATTTGCGCGTTGCCACCGTTATCGATTTAATCAGATAACTAATGCTAGAATGCAAATTTATGATTAGGTGACTCTTTGTTGTCGTCACGAGGTGGCCTCCAAACTCTGGGTCATAGCGTTTTGACCGTATCAAGTGACTCGAGTCACGGCCATCTGCTAAAAAAAAAATGGTGCAAAGTGTTAATTACATCTCTTGTCGAATTGAGTCATTGATTACCTACTACGTGTCCATCAAAGCGTATCAAAAAGGCTGTTTGATTATGGTTTGTGTGACATTGTTTCTTGGCTTTGCAAACTAGCCAAGTCAGATTTATTCATGTCGTGCCAATTCAAAACCAAAGTTATCTCATGGTATTTTACACATTGAGCATGTCAAGAACCACTGGCCGGGAATGCATCTTCAAACTTTCTCTCGACTGTCTTGCTCTAACTTTAGAAAGCTTTCTTGTTTTTATTAGATCGCTGTCATGTAAACACACCCTAAGTATTGCCATGTTAGTTCTTCTAAATGTCTCCATTTCAACACCTGCAGTGGGCTGCAGAAGTCATTGGCTATAAAAACACCCGCGTCGTCTTCAATTGCGTTCTCGTTACGTTAGTAGGAATTTTTCTGGAAACGAACAGATGAAAAAAAAAAGTTTTTTTTTCTTCTGCGGCAAAATCAGGTTTCAGCGCGACGTGGTGCTCGAACAGCCTTTGATCTGCGGCAGCTAGAGGCCAGCACATGGATAGTATATCTTTCAAAGATAAAAGTAAAAATGTGCAAAGGCCCATGATGTCATGCAGTCGTGGCCGCACGCCCGGGAGTAAAAAGCGAAACTTTCACAGGCCCTGGGAAAAAAAAAAAGAAGGCTTCACCGGGGAGAAAAGGAAGGAGGGTGCACTCGTGCGCCTTTTGGGAAATCAATTACACATTGTCCGAGCTGTGATTCGTGCTGTAGGAACTTAATCGTGGGGGCCCTCTGCGTAGGATCATCCTGATGAGTTTGGACACTGTTGTTGCTCCCTGATGTCTGCTCACCTCTCTCCTTGTCCCCGTAGCCTTTAAAAGCTTTTTGGGTGTAATTTGCAACATTGGTGCACAACTTACAATCCTGCAGAGAGTCATTCGTCATCATTTGCTGCCGTATCTATGCGAGACGCTTCGCCTTTGATCACTTTGTATTTTATATTTTACATCTGTTCTACGTTTAATCTTTTTTTTTTTTTTTTTGAAAGACGGAAGGAAGAGTTTGTACCTGGTGGCTCTGAAAGCATACGTAAATCTGCCATTTGAAAGCTTGCGATAAGCGCATATATGTCGACTTCCTGCCTTATGGGACTTGACTCACAACAATCTCTTTTTCTTTTTGAGGATGTGCTGCTCTTTCAAGATCTTATCTGCTCCTAAATCAGCACCCCCCCCCACGAGGAAGTCCTTTTAAACTATTTCCAGGTCTATCATTTCCAGTCACGCTGAGTGCATGTACGGTGGAGCCCCAGGAGCACAAGGCCCTGACCCAGCCTCCCCTTCTCGGCATCCCTCTCCCTTTCCACCAACACACTAATCATCCCTAATCACAAGTGAAATGCATTTTTCTGAGGAAGTAGCTGGAAAATTTCACAATCTGCATTGGTCCCGACCGGGCTGATTAGGGAAACATTACCCTGCTTTCACAGTCACTTTCAATCTGCCTTTAATCTGTCACTTCAATCGCCTAATTATTTAGTCAATGACCCGAGGACGCAATCTTACAAAAGAATGAAATGCATGCCATATCATTTTCCCTTTCATTTGCGCCTGATATCGCCGCTTACATGTGTCCTCTTCCCTTTTCGGTGGAATACAGTACGCAAGCCTTGTCGGCGTGACAGTTCGGCATTTATGTGGTTGTTTCTAGGGGAGTATACACAAGTAAATGTGTCGAATCCTTGAGTGGGATGAGGCATCATTTAGTTGTATTTACAATAATATCGAACAATAGCCTGCGATTGGCTGGCAACCGGTTCAGGGTGTCCCCCGCCTACTGCCCGAAGACGGCCGGGATAGGCTCCAGCACCCCCCGCGACCCTAGTGAGGGTTAAGCGGTTCGGAAATTGGATGGATCAAACAATGGCAACATCATATTGCAATGAGTGTCATTTAAAAATGAAGTTTAAATAATTAATAAAGAACTATACTGGAACGTAACTGGTTATTACTAAAAAAAAAAAAAAACACAACAAAATGCCATCTTTCTTTCAGATCAGGTCCGTTTCAGTGCTTCGGTAGGTTTTGTTGTCTTGGTTATGAACATTCAATTCAGTTAATTATGATACCAATGTCTATGAACTGTAATAATTACTGTTAATACCTGTTTTTGTTTTTGTTGTTCTTGATGTGGTGGCGAAGAGGGTTTGGTCGACAGCATACGATGGAGGAACTTCTGTTTCTGGAGTTTACGTGTATTGTGTTGGACAACAGCAGATTTTACAGTATCTGTTCAATTCAGAACGACACGTCGGAATATGGTTAGCATGTCTGCCTCACAGTGCAGGGGTTCGGGTTTGATATCTTCCATATCCATATCTCTGGTCATGTTTGAACTCTTTGCCATCACTGGTACTAACCCTGGCGTGGCATCAACATGATACAGTACTTTAAATTCTCACTGAGCTGAAGTCTCAAATGCTAGTCATAAGTCTTATTCCCAAAAAACAGTGGCTATACTGTACACCCACCGGCCTCAATGTAAACAGTTGCAAATTCAAATGAGATCCAGTACAAGAGTTGCATAAAATATTTGGCCTTTGCAAAAATAATAACGCACAGTTTTCATTATTACCGTCAAAAATATTTGAGTCATTTAAGCAGTATATTATTGTTGTAGTTTGCAGTCATCACTTTGCATAGTGATGTAGTTTGCATCACTAAAACATGATCTAACAGTTTGCTTACCTCAAGTAGTAACATGAGAAATTCCAAAATACTACAAAGTTCACATTATTGGATTGGATTGGATTGCTTTATTGTCATTACACATTCGTGCAACAAAATTTCACAATAAAGGACAACCACAACAAGAAACATGCTGTATTGTTTAATTGGTACCACTTTGACAATGTCAAATAAAAGTGAGCAATAATATCTTTGCGACAGCATCATATTTGATCGATCTCTTTTTCATAGAATGTAATCATGGTGTGACTGGTTTGTGTGTGCACGCGCATGCCCTGCTTTCATACACGCGTGTGTGTGTCAACAGTAGCTGCTGAGCTGTGAATGCGGGCTGGGAATAAAGCAGTTTAGTCTGAGGAGCCTTCGGGGGGAGAACGGGGCTCAACGGGGGAAGCGGAGTTATTGGAAAGGTCATGATTACAGTAGGAGGTCAGAATAACTCGCTGACACTCTTTATACACAAGCGACTGTCGGCGTGCCCGGGGGCTGTGGAGAACTATATTGAGTATTGACTATATGTCACAGCAATAAAGAGGCAGCCTGGCGAGCCTCCAAAGAGAGCGGGCTTAGGACAAAAAGAAAGAACGAGCGTCGCTGTCAGTGTTAACATGCTAATTTGACTCTGGAGGGGGAAAACTGTGAGCCGGCTATTTGTCTTTATCATGCTGTAAATACTGTACTGTGGGTGTATATCCAGTTAGCATCCTGTTATATAGTGCTGGGCACGAGCAGGGCGGGTCAAAGCTAGGGTCAGGTATCAAAAAGAGTCCTGGGTCCATTTTTAAGTGGTTTTGTGGATTAACGTTGTATTTAGTTTTTGATTGTCAATCAGTCTTGTTTACAATGCTAATTTGCATTGTAATAATCATTTCAAGACACATTAAGTGAAATTGGATCATTTCAGATGACACTACTGATGATCCCTGACAGTTCAAGAATGTGCCATGCTGCCCTGGTTAGGAATCACTGCTACAGACAATCATCATAACTCTAAGTCCAGGGAGAAAATTACATTACATTGCTTTCAAGCTGAAAATATGACAAAATTCCAAACTTTTGCTGGTCTTGATAGACAACAGCATCAGACACATGCAGTAGAATTTGTTTAACTGGGCCAGTGTGCCACAGTCAGACCGATAAGGACCCAGACCGGGTCCAAAGCATTTCTTTCATCTCTGCCCCTGGCCCTTCCTCTAATTGTGGACGCCTTGTTCCTCTTATCAAGCACACATTCTGGAGGGCCCATCATGCTTATTTGTTCCTGACACACAATCCACCAATAAAGCCTTGTTTAAAAGCGTGTAAGAAAACATTCCAAAGTCTGTCTGGCAGGCGGCGCGTCTATAGCCTGACATTTTTTTTTCCTCCACCCCTAAAGCCAATGCTTAGCGCCCTGAGTGGCAAAACACACCCATGGAAGAGGTCATGAACTCCGGCACTGGCAGAACACTTTGACTTTTAGGAAAAGCAGTGTTTAAGCCAAAATAAACACAAAAAAGATGGACATCAAACAGAGTCACTCTTGGGATGAAATTGCATATTTGGGCTTCACTTAAATGGCAAGGGCATTCACACATATGATGACAATATAATAAGCCTTTTTTCTTTTTTTTCATTTTAATAAACCAGAAATCCAGGCACTAAAAGTATGTTTTTTTGTTTACATTTGATTTTTAAAAATCATTTGACATAATGTAATAAAAGTTGTTTCTCATAGAAAATAATAGAAGCCCCCTTGTTCATAAAAAGTCAAAACAGGCCAAAAGTCATATTGAGTCAGCAGTCATTATAATATATAGATGAGATGCGATATATATAAGAAATAACACTCACACATGGCAATTAGCCGGTCAATGGCTAGCACGATAAGCTAACATATGGCTTCACTCAGGGCTTCTTGTTGTCAAACAGCTCAATGCCAGTCACAGAAAATCCGAATCAAAGTACTTGGTCACAAAAAGCTGCTCAATACTCAATAGTCTGATTGAGCCAAATGAAATGGAAAAAAAAAAAACCCAAAATGAAAGCAACGGTATGACTGTATTGCAGTCCGTTATTGACTGAAGCGTATTGGGCATTTGTAATTCTGTGTCACCTTTATTTGCCGTGCAGCTGTTACTATTGATGCATTTAGCTGTTGAACGGCTGTGAATGTGACTTTAATATCAGATGACTTATTGCATGTGTCTGGCTGGTTGATGCAACGTGCGTGATGGGGCTTTAATAACAAATGGAGGGAACAAGTCAATCTAAAAAAAAAAAAAAAAACTGCTGCATAGGAAAAGTATTGATCAAGACACTCAGCTTGAAAAAGAATGCTCTGTTGAAGATCACAAATATGTATGCTCTTGTCTTCCTCCTCTCCTTTTATTTTCATCACCAGAGGTGGGGGGAAAAAGGGAGGGTGGGATGAGGAGAAATCTCATCTCCATTGGACTCGATTGTGCCGGAGCATTATCAGTTCACAAGAGCTGGGGATTTGACAGCTCTCTGCTCCATGGTGATTAATTACAGCTTGACTGTGGTGGGCCCTCGCCTTGCCCTCTCCCCTCCCCTTTTCCTCCCAGCATGCCGCTATCTGTAAGTGCTTGTGCGTGTGCAAGTGTGTTTGTGTGTGGTGGCTGGAGGCAACACCTGATAAGTGCTGCCCTTATTACTGGTCTCATTGGGAGAAGGCCCAGGTGGCTAACGCAACCCAATCACACCTCGGTGAGGCCATGCGCGGCATGCTCTTTTTTCTTTACTCTTTACAACGCAATAGAAAGCTACATAGTAGGTGAATGTGAGTTTTTGTGTGTGTGCCATGTTGGCTCAAATTATTCGTTCTCACCAGTTGTAGGATGTAACATAGTCCAAATACGTCCTTACTCTACTGAAGTATTTGAGTGTAATCAATACTTCTACATTTACCAGAGTCATAGCTTGAAGATATTTCAGTTTGACTTCTACCTCTGCATCTCAGTCTTGGTCGATCGCTCATCATTGCGGGCTCAAGACTCTTGAGCATCAGACAGAAAGAACAGTCTGATGGAAAGTCTTGATCACTTGCTGACACCATACCCTGTGTAATCACACAGGAGAAGTGGCAAAGCGAGACCCGGATGTTAAGCACTTAGTTGTGTTCATATGTGTGCTCCCTATTTGCATTCAGCAATCCAATCGGTCCTTGGGCATCTTCTCGGTACAAGGCCCCGGTGTGCGTCTGAGTGGCACTTTCCCCGAGGCTCTCACCCGCTCACGTTTTTGCATGTGATGGGGGGCGGGTGGGGGTGGCCTTCATTATAGTTGCTGTCAGCACTGTGGTTCTACGCCCCGAAGGCAACATGGCGGGGATGAGAGACGGGAAGACACATGGTAAGGCCACGGTGTGTGCATGCCTGTCACATGCCTGTCCCCACTGGTGGGCACGCAGGCCATGATGATGTCTTCCAGATGGACACGTTTTTGTGTGTGTGTGTGTGTGCGTCTGTTTGTGTGTGTGTGTGTGTGATTCACCCCAGAGGAAGTCAGTTAAAAAGAAAAGCAAGAGACTCATGAACATGTGACTTTTCTTACAACAACGAATGTAAACATCTCTTCCATGCGCTCTTGAAACTCTAAAACTTTGGTACTTTGAGGCGTGACCACAACTTGTTCGGTATGGTCAACTTGAAGGCAAGTGACAGCACAATTCTCTGTTGAGAAAAATTATGTTAGGAATAACCTGTCACAGAAAAACATGACTGACTGGACAGGCAATGCTTTAAGGAAAAATGTAAACAGTATTAAGACGAAAATTAAGTGAGCCACTGATGTGAAGTAAAACAGATGTACCTGTACTTGAGTAGCACTCACTGTCAGGCCTATGCACACAATAAACAGCATTGGTAACTTCCAAACTTTTTTTGTAAAACACTGGTATGCAGAGGTGGGCATTCCATCAGTACTGACGGAAGTTCCGTCAGACGCCCGCTTTGCTGACGACAGACAGAAACACGCCCCTGTCTCGTGTGTTTCTTCACGGGGCTGAAGACAAGCTGGATAACTTCCATTGAGTATATATGGAAACGCTTTGCGCTTCCTGTCCAGTAGATGGCGGAATCCATCAAAGAGCTATAAATCCGCCTATGAGAAGAAGAAGAAGCATATGATGACAACAAGCATTTATAAACAGGAGTAGGAATATAGGAGACTTGAACTGGGTTTTTCCCTTGGACACAATGCAGAGCTGGATTCTGGTTCAGGTAAGGCAAAAACGTTTTGGTGTTTTAGGGGTTACAAGCCACGAGCATGCACCTGCTGTACTTACTGTAGTTTAATAGATTGGCAAATAAGTGTGTGTGTTTGTGTGTGTGCGTGCGCTCTTTTGTCATCCACCCATATGATCTAGATTCACCTCTATATATTGCACACCATCTACCATTTATGATGGTTTTGTTTTGTTTGTTTGTTTTTTTAATTTACTGACAGAAGAGATGATGTAAGTGCAGTTAAAATAACATGATGAACTGATTGACTGACAATTATCGTTTGGTTGAGCTTGAAAAAATGATGGAAAGATGATGACGGACTGGTGCTCAGATAAATGACAGAGTGGCAAAATGTTGAAAACAGCCCACCTCTGCTTGCATGTCAGTTATATAAATTGATGACCAAAAACATGTTTCGACATTAACAAGATGGATACTTTGCTGACATTGACAGGTAGTGGGATTGTGCATCAAACTAGCAGTGGTGCCTCAAACATGTGGAATTATTTGACTGGAAAGGGAAACCAGTAGCAGGGCCACTTGAAAAATAATAAATAAATGCAGGCACATTTAAAAAGGCATCCGCTCATGATAGCTGACAAACATCCTTAAATCATCATGTCAGCCTTTAAGGAATTCACCAAAGGCTCTCCTGGAACAATGAAAAGACGGACAATATACTGTCGAGTCTACTTCGTACTTCAATGATGAAACAAAGAGATGGTCAATCAATAACCTCTTTACTGTATTTGATTAAAAAAAAAGTTTGGTTCTGTAAAAAAAAAAAAAAAAAAAAAAAAAGGCATTTCTCTCTTAGCCTGCACACATGCTCGTAACCCTCGTCCTACTCCCTGACTCACGAATCCGGTCACAAATCACAGACTCCTTTATGGTCTCAGAGACAGATGGACCATATAAAGGTTTTCACAGCAATCCACATGACACAACTGCAGGTTTGCTTCAATACATTCTAGCAAAGCATGACCACTGTAAACCGAGTACAAACCCAGCAGTGGTGTTCCGTGAACTGGTTTTATCGTTTGACAATTTCCGACAGTCTGCAAGGCAATGGCGGTGTCGTCATTAGAACGGATGAGCAGGTGTCTGAATATAATTGGATGAACAAGTTGGCAGTGTGGTTTGTGCAAGTGAGGTGAGAGTGAGTGAGCGGGCTCGTTTGGAGATGCAGGCATTGAGTTGACAACTGAAAAACACATTAATGACATTATCGCTTAATTGAAATTGATTCAACTGCCAACACCTTAGTGTTGACTACAAAAAAAAAAGGTTATTCAACCCCTAATACGTGTATGTTGTTGAATGGGACTTGCTTTCCCATTGAAAAAAAAGACGTGATTTACTTGAATCCATCTCTGACATAGCGTAGACAATATGTACCCTTATAATGTACATATTGCTGGTGCAGCAATACTCTGTTAAAGAACTCGTCCACTAACGTGCAATCTAACTAGCGTGCATCAAGTGACATGTCTATTTCATTCCCGAGTGCCATCAGTCAGCCTGTCCATCACTGCCACATAAACAGCTTTTAGCGCCATCAACAGTTGAGGTGTATTCCCTCACCCCCTCTTTTGGATTTACCTTGTCATCCTTCATTTGGCAAAAGGGATTCCGAAAAAAATGAATGACAGGCGAAGAAGAGGAGAAAAGACAACACCGAGGGAGGATTTAAGGGAGAAAAGACACTCTCGAGCTGTTTGCTCTGCGATGGACGGACAACAATGAGCGAGCGTAGGCAGCCATTGCGAAGAGATGACAAGAGATGAAGATGAATGAGGGGCCACTCGAGAAGATAAGAGTGTTTCTTCACTTTTTTTTTTATTCCCCCGTGCTGTCTTTCTTGCGCTCTCTAGCTATGATGAGGTGAAAAGGCAATCTGGAAGTGAACATTTCCGAAATATTTTTTTTCTTTATTTTTTTTAACGGCGATTCAAAGATGGCCACCTTTCTCTAAGGGGGATGTTTGGCTTTTGTAATTTAAACCACGAAACTAGTGATTACAAGCGACACAACTTTTTTCTTAATTCCCCTCCCCGTTTTTTTTTTTTTTTTTTTTGCTTCAGATCCCGGCAGCTGACGATCTGCCCCAGCAGCCGGGACTTTTAATCAATCACAGAGATAATCAAATGTCACTGGCTATCTGCTCCATGTAATTACTTTTGCAATTAAAAATCAATCTCCAGTCACCTCGTCTAATTAGAGGGATGGGCAGATCTTCATTTGGATTGATTTGATAATGCATATTGACTCCCAAAAAACATGCAGTAACGTGCCCGCATTTGCTCATTATCTTCGCCCGTGGAGCAACACCCGACAAAATGCCAGGGATTATGGACGCGTGCGGCTAAGGCGTGTTGTGATTCCTGCTGTAGAAGGAGGAGGTCTCCTGTTGAGGAAAGGTTCAACCTCGCGTGCTTGTCTGTCATGACAACACTTCATTGGAGGAGGAGGACTAACTGAAGTTTGGAAGAATGCCTTTTAGGTTCGTGACGGTTGGGGGAATGGCTGAAAAATGGATTTGGTCGCCTCTTGGACCATCTGTGTTTGAAAGTGTTCGGTCAGTTGTTAGTCCTCAGCAAAACGGGAGTCCGTCAGTGATGGGCCGCCAGTATTGACGCACTGCCCATCACTGTTAAATTCCAGAAGCAAGTGCCATGGGTATACTCAGCATTACGCATATTAGTCGTTAGCAGCACAAACAGTTCATTTGGTCATGAATGCCGTGTTCTAGTCAGGATTCATGAGCAGCCATCCCGCTAAACCCGCTTTAGGACAGGCTCCATGCCACTTATAGACGTTACACGAACATGTTCTGTGCGTTCGTCGTCATAAACGTGAGATCCTTTTTTTGTCACAGAGGGGCCATGTCTATAAATCACGCGTGCTTAAAGTATCATTTAGCCTGTGCGCTTAAAGCCACCGCTGTCATTTGAGCGGAAGGTTCACTTGTGCAGCCAACAACGTCGATGCCTTTAATTTACAGCTTTTGCCTGGAGGATACTTCTTTAGCTTTATGAAGTGGTATTAGGGGGGGCCTATTTAGTTGTCATTGCAGAGCTCCGCTCAGTGTGGCGCATCCAGAGTGAGCCAGGCTGACGAGGGGGAGCAAAGGGAGCCATTTCAAATGGGAATGGCTGTGCTTTTAACTCAAAGAGCTGTGTAGTGTGGCAGCTGAGCAGCAGTGCCTTTGAAGGGAAGGAAGAGAGAGGAGTTAAAGGGGAGGGGGAAATATAACAGACGTGGGTCAGCCCCGCATATTATTCCCCCTCAGGACGTACACGTTCTATATTGGCTCAAGCAGCACGATGCCCCTTGGGGTCAGGAAAGCCTTTCTTGGCCCAGTGCTTAGAGGGGCCCTTTACAAACGGGCCGAGCAGCGGTGAGCACTTATTAAATTTCCATCAAGTTCATATCAAATTTGCAGGATTGGCGGGGAGACACCACCAGGGGAGCTGATGCCACCGGCTGCAGCCTCTCTGTGTCACTGAGGCCCTATGTGGTTTATCCTCACTTTCATCCCTCCCTTGATGCCTCCTCCCTTCTACTATCCACGCTTTCCTATTCTATTTGCAGAAACAAAAATGGCGTTTCAATCTTGAAAACAACGTCACTTTTAAAAAGGCTCTAAAACTGAAGGAAATGTACAAATACATGCCGATCGTATACATTTCTTTTCTGAAGCTGTTGCACTTATGACTGTTAAAGGTATCTCCTGGATTCAAATGAATTGAAGTCAATAACAATCACTGTCGCCCACTACTGAAAGCATTTATCATGTAATCAAGACTGTATATAAGTTCATTAAGACCATAGGCAGGCATATATAAAGCACAGTTTATTCATTTTGTTGTTTACATTTGAGAAGTCAAACACTTTGGAATTGAGCACACTTGGATAGAATACAGTATACAGTATAATGCATTCCCGGATCCAAGCAGCTCAAATAAGGTGTTTGCTGTGATTTGTCACTCAGAAATGTGACAATACAACAATGTAGATGGAACAAATAAGAACTCGTAATGAAATGCCACTGGCCAGTTGGGTTTATAGGTCAAGAGCATGACCTGAAAGTGCACACGGGCCCGCCTGTGAGATCAAGATGGTGATGATGGGTTATACACGACTGTCCCATTAGTTCATCTAAGACCCCCCCCCCCCCCCCCCACTGCTTAGCCCCACTCTCAAAGATGATGGCGGCCAAATGGACCGATCCTGTCGCCTGATAATGTCTAGGCTGTTGATGGGTCTGATGACATCTGCACTGTCCGTCTGCGCCAGCAGACAAATGCAAGCCCAGCAAGGTTATGGCTGGCTTTTTTGGAGCCTTATCAATCAATTACATTTTGGCTTTGTCAAATTAATTGTATTGAATTGTTTGCTGCAGATAGGGAGTAGGTAGTTTTTGGACAGGGTATGGGAAGGTGGCGTGTTGTGTTGGGTTCTGTTCAACCTGGTTCACTTTTACTTCCCCTTGATCTCTCCTTTATGGCTGTGAATGTTTTTATTTGGGGGGGGGGGCAAAAAACAAATGGAATCAGTGACCAGTTCAGGGTGTCCCCCGCCTACTGCCTGAGGATGGCTGGGATAGGCTCCAGCAACCCCCCGCCCCCCTCACTCCTGCGACCCTTGTGAGGATAAGCAGATTGGAAAATGGATATATATATATATATATATGGTGCTGTGTAGGTGTTTTACAAACTGCTTATTATTATTTTAAATTTTTTAACTGCACAGTACATAAGAATGAAAGTTCCTCCCAGGGAGTACAAAGCAATGTGAAAGTCCCGATGCCCGTCAGAAACTCATCATCAGTGAGAATCGAAACGATGTGGATGGATATTAAATGTCCTTCTGATCCCAGTCAGGAGATTTGTGAACCGCGTTTCTTATCACTTTGAATCTTGTTTGGAAGTCAACCTTAATTGAAGTTGTATGCCCTGGACCTAACTCCCTCACACCCCTGCTTCACATGACACTGGGTGTACCCATCCGGGAACCCGAAGTCAGTCGAGTAGAGTGCATTCCATGGGTTCTTTGGTAGTTTTCCCCATATTCAATCAATGACGGTTGGTCAAAAAAAGCCTATCCCTTACACTAAATTCATTCAAATGTGGTTCAATTAAAAGCAGAAGTATGCTTAAAGGTTGGCCACGGAAGTCCAGCCCCACGTCCTTTCCTTATGAAAAGCCGGATTGATTATGTAACCCTCAGCTCACCATGCCTAATAGCTGATAATGATGTGTGATGGGTGAGTAGAACTCTGGCGTAGCAGACTGCCAAGCCTTGCCGGAGCCAGGGTCAGGCTGTGTTCATCTTCCAAATGAGATGTCGCACGGAGAAGATGAAGCGACCGAGTGGTCATTTCCAAACTAATTCCTCCTCTGGCTTTGTCCAGACAGGCCCGCCAAGTGACCACATCACTCCAAAGATTCATTTGTCAGAAGGGTATTTGGCCTGGTCTGCTTACCCCCACCACGGTAATGGTGGGCCTGGGGTCCTAATTAATCCACTGCGGGGCTCATCAAACTGTGGTGCATGCAACCCTGAGGGGGTCTGAGAAACCTCCAATATATTGATCCGATGTTACAGGGCTGATCCCATTCAGTAAGGTGATCAACTTCCTGCAACACAGATGGGAAGCAGTTGTTACCGCACAAAGTATGGAGAATCATAGGAAAACAAAATTAGCAATCATTTATGCTCTTTTTCCCATAAATATGTGTTTGTGAAGAAAATATAACGCCTATGTCAAGTAATTCTCAGAAACAGCAGTTTGACCACCAAATAGTAAGTTCGCAGTTTCAAAGAAAATCTGCAAACATAATTTTGATTTATTTTGCTCAGGAAAATATTATTTATTTTTACTTGTAAACAGAGGGAAATTCTCTTACCTTGGTAACAATTTTGGATGGCACTCCAGCCTTTGGCAGAGTTTACCGAGTTGTCGTTTCTTTATTGTGTCACATGACTAAAAACAGCTGACTAGTTCGGGAAACATTCAAAATGACTTCCCAGACCTACCTGAATCCGTTCTTCTGTCCTCTGCCACCACAGAAAAATGTGATCCCAGCTTTGCGGGAACATGAATTCCACCTCGTCCCTTAAAGAAATACATGGTAGTAAACGTAATCTAGACCAGGGGGAGGCAACTAAATGCACTTTAATGAATTGTCGATGGTTCGCTGTTGTTTGTTTAAGTCAAGTCAACTGTATTTATAGAGCACTTTCATTTACTTTACATACACTGCATTACTGAACTTTTTCTGTCCTGAGGAATCATTATTGTTTAGGTGTATTTACATTTTTTTAATGATACTGCAATTGTGTCTGTATGATTGAACACGATGCCGTTAATGGCGATATACTGTATTGGCATTTTTGATGCACCAACCGCCAGGATGCCGAAATGGAATGCGCAGCTTACAAAGACCGGGAATGGCTGATGTACCGGACGCATCGCGAGTGATCCGGCCTCCCATCCACTGTTTACCTCCACTCCCGAGGAGATGAGCCGAGGTTAAATCAGCGCTTGTCTTTTCCCTCTGAACATCTAAATCTTCAATGGAGAGAAGTGAGATGTACTCATTCTTTCATCCAACCACCTCCTCCCCCCTTGGGCGAGTTTCTCTTAAGTTCTTCGCTGCATTTTCAGTGGGTCAGGTTGATCCCCTCCATCATTGAAACTCATTCGGGGGGCATTAAAGTGTAAACGAGATGAAAAAACAAAGGGCTTAGGCAAATCAGATGGCTCAAACAACAACAACAAACCCACACTCTGTAATCTTCTTAGGGAAATTAATGAGGGGGGCAACCCCCCTCGGCCAAGGTGGATAATGATCCCGGACCGCGGGGATGAGAGGCTGCAGTGGATCAGGCAGAAGGTGAGAACGGGAAAGGGGGATTAGAGACGGACTCCCACTAGAATCAAACAGGACTCTACCAAAGGGATCCCTCCCCTCCGATTGCCCAAACTTCAAAAAGTCCTGCCTAAGCTGGAAGTAGGTGTCTGTAATCCCCTCTGTGGCTGCAGATCCATGAGGCCGACCCGGGCCCGGGCTTTCATGCTGCAGCTTGTTCGCCGTGCTCTTCCTCCATGTCCTGGGAACGTAAACTTTTGCACCGCGGCGGCTCGCCGTTTGCAGATTGCCGGGATGGGCCCGCTCATTACCTCTTCATTAGCGCACCGCATCATCGGCTGCCAAGAGATCAGTCCCGTGCATTGAAGACCGCCTTGTTGCACCGCGCTGCTCATAAGGGGCCGCAGACCAGAAGCCTGAAATTTACTTGGCATTGATACAACTAAATATGAAGAGAATGACTCCCAGGAAAGCAAAATCTTCAAGGATCTATTAACTTCTCCTAAATGTTTTTAGACTGCAGCAATGAAGTGGGGGGTAAATCAGATAATGTCGCTTTTTATTTTTTTCTCAAACCATTTCATGCTGTGCTGGGACAGTCTCTGCAAATGTCATTTTACATAAAACTGTTACAGGCTGTGAAGCATGTTTGATGGTTTTTACTGTTCAAGAACGCACTTCAAAGGATACAAAAAACATGTTTTTAAGACATTGGATGTGCCTGAGTTTACAACCAGTCATTTAAAAGCTTGAATGTAGCCTGTCATTTTTGAGGTAGTCTTGAATTGTCAGATCAAAATGTAGATTGAGCACTTATTCCAATACATTTGAATAATTGTGTGTGCATATCACGCTTATATGAAACATACATATTTTTGTCATATAAATTCACATATTTCTGTTGAATTCATAGGTCTACATGACATTAAAGTATTTCATGAATAAAATTCTCTCCGCAGGTTAATGGAGGTAAATTTTGCAACTAGATCTCCTCAAAATTCCTTCTTTTATTGCCTTATACCTGTCCATTCCTGCTGCATGGTTGTCTAATCAAATCACGAAGGCATGGAAAGGGATAGCAGAGGGGGCAATCTTATAAAAAGAAAAAAAAAAGACATATCCCTGCGTCTTAGATTCTTAGAATTAGTGTCACAACTGTCACTTACATCCTGCTGGTGTCTTTTGAGCTACCTTTTGAAATGTGATGCCAGATGCCACTCGCAGCTGGATTTATTTGCCGCTCGCTTTACTTTTGTACCGTTCGTAGAGTACCGGATTATTTAAACTGTGGTGTGGAATTGAAAAGGAAAAAAAAAGAGTTGATTTGTGGCGCTTAAGGCGTTCTTTCCAATTGCCCCCCAGTTCCAATTTATCCCCTCCGATTCCGTTCCCTCCCATTGAATCTACCAGCCAGAATCAGGATCTAAGTCTCATCAACCGCTCTGCCATCCTCTAGTGCATTTGTGGCAATACATACACTGTATGTATGCCAGCTGCATTGCAGTGGTGGGGTTTATGTACGTCTGACCATGCTATATGAAATTAAAAAAGATTTTTGTGTAAATAGCACATTTGAACTGGATTTGTCGTGTTTTGGGAAAGAGCTCTTCAAATGTCACTTTACATCAAACTGTCTGCCAAATGGACCAGCAAAAAATGACTGCCAGTTCTGTAGTTTGCTAGGCCCAAGGAAATCATGTAGCTATGTTTGTGCACTGATGCTAAAAATATTTTTTTCTCTGCCAACGTATAGGCTCATATATGAGATTGTAGATGAAGACATTTGTAACTCATGCATAACTGGTCTTTTTCTAGTGACGTGGACCGCGTCTTGTTAGCTTAGCTTTTCCAGTATTCTCGTATGAGTACCAGCGAAACGTCCTCATGTTAGTAGCACAGTGGTAGGATTTTAGTTAACAAGCTTTACATAACAATTGTTTTAAACCGCCTACACTGTTCAGTGTCAAGGGGACCTGGAGCCTATCCCAGCTGACTGGACCATATGCCTTGGACTGGTTCCCAGTCCGTCGTAGCAAACATGCTCGCAACATACCCTGAAAAAATGGGTGTGTTAAATTTATTCCATTTTCTTTTCTCAAGTAGTTGCACAAAAAAAAAGCATTTAGATCTAGCTACATTTTTAAGTACATGTATAGTAGACTTAAAAAGAAAATTTGGATCCAGATTATATTATTTTGTGGAAACCCTCGACGAATGAAAACGGAGTAAATTCAAGAAAACATTTTTTCCAGTGCAGCCTCAATTTAATGGTAATTAATTTTGTATATTCTCTGCATGTGAGGTTAATTAAAGACTCTAAATTGTCCGTAGATGTGAATGGTTGTTAGTCACAGTATTCTCTGCAAATGGCTGTCGATCTCTCCTTGGTGTATCTTGCCTCTCACTTAAGACTGCTCGGACTTGCACTTTGGCGCATATAAAAAAAAAAATGAATGGATGGAGAGTCACTATTGTTTTCCAAAATGCACTTTGCCCCCCATCGCAAACAGCATTTACAGTCTTGTATAACGCGACGCCTAAACTATTCCGTAATGGTGTTGTGTCCCCTAAATTAAATTACTGCATCTCCTCTCCCGACAGAAATTTGCAAGGCCACGCACACACGCAGCGTTGCCGGCCCCACGCGGTTTTCGGCCAGGTGTCGAAGCTCGACTTCTCTGCTGGACAGCCGAGTGACTTTCAGTAGAGTGCTCACTGCTGACTTTGCTCATAGATTAAACACCGTGGCTGCATTTGAGATGAGCGGGGTCCACTTAAAATAATCCAATAAGCGTCACCAAACAGATTTGAACAGCGGCATTAATGTTTGTATATGCCTTCAACGATAATCCACACTTCTCACAAAAAATGGGCAATTAACTAAACCGCCATGACAGACTCATTGGGCAAATAATGAAAAAAAATATTTTCTCATGTTTCATCTTTTGTCATGTCCTCAGACCCTGAAGGACTAAGGTCTTCTGTTATTAGCCAAACATTCACGTTTTGGTGTATGAGTTAGGAACATCATGCCATTATTTTAGAGATGCATTGAAAATGTGGCTTGGTTCCAGCCACATTTCTGTTAATTTTGGGTTTTGGAAACTTCAGCCTCTCATAATTGGCATCATGTTGTCTTTTTTTGACAGAAAATTAGTCAAGAATGAGTTAACAGCATTGTTGATGCTTTTCCTTAATTGCAGCAATCTGCAGTCAATGCCACACATTCGATCGATTCCTAATGATGTTCATGATTGTTCATTACCTTCTAAAACATTGACATTTTTCCACTAAATAGATGCATTCACTTGCAACACACACACATGAAATGCCTCTGGATTCCCCCAGCATGTCTGCTTTGCTTCCCGCCCTGCTGGTGTTGTCATGAATACCTGCTCGACCTTGTTTTTTGATATTTACATCCACTCGCCAGAGGATATTTATCTGCGGGAGCATATTAGCTTCAATTTCACCCCCTCAAAATGCTAACAGTTGCAAGGACACGGCACTAGTAGCATGCTAATTAATGCCTTCAACATGGTCCCTGGAACAATTAATGTGTGTCATTATATTGTAATTGCGTGATAATTCTAAATCTAAAGCACAAGCGGAAACAACGAGCAACACTTTTTTTTTTTCAGCCCTGAAGGCAGGATTCCATGCTGCTCCTGGGAGCAGATTATGCCTTGTGATTATTCGCCTGTACAGGATTAATAGTAAACTGAACTGTAAGATTTGCCAATGCTTTGTTCTTTTACTATTTTGGGATGCAATTTGACTTGTATTGGAGAAGGAGGAGTTGAAGTACACTTGGTAGAAATTAAAAATGTTCAGAAAAAAAGGCACCGTCACACAAACGTTGCAAACTACTATTCACGTGAATGGGGCGCATGTTTCCATGTTGGCAAAATTTGGCAATTTTTTTTTAAAGCACGCTAGGGAGTCGGTAAATGCGAATATTAAATATGATTATGATGGTATGAATGTCTGGATGGATTAACTACCATATATGCAATGTCATGAAAACTGCCATGTTGCACAAGTCAGTTGCAGTAATTCAGCATTGTGTTATGACTCGATGGCACACTCAAACAATACCGCTTTAAAGTCATAAGGTGTCAAGTATGGATTAGTGTGACCGACTGTTCCAGCAAAAACATGCTGTGAGGTGGGCTTATCGACGCCCCCCTGCACGGACACTTGGTGAAGACATATGGTCCTCTGCCTGAGGAGCACCTTGCTTGTCATCCACCGCAAGTCCGCTCACCCTCCTCCATACTTTTAATTCACTAAACTGACTTGCACTTTCCTCGGGGGTCCTTTCACTTATGCCACCGGTGACAAGAAATATGCAAAGGGGTCAATCCCAATCAGGAAGGCTGACAGGGTGCCGTCTCATTTATTGGCACTCACCACAGCACTGTGGCGCTTCCCCTTCAGAGAGCCCTTTATTAACCCTGTGATCCAAAAGATCTTGAAGGTGTTTGGCTATTGATCCAGCGTCGAGGGATCTTGTCGCAAAGTTTGCAAGGGTGCAGAGAATCTGCAACGAGTTGACTTCCGATGAGAAATAGGTTACACCCTTCATTTCTTTATATATTTTCAGTCATAACAGTCCTCCTAGTGAAACGGTAGCTAAAATGTGCCCAGTGTCAAAAATTATTTTGACACCTCTGCCCTAGACTTATCGTCACTCACAAGGTACAAAGGGATCAATCCGATGGACAATTTACACTCATCAATTAATCCAAAGCTTGTATCCCACTGAGTTTTGCAAATGTCTGGCGAACACCTTTGCGACATTTTACGACCTTGAACTCTGAAGAAAAATCAACATTCTCTACCTCTGCAAACACTTGTAAACATTCGCTGCTCAGTGGGATACGGCATTAAAACGGAAGTCAACCCAATATATATATATTTTTTTTAATGCAGCCTGACAAGTCTCAACATGGCATTCTGATTAACATTGACGTTAGCAGCTATGAGTAGTGCTGCTGGCATGATGGAAAGTCTAGTGGTGATCATGTTTGCCTGAACAGTTCTGAGGTTCATGCCTCAACTTTCGGCTCGGGGCAGTTTGCATGCTCTCCCGATACTAATGTGGGTTTACTTCATGTAATCGGGTGAGCCCTAACATTCCGAAGACAAGAAAAGGGTTATTTGTCCAGTGCCTTGCAAATAACTATTGACCACTTCAGGATATCTCGACCAGTGTCAGATGGAATATGCTCTCGTTCACCAGTAACCTGAATCAGGATGAGCACTCCAAAAAAAATATGGATAGATGGATTCTCCCGATACCTTCATTCTTAAGCGAGAGCTTTACCAAACCCATAAAGCAAAGGATCTTTGGACGTGGCTAGTAATTCAATGGAAGATTGATTTTGTTGAAAAGTTTGTAAGAGTTCTTTGAAACTACAAACCGCTACTTCTTCTTCAGAATCAATCCCAACCTTATTTCCGCCCATGTGTCTTAATCTTCGCCCCACTTGATTGTAGTAGAGTCATTGATGGGCACAAATAATTGCCATCAGTCTTTCACTCTATTTTATTTCCTTTTTTTTTTTTGCCTCCGTCGGCCTTGCTTACAAATAAGACACAAGGCGAGCTAGTGGAATTTCCTGCCCGTAACGCTGGTGATGTATTGGATTTTTTACGGTCGCAGCAGCTTCACCAACAGCCCTTTCATTGTCTCGTCCTGAGAACAATCTTCTGTGAGTGTTTGCAATAGTCACTCACACCCTCACTCACTCCTCTCTGTGCATTTCAGGGTATCATTTGCAATTTAATGCTCACCTGGGGTGAGCCTTGACAATAGCTTTCCACCATGAAATGGCCCGGGCCCTGCCTGCATGCCTAATGAGGTTGATGTTGAGCTATTTAGGACATTGTCCCTTTACAATATCTACTTAATGCAACTCCACGGGAGTGGATTGTCAGAGCGGTTAAAGATTCTATTAAGTCGATACAAAAAAAAAAAAAAAGTCATTCCATTCCACGCCATGCACCCTCCACAGTGTAGTGGGAAGGTGCAACCCAGCTGACACTTCTTGTGTGTGCCTGTTTGCTCCAAAAATCATGTTGGTTTTGCAACATATGAAATTGGGCTTGCACTGGCTGGCTCGCGTTAATTGTCTCACCAGAAAAAAAACTTCTGCCAGCGCAGACGCATCCTATGTGCCCTGTTATTCTGAACGTGCAACCTTTTCAAATGACAAAGCAGGGAAAGAGTCACGGGGTGCTGCTTTTTTTTTTTTTTTTTGGTACTTGATATTATGAAAACAGTCTTGTTGTGCTTTGTACCAGCCTGTGGGAGTTTTTAAACAAGCCCATATGGTGATAGCCACCAGCTTTTGAGAAGACGGCTGGAGTAGGAGGGGGGTGGGTGCTATTGGCCGAGGCCAGGATTTCACACAGTCAGTATTGAGTGGGATTGAGGAGGCGAGCTCTTAAGCTGTCTTTTCAGGCACAGCAAAAGCCTTCCATCTGGCCTCTCCTAAAACTCAGGGCCGAGTTTACTCAGCTCCCCGCCGGCTGATTGGGCCTCCTGAAGCAGAAGTAACAGCATCAATAGTGTAAACCCTTGCCACTTGAGAGTATTACATTTCTTTTCATGCTTGACTTAATCAAAAGTGGGGAAGTGAAATTAACACCTTTTTGATGTCCTTTTCTCCCCGCTCGCCGAGAGGGCCAACGTGAACCCGTTTGATCTCCACAAGAGCCCCCGCTAAATGGCTAAATATGCCAAGCAGACGGTGTGCGGTTGCCAGTTTACGCAGGGTCACCCTGTCGGAGCACTCCATGCGGTGGGGCGAGCAACCTCGCGGAAGGCTCGTCCAAGACCCTTCGCCAGCGTCCGGCCAAGCTGCTGTCCTTCTTGGAAGCACGCTATGTTTCCTTCAACTTCCATGTCACCAGACCGAGCCAGAAAATCAATCATGCTGATGATCTAACCCAGAGTAAGCCTGGTGTTGATTGAGCAACATCGAATGAGACTGTAACTTCCCTAAAGAAAAACAAATGCATATTAGTCAAGTGTCAAAGCTATGATGTGTTTATTTTATGGGACCGGCATGGCCGTGCTAATTTAGTGTGCATCAGGCAAAAGATTGTGTCAATTAAGGAGCGGTTGGGGTGGCATCGTAGATGATTTATGGTAATCATTAGAACTCCTACCACAATCCTATTCTGTGATTTCCCGATTGGTCCACGTTCAAAACCGTGTTTTCCACTGCATCCAACTTTATTCAAACTAGCAGCAATCGTTGGCTTACGAGCTAGTAGCTAGCATGACAACACCTTCTACAATTTCACTAAGTGCCCCCACCCTTTAAGAAAATTCTTCTAAAATAGCCAGGGATTTCTATGCCTGTTCATTTATTGGATTAATCAATGAGTATCTGCATATAATCCTCCCATAGATAAGGGGCCAGCGGTTTCAATAAATGTTGCCCGTATGTGGAACTCGTGCTTTGATGATATCAAATAAGCGCCACACCACTTGAGCTGGGGAGTTGTGACTGTTGTGACTGCAGTGCCCAACGAAAATCCAAGCTGTTGACTCACTAAAGCTGAGAAGAGATGACCCGGGAATGTGTGAAGATGCCCCTCGATGGGAATCGGGCATGAGCCAATGACAGTTGCTCTCGGAGCCGGCCTGGCTTTAATGAGTGTGCGATGTCTGCGAGTCTTTAGCTCCTTTTAAAGCTGGGGGAATCAGAGGCCAAGGATCCGACTGATAGGGGGAGCCGTGAGGATTTCAGTATTTCGGGGGACGTGTTTGCGCCTCGCCGGCAAAGACACAAGCTTGGCCCTCTTTGCTCTGCCCTTCCTCTCTCTGCAGGCACCAGCGTTGACCACCACAGGGAAACTCACCTCACAAGTTCCTGTTTATTTCCCAGTCTTGCATCTTGTGTAGCACCCCCACCCCCTCTCTTTTGTTGTTCACTCTCTCACTCTCTGGCTGGACTTGAAAAAAAAGCAGATAATTAAATGCCTTGTACCCTGCGGACAACAAATTCCCCCCCCCCCCCTTTGAGCTGAATATAAATGACTGTCAAAAATGTTGTGAAAAGAAGGGGGCCCCCCCTACGACCGCCATCCAGGCAGCCAAAAATCCCGCTGAGGAACTTGTCTAGAGATCGCCATGTTCCGACAGTTCCAGCTCAACAAGATACATAGTTTCCTTTCAGCTACAAGCTTCTTATTGGTTACTATAGTTTCACTAATGCGCAATTGAAGGCGATGCCTAATCTGGACAGAATGGGTTAAAAGGTGCCGATGTCCATCGCCGCAAAACCACATGTTGAGAGTCAAGGGACCACTGGCCCATAAAACCCGCGTGCCCCCCCCCCCCCACCCTCCTTCTCGGCTTTGATGTGGCCCCTATCAAGAAGCAGGAGATTGAAGAGGGATGGGAGAAGAATATCTCGGGGCCCCTTGCAGCACACAACTACAGCAGACAATGGCGTAAGGGGCCCCTCGGTGCAAAAGATGGGCGGTGGGGGGGTATCTCTTAAAGAACACGAATCACCACTTCTTCGTCTATCAGCACCTCATCATAATCATCATCTCGCATCGAAAGTGTCACGGAGAGGCTCTCACATTGGGCTATGGAGGGCGAGTGTGTGTGTGTGTGTGTGTGTGTGTGTGTGTGTGTGTGTGTGTCTGTGTGTGTGTGTGTGTGTGCGTGTGTGTGTGTGTGTGTGTGTGTGTCTGTGTGTGTGTGTCTGTGTGCGTGTGTGTGTGTGTGTGTGTGTGTGTGTGTGTGTGTGTGTGTGTGTGTGTGTGTGTGTGTTGCTGGGGACCCTGGGTTTCAAAAGACCGCCACTCAAAGGGCCCCGAGGAGTAATTGAAAAGCTAATATTGTTCAGCATATCCCAGGGATTACATGGCATTGTTGGAACAAGGATGCAATACTGCAGTGTTTATTTTTGGTCAGGCTTTGTTGGAGCCACTAATTGGTGCCGTGTGTGTGTATGTGTGCGTGCGTGCGTGCGAAAATATGGCGGGCGCATGGACGCGACCAAACAGTCCAACCGTAATGGTTTTGTGCCTTGTTATCCGCAGCAAATGATGTTGGAATGAAGCCCTGAACTCGATGGGTGTCATTTTACAAGCGGAATGAAAACATTCTCAACCTAAATTTGGAAAGTTTACTGGAAATTCGCATCGAAGCGGACTGCCTTGAGCAGCTTTAGGTGTTACGCGTGGTAGAACTTCCCATGTTACGCAGCTAAAAAATGAACTTGTTTAGTTAACATTAATTTACTTGCTATCTTACTGCTACTTGTAGTTGATATGAATATTAATTTGTTGTCATTACATGACTTCGATTGAGGCTGAGCATAGAAAGCAATTCAACAATCAACACGTCCACATTGGTGGACAACGGCACACACATTTATTTTGTTAATTTTATATATTGAGCATGTTTTAGTGAGGTATGTGGTGGTGGCTCTAGTGGGGGCAGGGGAAGCATCTGCACATATTTCTTTGTAAACAAGACAGCTATTTCAATGTTTAGTCATTAATGTGTATTGTACATGTGTATTATCCATTTATTAAGCTAACATTGATCTGAGTGTTGATGGTAATGGCCATTTGTTTATGGATATGACTCCTTTTTCTTCACGCATTTGTGACATATTAATTGCACTTTTACAAATTCATTATAAAAGCTCACATGGTCCTGATAAAGTATTAGTGACTCATGTGGTTAAAAACAAGCTGTGTTTTGATATTACTCCAATAAAATTCTGTGAACCTTTGTGGTGTCTGGATAAGTGATGATATTGAGGAAATGATCATCTGTTCACAAGCTGGTGCATTACACTAGATTTACTACATGTTTCTTACACACATATATTAAGCCTTTATTATGCATACATTAGGGTTCAGCGTGTTAGAATGTTACTCTATCAGCCGGTCGCCACATCTCCCCTCATTGTGCGGTTTATGGTAGATTTTAAATCAATTAACTATGTAATGTGCAACAACTGCTCAGCCTGGTTCTGGCCTAAACAATGGCAATGGGATAACTGCCCTTTAGTGAAGCATCAATGGGCTTACAATGTGCTGAATTAGCTGGCATATTAATGACCAGCCGCAGTAGTCCTCCATTGCCCCAAAGCTCCTCCACCCAAATCTGCTTATGCAAATGTGCCATGAATCCAGTTCAAAGGGGCTCTTTAAAACCGAGGCCGGTACCCAAACCTCATTGTATGGGTGAGTGCGGGGAAAGTGACATGAGAAAAGTTAGGGACTCTTGTCTTTTCACTCTCACAGAACATGATCAAGTTAGCATGTACCACTACTGGTTGCACACATGCAGGGAGCAGGCTAATCCAGCCAATAGGGTACTACCGTGCGTGTTTAAAATGTGCCGTTCAGTGAGACCCCACCACCACCACCACCGCTCAAGAAAAAAATACGGCCCGTCCAACTTTGTGTGTGAAAGAGAGGAGTGAGGCTGTGAGGTTGAAAGTTTGATGGGCTAGAATAATCCCCCCTCTGTCCCTCCCACCTTCTTCATTTTCTTAAAGGGGCCGCCAGGCTTTTTGTGTCATCCGGGACAAATTTGAAAGGCAATGTCATAATGGCTGAATTGAACTGATATCTTTTGAGCACAATAGACGTGGCTTCTCTCCACGAACAACTTAAAGCCTCATTGTCCCCATTATTCAGGGAGATGTTTGGATACATGCAGGCACCCTGAATGAGGATAAATTGTTGTAGCTACACCGTGTTGTAAAAAATATTGAGCGTGATTACGCATGTTGGGCTCGCACCGAGGGTGGCGGCGAACAAAGAGGCAGAGTTTCCAACGGGAAAATTTGATAATAGCTTTCCGGCGGCACTGATGTATTCATAGTTCTGCATTTCAACTGAAAACTGTTTGCCGGGACAAGATGTACGCTGTAAAAAGTTTTTTGTTGAATTTACTCACTTTGGCAAGTCATTCCATGAAATCAAATCATCTGGATGCAGATGCATTTTTAAGTAGACTATAGATCTATTTTTAAAAAATATATCTGGGTCCAAATGATTCTATTCTGTGCAAGTAGATGTCTAGTGTACTTTCAAAAAATTATCTGGATCCAGATGATTTTATTTGGTGCATTAAAAGTTTTATCGGTGTACCGTGTTAGGACGGTTGCATCACCAGTGTAATAATAATTTGACTTAAGAGAGTGACAAAATACTGGAACTGTATTGTGACATTTTCTGTATTAACTGTCATGATTTTGTGAAATACTTTCCTGAGGCTTTTGTGATAACATATTGGATACCATATTGGTAGGAATGGAACCATATACTGTGTTCTCTTTAGAAATCATACAGGAGTGGGTGACATCATTTAACGATACAGTTTACCTAAATTTGTCCTGTATTTGGTATATTTACCACTCCTGCACTGCTGGAAACAGTAGCTGCTACTTGTTCACATCCTGATGATTGATCATATTTCCTCCAGGGCGAGGCACTAGACTGAGAAAGGAAGAGTAGTGAGTCTTCTCTGCTTGACTGTATAAAACACTATAAGCAAAATAATTCCCGCTCTAACTTATGGCCAGCGCCTCCTCCCCATCATCCATCTTGGCACTGGGGGTGGTGCTGGACGGTGGCCTCCTAGTGCATTTTCCCTCCCTTTTTTTTTTTCCAAGGCGCTCATAATGGTGGTGTGAAGTCCCTCCGAAGGGGGAGGGGGGCCTTCCACGAGGTGACAGATTCTTCCTGTCCATGAAATTCCCCCCGCGATAATTTGTCTTTGTGCTGATGGGCCCGTAACTCCACGCGACATGGGTTATGGCAGCGAGGGCGGGGACCATCCTCATCACCTGCCATCTCCGTGGCCCTCTTTGACACTCCCTCACCCCTCCAAAGGCACACACACACACACACACTCTCATATATACTCCATTCTCCGGCCCCCCCCCCCTCTCCTTCTTTCATCTCTCCAGCAGGAGCTGTCTCCTCGCTGGCAGAGCGACCAAATAATGGAGCTTGTCACCGGCCTTGTTCTTTGTGGTTTTCAGGGCCCAGGAAAAATGCAAACACTCCATTGTAGTCGTTAGTTTTCTCATCCTTTCTGGGTTGCTGCTGGTGGGTGGGAGGGCTTTGACCCGATTCAAAAAGGGACTCGGCGTGGAATTCTTTTCTGGAGAAAGTGAATTCTTGATGTCACATGCTTGCTGTGTGCTTGTGTGTGCCTATCCTGAACCGTTTCATTGTCCAGTACAGGTTCCCTTTGGAGCAAGAACCGACAGGGGTGCACATAAGGCATTTGCGTGCATGTTGCCCCCTCCGGGTCCCCTCCTCAACTCATCAGTCATTTGTCTCAGTTAAACCAGACTGGTACAAATGTGAGCCACTTGAACGATTTGTGTAATGAGCTCAGTGAGTGTCTGGTGGAAATTGATTGTTGTGACACTCACAATGGAGTGCTGCAGGGAACCCCAGCAGAGGGGTGGGTCAGGTGGGTGGGTTTGAAGCATGTTGAAGAGGTAGGAAGCAGGTGGTCAGTACTGTTCGTAATGTTCGCAAGGGTCACCGTTCTACTACTGTAGATACAGATGGAAAACATTTGCATAACACACGGATGTTTAAATCAGACACTGTTATTCTGTTTCAGTGTCAAATTGTCACGGAATACCGGGCGTGTATACACTAAGAACAGTGTCTTGCAAAATTTAAACATTGGCTATAAAGGATGAAGAGTTATAGCTCACTTGACATCCACTTGTAACACTTAGTTGAATTTGCTCTGGGGTTTTTTTGGGGCGGGGGGCGCTCTGTCTCATTCAAGTGAGCCATGTCCCCCCCCCCCCCATCCTTCGGGGAGCCTTGCATTACTATGATCACAACATAGTGCTGTCATAGGGATTTAATTGTGTTTTCATTGGTAGAGGCAACATTTGATCACCCAGCCACTGAGTTACACTTACACGTCAGTTAGCTTGCAGGTCAAAAGCTACATTGTCCCATTTGGCAAAGTTTGCTGTTGGGAGTACCTCATATGTGGAGTTTATATGTTCTCCGTATTCTTTCGTGGGTTTGCTACAAGGAGTCCCGCTTCCTCCCGCATTCCAGAAATGTGCATATGAAGCTGACTGACTGAATTGACCATCGGCGTAAATGGGAGTGTGTCCTGCGACCTGTCCGGGGTGTACCCCACCTTTTCACCAATGTCTGCGAGAATATCTCTTGCTCAGCCATGAGCCAATCAGCATAGAAAGTTTGGGGATGAATGGAGTTTACGTCCTGGATCTCATTACATTGTTGATGTGTACCAACTGTTGTTGCCTGTCAGTATGCATCGTGCGTCTCTACCAGCTTATCCGATTCCGACATCCCTTTGAGTGGATCCCTAGATCCAGACACATGACTGACTAGAGACTGTTGTCAGGATATTGTGCGGAAGCTTGTAGATACAAACAATTTGGGCCTGACCGGGAAGCTAAAACCCAACGCCTGCGCGCTTTTTTTTTTTTTGCTGCCTTTGTAGTCGCTTGAAATTCAGCTGTTATCTGGAATGTACCAGCTGTCCACTGTACACAAAAACTGCTGCCATTCCCAAACCCGATCCTGGCTTTCGAGTGAAGAAAGGGAGGGGGATCGCCAGCCCTGTTCCCCCCCACCAGCCTCTGTGGGTTTAGAATTGGGGTCCCCTGGGAGGAATCTGATGGACAGCAGTGGAGGGGAGTAAAGCAACAGGCTGGCCATCACACTGGGTCGTAATTGTCTCCTCCCAGGTGTACGAATCAGCATTCACGTGCATATGTTTGCATGCATTCACCAGCATGTAAATACACGTTGGCGCTCCGTCCGGTGTAAAGATGCCTTTCTATGTATAAGCATGAAAGAACAGTATGCAAACACATGTGTTCACACATCTTGGCTGGCTCGACAATCAGTCTCTTTGACCGACGACGGAGCTTCAAACAGCCTGATAACCCGAAGAGCAGGAGAGATGATGGCAGCCACTTTGAAGTGAGGCTTATCTACTCGGCTGCGAACGGCCCTTGAACATACAACAGTGTGCAAAAAGTCATAGGGTGCGTTTACACGAAATCGAGTCCAATTCGTGCAGTGGTTTTGAAAAAGTTGCATGTCCAAAAATTGTTTCAACGATCGCTTAAAATGACTGAACAAAGTGGTGAGGTCACTATCAAGTATTTTTGACGAATCGGGAGGAGGTAGCTATGCGTTTTACAAAATGTACTTTGCATCGGCCTGAGCGGCATTCATAGTTGTTCTGATTGTAGGAACACGGCAGTCACATTCTGCAGAACACCTCTGCGGCTTGTTTACGTGCAGTCGCTTTCCCTCATTTTCCTGGAAGCGCTCGTGCTGCATAATATCGAGTTCACACTTCATTTGATGTTGTTATCTGGCATTAGCCACAGTCTTCCTCCCTTTCGTCTTCTCCGGAGCCCCCCTCAGGTTAGAGGGCCCCTTCTCATCTCTCCCCTTTTTTTTTTTCCTTTTCCCTCACTAAATGACTTAACCAAACTAATGAATTAGCCAATTAATCAGAGCAGGACCCTCTCCCCTGCCCTTAAGTGCTCGTTTATGGAGGCGGACCGCCCCTTTGACCTCTATCCCCCGGAGGGCGCCTGCAGCTGGCTCCGCCAAGTTAACATTAAATAAATATCATTTCAAGGCCGTGTTAATTCCTCGCATAGCCGTCCATAAGTAATTAGTCACACTTACTGTATGCATTCCAGGTTGTCAATACGCGTGTGTGCGTGGGCGTTTGTGCACAGTAGCTGTAGGTTGGTGTGTTTGTGAGTGTTTTTAATCCATTTAAAGCAAGTCCAATTCAGCCACTTCCTCTCCACACGAAGCTTATCTGTAGCTGCTGGGGACAAAAATCATTTGCAGTCGAGTAAAATGACTGGAAAATAATGGGGAAATATCAAGAGCATCTTCATTTGAGTTTTTCTCATTTATTCCGCCGAGCTTTATCGGGTTGAACACATCTCAACATTTTTTTTTTAACTTAGATTTTATTTTTTGCCCATTTCCTGACTTTTCATTTCCTGACAGATTGAGGCACACTATTTAACAGTTTTATTCATCTGCGCCTGCAGGCAGGGCCCGACGTTACAGTCAATAAAAAATGGCCAAGCTTTGCACCCAAAGCCCGCTCCCCTCCACTCCCCCCTCCCAGCTTCCCTCTCATTTGTGTGCATAGTGCCAGCCGCGAATTTAATGGAGGGAAAATGCTGTGATTACTTAATGGTTTCCCAGGCAGTGGTGGACGGGAGAATTAAATTCCGCATCTGCTTTTCCGAGGCGTTAATCTCCTCTGCTCACATTCTGCCTGTTATAATGTGCACACAGGAGATAATGTTCAAACCAACTAAAATGTGGCATAAAGGAGCACAGGGCTGTCGATAGCCCTGTGATGACAAAATTAAGTTTCAGTTTTTAGTCTGAACTAAGGTAATGGTAAATTCAATTGTGCCATCACAGTGCAACCTCTACGGTCAAATGGCCCAATAGCGGTAGAATTTGGATTTCAACCAAAAATATATAGATTTATAAATACATAGAATGGAGGGGAAAAAAAAGAACTAGCATGTGTCATGTGACCATAGACAAGCCGAGTGAGTATGTAAGGCACAAGCGTGTGATTAAGTGCGATTAAAATCATAGAACAAAAAACTACAACCTACGTGGACAGGAACATCTTTGGTTGGTAGTTCTATTTCCTGTTCTCTGGTAATCATCACAGCCTTTGACTGAATGAAGTGACCCATTTTGTAAACCTATTGAACCCCCCCCCCCTCCCCCACCCCCACTCCCCTGTACATCACTCAAATGAGTACCGGTATTTTAATTTATTTTCAACTGATGTGATTTTATGACACAGTAGCTAACGGAATAGATTTTTTTACACTATTTCCAAAGGGGCAAATTGTTTCACGAGTCAACCAGCATCTCAGAATGGATTTTGTTCAACTTTGGAGGTTTTTTAACAGGACATTCCACTCATCCTTTCCTCTTTTTCCCTCAATGTTTGTAGCTCTGAGGGCGTTATCAGTGGGAGTGTAGGTCCAAGATCACTGTGTGTGTGTGGGTGGGGGAGGGAAATCAGTCCATGCCAGGTGCATAACAGTGGCAAAGCCACTGTAAATTACCTCTGGCCTACCCGCTTTGCGCAGCCACTGTGGGGCGCTTGACCCGCTCCATGAATTAATTCCATCTTTCCTCACCCCTGATCTCCTTTTTATTTCTAATTTACATTGAGATCATACACGTCTGAAAAATGATATCGTAAAAAAGATGAATGTACTAATTACCTTTCGCTCTTATCTCCCCGCCTTTTTTTTTTTGAAGCAGTGTGTAAGGATGTCACTTATTTCACAGTGACAGGGGTAATGTATTCACACAAGTGCGCCATAAATATGAAGCGTTCGTCTTGGGCCTCCTCCTCTCCGATGGCGAATTGACAAACATTCACGCAGCCAAATTGCCCCCGCGGTGTCACTGTGAAATAAGGTGCTTGACCCAGGCCTCTGATGCGTGCTTATATTTCTACATCGCCACCCACTCCTCACTACTTCCACCTCAATCGGTTTTCATGCGTGGCCGTTTTGGAGGTAAGGGGTATTTTTAATACACCTGTGAAATGAAAACAGGCTCGTCATGAATATGCTAAAGTGGAGCTGTCACAGCACTCGGAGTGATATCCGCTCAACCCCGCCATGAGGGGATAACTGACTCCTGCTTTGAGGAATGAGGTGGTAGGGGGGAAATGTGGGTGGGGGTGGTGGAGGGTAGCTTATGCTGCCTGCCACTGTCATTTGAACAAATGGGCTTATTAACAGTTCAGAGGCCAAGGACGACAGCAAGGTGACGCAACTCCCATGGAGGATACGGGAGAAATATTGAAATGCGTTCGCCCGCCATCTCATTACAGCGTAGCCTCGTCTGAATGTCGTCTTATGTCCGGCTGTCACCCCAACTGCTTCCTCAAGTGTTTGTTTGCGTCGCCTCGGGGTGAACCCGTAGCGTGCCTGTCAACATCTGTTTGCCCAAGAATTCACCTTTCGAAATGACTTTGACTTTCACTGCCAAGCATGCTGTCATTTTACGGCGCGCTATGACAGTGAACTTTGGCACTTTGACATCCCGACCTCATTCTCAGTCACGCTAAAGCCACCCCTCGGAGCTCGGAATGAGGAGCAATATAATGGTGATTCTCGCAGGTCGTCGTTGCTAAGGTCAGTTCAAACAAAACTCACCAGAAGTCATGAAACATCCCAAATAGGATAGTGGTAGGATTATACAAATAATCTTTCACAATTGAAATGAACTCTTTCAGGGACATCGGTTACTACAGTGGACAGTTTATTGGGGTACAGGTTATCATTATTTGTGGATGCAAGGATGAATGCACTTGTCAGAAATTAATTAAACCATTCTAATCTCTCCAAAAAAAAAAAAAAAAAATTGTCATGTGTTTTTTATGAGAATAACAGCACGCAATAAAAGCATGCAGTAATGACAAAATTGAACACAAAAAGGTTTTGTCACCCTGTCACCTTGTGCTCTTTCTGATCCATGTGCCATGGACAGACTCTCGGATCATCACACAAGATTAATATTAGTCGGTCTTCGTCAAGGATTAGGAACGTATACCTGTGAGTATTGTTATATGGTCTGTCAATATGGGTTTATGTTTAGATATACATGCAAGAACACCATCAAAATAGATGCTCATTGTTAGCTAATGTGTCTATACAATTTCCCATTGTATGTTAGCATTCAGGTAGTGGAGGCTATGTGGTTACTTTAAATACACAACATGTAATTCTCTTTGCTTGATCAGTGGCTATACAGCTGCCAACCCACTGTCTGTTGGGAAGTCGGTTAAGTGAGTTGAGTCATCTGCCACCATCCATACAATGCTCGTACCTCAAGTCCATTCTTGCCAGAGTTCGTGGTGAAGATCCACGCAAGCATGGACAAAACATGCAAATTCCACACAATAGGGCCATAGCCCGGTTCGAACCTCCACGCTGAAAAGAATGACGCAGATGTGCTAACCACTAGTCCACCCTTGACTGGTCAGGCCACTCTTGACTGGTTACCAGTCAATCATAAGACACATATCGGAAAAAGAAGCCTTCACGCACATTCTGCCATTTGACCTCAAATAGCATGACAGCGAACAGTGCAACTTTGACATCTTAACGTCATTTCCAGTTACGCGAAAGCCGCCCCTCGGAGTCAGGAATGACATGAAATATAACGCTCATTCCAGCAGGTCATCAGTCAAAGATGCACACTAACCTTCGCTAAGTTGCTGTGCCTTCCCTCTGAAGGTTGCAGTATTACACTCTGCTTTTTTCCCACTTGGCTGTTTTCCAGATGCTCTCCTTGCTACCCTCAGTCTCCTCTTGAATAAAAACGTTGTGCCTTTGTACCATTTCAGGATACTCGAACAGAAACGACAAAAATACTTCACAGTATCCACTTAGTCGGCCCGTTTTATCGCAGTTCGTAGTCTCCTGTCAAATAAGTAAATTTTTCTATTTTGGACTGTCAAGCGGACCCAGTAATTAGGCCACCACGAGCTGTTTTGTTATTCCACAGCAGTCATTTGGACGTAAACTTAGTGAAGTAAACATCAAGTAGGAGGGGAGATATTAAGGGTGGCGCATGGACGATGGAAAAACCCATTCAGCTTTGTTGAGGATCTGGATAAGGGTGCAGTGTGATCTTTAGGTGAATACCACACGAAACTATTGAATTAATTTTTACCTGACAAAACGTTGGCGAAAAGTCTTTCTGCTTTCACCTCTGCAACTTTTTGAAGTAAAGTACAATCTGGGGGGGGGGAAGAAGGGAAAGTGTTCTCCTTTGAACCGCCACTTTTTTTTTTCTTTCTTGCGCGTGAGTATGCAGTCATTACCCTTTGGTGTCACGCTTGGCATTTGTTTTAAGTCAACTCTTTTGGCGCACACAAAAGCACTGCCTCGGCCCTGTGAAAGCCTGCATGAAACGCTTTGCTTAACCTGCTGACACCAAAGAACCACTTACCGGTAAGCCATTTTTGGCCCCGTCATCGTCTACGAGCGCCCTGACTTGCTTTCCGTTTTGGATCAATAAAAGTGGGGAGACAAGATAAACACGAAGAGGACACAAAAGAAGGTAGCCAACGGTAAACGCCATTTAGACTGTGATGCTTGGCAATTACAGAAATAATTTGGGCCTGTAAGAACACACTAATGGCGGCCCGGTGATCGAGTGGTTATCGTGTTGACCTCACAGTGCAGAGCTACCGGGTTCGATTCCAGATCCGGCCTTCTCCTGTGTGGAGTTTACATGTTCTCCCCGTGCCTGCGTGAGTTTTCTCCAGGTACTCCAGTTTCCTCTCACATTCGAAAAACATGCATGACAGGCTGATTGAACACTCAAAAAAAAAATTTGTCCCTTAGGTGTGAGTGTGAGCGCGGATGGTTGTTTGTCTGTGTGTGCCCTGCGATTGCCTGGCAAACGGTTCAGGGTGTCCCCCGCCTACTGCCCAAAGACAACTGGGATAGGCTCCAGCACGCCCCACGACCCATGTGAGGATAAAGCGGATCAGAAAATGGATGCATGGATAGGAAGAACAAACGACATTTTCATTCCCAATAAAGGTGCAACTGTTGTTGTTTGTTTGTTTGTTGTTTTTCACTTTCCACTGTCGGGCTGTCCTTTTCCAGAAACCGTTTTGTTTTTTTGTGTGTGTCTGTGTGCGTTGTTGGTATGCCGCGACTGTCGTACACTGAGGACACCCTACAAAGACATGCTAAAATCATGTGGTAGAATAGACCTTCATAGGTTGCACCAAAGAGGTTGTGTTGGAGGTGAGGGTTGGCTGTATTCTCCATGTCTGGAGGGCATGAGGCCACCTGGCAAAGAGGGAAGCGTCAGTGATGAATGCACCTTGTTTAGGGTGCCGTCGTCGAGATGAGACAGACGAGGGGATCAGCGTGATGGATGATGGCCGGAGCGGGAGGGTCTGGAGGGCTTATAAGACATGGCCCATGAATCTGTTCTACATCATCGGCTCCTTTGATCATTGACACAAGTTCAGAGATGGGCCTGTGTGCATCTGTCCAAACAAACAAAAGCGTCTTCCCTCCCTCCACAGTGGCCATCCTCCAACCCCACCCCCACCCCCAGCCCCCTTGGCTCTCATTTGGAACTAATGACGCAAACACGGATCACATGTGAGGGACGAGATGGAGTGATTAAGGAAAGGATGGCACAGTAGCCAAAAGCAGGGGGCTTGTGTTCTGTGAACCATGGCAAGAGCCCCTCCTCGGCAATGACAGACTCAGTAGATAAGAGATGATCCATGAAAGCCGATCGGTGCGCTGACAGCGGGGAGAGGGGCCGGCGGGGCGCATTACTGCGGGTAAATGCAGCTGTTGGGGCCAAACAAGTCTTGGGCAGCCTCTTGCCATCATGACGTCACAAAGCAACAACCCCCCCCCCCCTCCCACCCCACCCCTTAGCATTCCACCCGCGACACATTTCCACACCAGGCCCGTTGCACAACTTCATTTTTGGGGGCGGGTGATGAAATTCACTTCCTTCTGCAACGTATTGACAAGATGCCGAGGAATGTGAGTGTAAAGGGTCGCAGGCGTTCTGACAGGTACGACATAGAAGATTAGGACCAGGATTTACCCGGGGACGAATCGCACTGAGCCACAGTTACGAGTTTTCTCTGACTGGCCTAACGCACTTAGATTAAAGGAGCTTTAGCGCACGTCTCTGGATCGACAGACAGAAATATGGACGGCATGGAGAATGCGATCCACTGTGTAGAACAGAAGACTTTCATGTACTTTTCCCCCCCTCACTTCAGCAGAAATTAGCCCGTCTTCTGAGGATGGTGTGCGGTGGGGGGACTGAGAGAAAAAAAAGCAGTCGAGATGATTCCCTCAAGGAAATGAAAGGCGGTAATAAGCTATTTAATTTATACTTTATGCTCAATAGATACACTCGGGCTCCTTATTGCTATTTAAATGATTATTCCAGCCAAATTATTTTAATCTATTTTCAGAGGAAGGAATTGTACATCCCTCATTTGAACAGCTCAACGGGGGCATCCTAGTACTTCACGCGGTCGACACAGTAAATTAGAGAACTAAGAGCCCCCCCCCCCCCGTCCCTCCCTGTTTTATTGTGGCGTTCATTTCAAAGTATTATCTCGGTAATGGGGTATCCACACATCCGCAGGAATTATTTTACATATAAATGCTGAATTAAGCACACAGACTTGAGGCTTCTTGGATTGTTTGTGTCCTTTTAACAAGGAGCATTATAAACAATCTTCAAGTAAACCAGTGACAGGGAGGCCTGCTTCGATCAGCGCCCTCCTAAATATGTGTCAAAATTGGAGAAAAAAAATGTCATTTTCTTTCAAGCATTTTGGCCTGAATAATTCTGAATGACAGCACTCCGAACTAGGGGTTAGCACAACTGCCTCAAGGTTCTGAGGTTCTGAGTTTGACTCTCAGGACGGGCCTTTGTTTGAGGAGTTTGCATGTTCTTCCCGTGCTTGTGCGTGGGTTTTCTACGGGTACTCTGGCTTCCCCTCACACTTCAGGAACATGCATCGTAGATTCATAGAAGAATCTTGTCCATTGGTGGGAATGGGACTCTGAATGGTAGTTATTCTACATACAGTATTTGGCTAGCAACCAATTCCTGATGTCACTCACTAGGCCAGGCCCCTTTAAGGCACACATAAAACATGGTAGTTTTTGTTGTTTTCGGTGATGGAAAAGATTAATAGTTTCTCTATTTCCATTGACTAAGTTGTGAACAAATCAGACTTGTAAGTCAAGGTGATGACAATTTGGGGGCCTCGCATGCTATATCCTGCTTGATCTGCTTCTGTCTGAACAAATACAGCGCTGCCAATGAATGGAACCTCGTTGCTAGGGGTATGAAAGAACACGTTTTCGATCAGAATGCAAGACATGCTACGGGCTCTCCAATCCTTCACCGTGTTTGATTCAAAGCTGGCTTTGAGATAAGAGCCGTTCATGAACTGATCAATTTCATATATTTCTTTTAACTTTTTTTTTTTTGATCTTGTATCTCAGCGTCTCGTTCTCTGGCTCGCTCTCACCTTTCGACTCGCATTAAGCGGCAAGGTGAAAAACATGAAAAGATGGCTGACCTTTTAATGAAAATGTCAGTAGTCCTGTAAGGAGGAGGGGCGAGGCCGTCGCCATGACGCCGGAGCTGGCGCAAAAACTCAGCTGTATAAGCGCCGTGACAGCCTCTCTTTTAAATGTCTCCGTTTTTTTTCTTCACCTCTATTGTTTTAAGCTCCGAGGCCTGTCTTCAGCAGAAGACAGAGCCGTCGTAATAAGCGTGCCAATCCCGTTACAGTCAGCCTTCTTGGCCTGCTCGCAAAACAAAAGAGGACACACGAAGATGCAACCTAAATCTCAACCAGATGTTTTGCATGAAAGGCAGACAAAAGGGAAGAGTTGATAAATGATTCCATGGTAATTCCTGTAAGTGGACTTGAAAAGACGGAAATAAAGAAACCTTCCTTGAGGGCTGATGTCACTTTGTCTTCTTCTTCTACCGAGGAGCTTCCACCACATCGCTCCATTTTACCTTTTGTGATGTTTCGTCTCACGGATGCTATTTTGAGCACGGTGGCGGGACATCAAGGCGAAGGTGTACTTTAAGTAAGTGACAACCTGACGCCGGGCTCCATTTGATGCCCACCAGATCAAAGCCCTCACGGCGAGGCCGTGCTAATTTGAAGTCTGCCTCCGTGATGATCGCTGCACGTGATTAGCCCACAATGGCGCTCTTATTAATCACATCACTCTGATTATTCTAATTTGACTCGACTCTCCCTCTCTCTCAGTCTCCCCTCTGTCGTTTCCCAATAAAACTGTCAAGCTGGGTCGACGGCTCTCCGCGGTAAGTGGGTGACATTTAAAAGGCTGCAACATGACTGACAGTGTACTCACAGAGGGAGGGAGTTAAGAGTGCAGAGAAGAACGGGGGGTTTCGGGGGGGGGGGGGGGGGGATGCCCATGTTAATACGTACAAATGGGTAATGTCTCCCACAGCAGGTGCCCCCGAGCAGACAAACTGGATAAATATTGAGACTCTGTCTTACGTAGCAGCATGCCGAGTGAAACCCAACTGTTTTTGTTTTCCCATCAACCTTGTCTTTATCAAATTCCCATAGCTTGAGTGTAGCACCCCGTATGGACTTGAACCAAAGTTTCCGGGAAAAATATGACTCTAATATCCCACAGAACTGTCATGAGTGATGTCGACATATCACAGCTTAGCTTTAGGAACTCTGGGATGGTGTCTTTTTCTTTGAAGATTGTCACTAATATTCTTTTTTCACTTGTCTGACAGGTTAGAATGTTAAAATGAGGAGTGTGAGACACAATGTCTGGACGAATACGGGAATATACCTGTATGCTATATTTAGGCACATAGCTACTCCCCGCTCAAATAATCCTTAAATAAACCTTTTCCTGTTTTCTTTGATAGAGACTAAAACAAATTCTGTGTGCAACCTTGCTGTGCGAGGCCACACGCTCAGTGAGAGTGGAACGCTCCACCCCGAGTGAGAGTGTTTTGTGCGTCATACTCAGTGTGTCCCCGGCTCAGAGCCCAGACAACACCGGTGCACATCCTCTCATCAGACAATGGAGGCCGGTTGCCATGTAATACCCGCACAGCGGGCGTCCGCGCTGCCTTGCATGGCAGGAAGCTCCTCGAGCTGACCCGATGCCGCCTTGAATATACAGTACAGTCACAGGAAGGTGCTTAGGACAGCGAGTCCACCGTAATCCCTTTTCTGTCATGCAACTACAACATACGGTTTTAGCCTAGATTCCTGTCAAAGGCCGCAACGTGAGGTTTATTCAGAAATAACCTTCGCTACTCACACACTGCGCTTCATGCTAAAGATAAGAACAATATTTCAAACAAATGGCCGAAACAATACTAATTAATAATTAATAAATTGTATGCTTTCGATGATGACAATCTTGCATGGGTCTGAATTGGTTTTAGGAACCGTGCATTATGACATATTAATTCTTGCGAATGTTTTTCCGGAGAGGATATGTCACCTATCATGAAAACAATCTTCACATTGGCTAGCCAGAGTCCAGATAAGAACATCTCAAAACCGGGAGGCCGATTTGATGTGCCAACCAAAAAAAAAAAAACAACCACGAAAGTCAAAACCAAGTAATTATGGGAAATGACATGGCCTGTTTGCAAATGGTGATAATAGGAAAAAAAAATTTGGATTTATAAAAATGTGGGTTGTAAAAAACAAAAAACAAAAAGATAGCTCAGAGCATTCATCGAGATATGCATCAACATTTACCAAGCTTTTTCCGTCCCCTTAATACTGCGAGCTAACAAAACTAAAACCACACCATATTTTGCAGGAGTAATGAAATAACTACCAATACCCCATGGTCATAGTTTGTAGGTAAAAATATTCCGTTTTTTTTTCCTGCTTCTGTGAGGACGCTTCATGAGGATAAAAGACTGTCTGCTCCCTCTCTTGTCATTCTAGGACACTGCAGCGACATCCAGGCAAGGACTCCATAAATGCCTTCAATTATTGTAAAACACACACACACACACTACAATCACGCTGGTTCAGTAGAAGAAAAAGTCCCTTGTAATTGTCCATGCGTGCACGTGTCTCTGGGAGTTCAACCAGATTAGATATGGATATGGTCTTTTGTTTGCGTTGGGGCACACATTCAAAATGTTTGGAATGTGTTTTTATTTATTTATTTATTTTTTAATGTTGCCGGAGAATGAGGAAAGTGGGGGTAACACATTTGCATGGCCAATGTGTACACAAACACATACAAGACCCCCACTGTGTTTAATACACGCCAAGGCCTGTGATATTCACACCTATCAGACCAGAATGCCCGTCCAGACTGGTCCATTTGGCATGCAGATGGCCCTCCTGGTAAAAGTGTGGTGTAATTGGTGCAAAACCGTGCCACTGTGAGTCCGAGCAGCCATGGCAGTGGGTGGGGGGGGACTAATTTTCTGGACAAAGGGCAGGCGTTTTTTTTTTTTTTGGCTCCATAGTAAATCGCCGAGGAGAGCCTATATTGCACGAGGCCATATGTTCACCGCGTCTTGGAGCAGCCAGTATGTCTTTGTGCGCGCGTTGCTGCAGGGTCATACGTCTTTGTGTGCCATGTGTTATGGTGTGACATGGCCATTATGGATGAGTGCTGACAGCCGGTGGAATGGCCACAGACAGAGAGCTTGTACTTGTTGTGTTAACACTGGCGGGGACACAATAATCTGCTACTTGTAAAGCAGGTATCGTCCTGACACAACCATTATTGTGTCCATATGGTAATGAGGACTGGGGAGGGACTGGGAAATAGATTTAGAGGAGGCCGGTCCTGGGCCACGGCCTGAGATGAGAGATGGGGGTGGGGGGGTTGAAGAGGGAGGTGGGAATGGGGGCATTAGGTTTGTTCTCTTGCATCACTGAGCACTGAAGAGTTGTCTAAATTGCCACAATACAAATTAGCTAGGCTGAAGAATGGACGAGGGAGGGGTGAAGCAGATGACAAGTCTGAAGATTTAACTCAAAAAATACAATGAGCCCCTCCCTCGTCCTGCCCACATCCTGCTCTCTGAGCAGACACTCAAAATGGAATTAAAAGAAAGCAAGACGGCCGTGTCGTTGGTGTCTTCTAATGAAGCAAGCGAAGATGCAAGTCAATAGAGCAATTCATTAACAAATCAAAGTCCCAAAGGGCCTGGCAGCATGGCCGTGTTTGTGAAAACCTACGTTCAGAATAGATGCCCATATGCCGAGGGTCAGGAGGAGTTGGGAGTGGGGGCTTTGTGCAAACGTCCACCATTCAGCACGGCCATTTAGATTACCGCCGTATAACGCGGCCAATGCTCACACAACACAACTTCCATATGGTCCATCAAAGTTGATCTCCCTTACTTCCCACGATTGGACTTTCGTTGCAACGTGTGCTGCTTTGCATTCATTCGAAGGAAGTGTCAAATTCCACTGATTGACAGTTTAGAGTTTTCGGTCACCTCGTTGATTAACAATTTTATAGCATCTGTACCAAAAACTAAGGGTAAATAGAGAGCAATTCAATCTTTTATGGACATGTGAAGTACATTTGAAAAAGATGAATCAAGTTTTTTTTAATTTTATTTTTTTAAAGTACTCAACGGTACAACAAATGTTAAAAACGTAAAAATACCAGTGAACTACTCAGAATTGACCCCTCGGGAATAATGAAAGTGCCTCAAAATGTAAACATGATCTGTTGGATTTACCTGCGGCTTTAAAATGGGGCGTGGCTCCCACTGACAGGTGGCCATTCACTTGACCGATTAAAAAAAAAGGTAGTCTGTCGTAGTTTGGTTCAGTAGGAAATCATTCACTTCGTCGCCAGTGTAACCCCAATGGTAAGATGCGCTTTTTTATTTACGCTTTTCTTTGACAGATCTGTAGAATTATTATTTTTTAGATTCAATCATGCTTGCTTGCTTGCTTGCTTTGTTTGTCTGCTTTGCGTCCGCGGTGCTTTATTGTATGTTTGCTGCATCGCTTGACGTTACTTGCTGTTCGCAATCGGCAGTGCAGTCGCCTGCGTTTAAACAACGTGGGGGAAAGTTATAAAGTTAAGACTTGTAATCCTCGTGGTGTCCATGCCTAGTTCTGTTTTGTTGTGGTGTTGCCACATCCTGGTTGTCCGGCTACATTGGAAAGTTTGAATGATGATTTTGCGTTACGGCTCAATTAACAGTGCCGGCGTTTTGCTTCCTGGTTTGACTGCTGGGATCTGTAGTCCTTTTGTTCGGTTCCAATTGTATAGTTTCCTCATTCTGTTTCGACTATAAATGTTGATGACGTTATAAATAATTTTGATTATATTTAAAACATCATGAGAAATATTGATGACAATGATAAGATGTCATGCTTAAAAACCAATGGGGTGTGATAAAAATCGTGATTGATAATGGTTGATAAAATTATAGCGGCTTTACATTGTGATGCATGAAGATAGGTCCATTATTTTTTTGTTATGACCTGCTGTGTGCTTCAATAATTGATCAAAGAGGGATCCTTCCATGATAAGTGACGATCCCTATTCAGAGGCCCGGAAAAAATGGAAATAACTGAACATGATCACTTTTAAGTAATGATCTTACCTACAGCATTAAGATCTCTATTCCTTGTAAATGTGCATGCTCAAAAGATGACGCGATCGATTGCTGCTTTGGTCCGGCGGCTGCACAGTAAATTCGTAGCTGTGTTCATACATGTGCAAGCTGTGCAAACAGCACTTGAATTTTCATACTTCCCACGTCATCACTTGGGTGGTACTTGTTCAAATGATTCAACAGGATTGTTATGTTGCCTGTTTACGATGATGTACCTTACACAATGGCTTAATTTTCTCCACCTCGCTTTGGAGATACTTCTCTGGTTAAAATAGCTTCATCGTCGAAAGACAAAGCCAAGTCATGGCTGCCCATCAACTGCGAGTTCAGCTGCATGTTTAGTCATCGCTTACGCCTTACTGTTAATTTCTGTTTACTTCTTCATCCTGCAAACTAAAGTTGAGAAGGAAAAGCTGGAAGGGGTGGAGGGTTGTGGGGGCAAAAAATAAATTAAAAAAGCCCCTGTGCAGCCTGGTACCTAATAGCCCAGGGAATGGTGGTTGGGGCCCACTGATCTACTGGTTTCTTGATAACCCTTCCTCCCGTTAACATTTACAGCCAGAGCAACCACACAAAACCTAGCAAACACTTCCACCTCATTAAAAAAAAAAGTATCAATGATCTGAGCTGATATTTTCATGATAGTCAATCAAGGAAATTTAATCCAAACCTAAATCGCAGATGTTCAAGTCATACAGTCAAGAGTGCCAAATGGTGTGCTCATCCTTTACCTCTGAGCCAACATTCCTCTTTCCGTCATGTTGTTCATTTGTGCTTGGGGCTCTGACCAGCAAACCGCCGACACGTCCCCCACTACCTCCCACCCTCGCTGCAGAGAACCTTTCAGGGGACTTTAAGAACTTCTCGCAGCAGTGGCGTTGATGTTGTTCCACACGAACGTGAGGGCAGTACTGATGTGACTGAAGCCCCATTGAGACGGCAGTGACCCGCTGAAGAGGATTCCAGCCTGGAGGGCACTTCACATGACTCTTTCAAATCCGCACAAATAAAGCTCTTTATGGCCTGAAAATGGCCCCCACAGAATGGGTGCTACAGAGCCCCCTGAAAAGCCCAACACGATTGTCATGGATATTACATGACACAAGCAACAACGGGCCAAGGAGACAAGTGTAGACGGCGAACAAAACTCGAGCAGACTTTTCCGTGCGGTGGGCCAGGGAATGTTGACAGGCCGCTGAATGGTCTGTTTAACCCTTTGAAAGTGAATGGGGGCTCCCTGAAACAAATGTATTCTGATAGACTTTGTACGCACCGGGAACACAAAAAGTACACTAAGCCCCCGCCAAAGGGAAGCAGGCAGAAGGCGAGAGACGAAAATAAGATTGGAAAGGTGGGAACGTGTTTGCGCCAGATTCCATCAGCTCCTTCAATTTTCTGGCTCCAACGCGTCCCTTTTGAGCTCGACGGAGAGATGATTTAAGCCTTGACTGGGCTCTCGCATCCGTTTGGACTGAGCCTATTTAGAATTTTAGACAGACTGTTTGTTCACAAGAGTATGCTGCGGTTTGATGGAGAATGTCAAGCCTGAAGAAAACACTCTTCCTCTTGGCACTGGTGCTCATTCATTCGAGCACCTACAAAAACTTTTTTTATTTTTTATTTTTTTATCGACGCACAGGAAGGGGAGGGGATGTGCGCTTGACTGACAGCTACATAGAAAAGAACAACTTGCCCACAGGCCTTAGCAGAGAGAAGGTGGGGGTAACTAATAATAACATCATTAAAAAATGCTAATCACCACCATGCTAATGCTTTACTTTGTAATTAAACTTTGCTCTAAAACAGATATTACTCCTGCTGATTTAAAATTGAGCCAATGTGACAGTTATGGGGGCTTTTAATTGCAAAATTACTCAGCATTGCTAATTGTTCCACGGGTGATTGAGGAAACACTCCGCCAGGGTACTCCATCAGGGCGGGCGATGGAGCAGCGGCCTCTCTGGCATCACCACCTTTGAGCATCCGTGCATTCGCTGTACCGTCATCATGATTTATATACTTGTGACATATTGTGTGTATTGATTCTAATGTGTATGTGTGACAAAGTGTCAATAATTAATTCTGATAAGAAAGTTCTGTTTGTTTCGGAGGCATATACAAAAAGTTGCATATCATATTAAAAAAAAAAGAAGCAACATTTAGTTTATTTTGGTGTGCAATGTAATGTTACTTAGGTGGTACCATCAAAAACCTTTTTTTTATAAAGCTTAGGAAAAAAGAGTGAGTTTACTTTGCTCTGTGATCACGCTTGTAACTCTCATATCTTAAATCTTCATTTGCCATTTCAATGAATGGAAATGCCATTAATGCATTCCAGCCCTCCTCCGAAAAACAGAAAAAAGGGAAATGTGCACTCTATAATACAGTACCCTCACCCAATAAATGTTTACAGTAATGACATAACATAAAACATTTTGCCACAATTCATATTTCAATTTAATGGACATTTTGCTACTCCTCCTGGTGTGTGCACCTTTGCCAGACATAAGGGAGGGTTTGACAACTCACAGAGGAGTTTCACATGGATAAAATGTGTGTCTGTATGTGGTTATAGGCTTTGTCTACCTGTTTTGCTTCACAAAAAAAATAATAATAATACAATAGACCCTAATTTTCCATTATTGTTGTTTGTTTGTGTGTCGTCCCAACTGACATGCCCAGTGCATTATGATTTTCTCCATTTTTAGCGGGACTATGTTCCAAACCAAGAGAAACGAGTATGGAAAAGAGGTTGTGACAGTATGTACATGTACTGAATTCTTTTTTGTTTGTTTTTGACACTCAACATTAATCCGACGTGCCTCACGCTCTAGCCACACATACTTCCAAACAAACACAGTGCAGCTCAGCTTCATGCCACCTCTACATAAGTGACAGGTCGTTCCAATGCTGGCCCCAGTAGCTAAACTCAACAGCAAAGTGCTGCAGCTAATCCGTCAAACTCGACTCTCAAAACATCCTCTTAGGAAATCCCACCCCCAAACCTCTGCCTGTCGACGGTAATTCACAACTTTCAGAAAGTGCACAGTGAGGTAGAGAAATGTGCTTAGTTCAGCTCCATCTTGTCACGGCACCGTAGTTTCGAGTGGGAGCAGACACTGCCGCCATCATGGGGAGGCTTTCGCCGCGTTTGTGTCGGCGCCACTTCCAGCCAGCGAGCCTTGGTGACAGCCGCGGGATGTGTGAGATGCATTGAGATGTCCTGATTCTCGGAATCCTGCCACCGCTGTCGCCGTTGCGAGGCCGGCCAATTATGCCTTCAGCATGCAGATGTCTTGCAGAGAAAGAGAGAGGGAGTGAAGGGGAGCGGGGGGGGGGGGGGGGTTCTAAGACAAAGATACAATGAGGTCTTTGAGGGTTCCCGTTTGCACTCCACTCCAGTCTGAGACTCTTGTTTAATTGTCGTGTTTACCGGGAGACTACATCCCATGTCATTAGCACACAGTGTAGTGGCATTTGTGTTGTCACACCACTCCACGGCTCCACGAGGTCATTATCGCTGTGACTGGCTTGTGTGGAGAAAATTGACATATTTTACATCACTAATGCACTCTGAGAAGTTGTTTTTCCCGCCGCCTTCAAACAGCCATGGGGCCAATTAATTTCTGACCGGTCCAAATCCTGATGAGGGCTGTTGCACTTAATGGGCTCAGTTTCACATCGCTCCCTGCTTGATGGGACAGACAACTGTAGCCTTTTACAACAGGGTCTGACGAAAGAACACTTATAATTACAAAATGGATATGTGTATCTGTGATATGTTTTGCAATGGAATAACAATAAAGCTATAATTGCAAGTAATTTAGAGGAAAATAGAACTAAGGCCAGTCTGCTTCCCGAGCCCTTGAGCCAAGCACTGAACCACGAACTGATCTTGGGTGCAGCACATTCCGCCTTTAAGCATAAATATGTAGTAAGAAATAAATATATTTTTCAATTCATCTTCTAAAGTGCCTCTCCTAATCGAGAACCTACCCCAGATGACTTGGGGTAGGAAGAGGAGGAGTGCGCGCTGACCAATCACAAGGCAATATGCTACAAAGTAGAAGACAATCATTCACACCTATGGACAATTAAGAGCCTTGAATGCCCCTAAAATGCATCGTTTTGGAATGTTGGAGTAATCCTGAGTAACAGTAAATTTAAATAATTTCAAGGCAGAATGGTGAGGAAGTTGTGCGAACCACCCATCCAATGTGCTTCCTAAATTTGTCTCCGTTCATCAATGCATTTTCATATTTTTGTCTTTTTACTTATGGAGGAGTATTTTTTTAAGTGTTTTGCTTTGGGTTTAATCTAATACTATATTTTATAATATTAGTACACAATTGATAGAGAGGAGCATTGCATTTAAGGAGGTTCTCGTGTTTATTTATGGTTTCCACAGGCCAGGTTAACTACAGTACATTTGGTCATTAGAGTGGGCGTTCAAACTGGAAGCTACTCAACTCAGCCACTTGATTTCTCCTATTCAATCAAGAAATTTAATTGTGATCATAACTGTATAGTATCGATCATGACCGGTCATTGTAAGGAAACATTTACTGAAGGCATACATAAAGTGTTATGGGAAAAAAAAATAGATCAGACTTCATGGTGCTGTTGCATTATTACAGCAGAAGAATGCATTAATATCAATGAAGTATTGCACGGAAAATACATTTACATATTTTTAATGTATGCACTGCTTGGATTTGCACACCTTGGAGGCTGTGCCAGCGCCGACAGTAGAGTGGGAGGAGAGAGCGAATAAACACCGGTGGGAGTGGGAGGTGACTCCCTGACTGCCCGGTCAACACAGGTGGCACATTCACAGGAAACACATTTAATTATGCTCCTTGGTAACAATGCGTTGTCCTTACAGCGGCTGACATCGATGTTGACAAAGGCCGCCGCCGCCGCATTCTAATCAGCAAACAAAATGCAGCCGAGCACCCCCCAAGGCCCTGCCGGTGCATCATTAGCTAACCACCTCCGAGTATCCAGGGGAGGAAGCGGCGGAGTGCAGAAGTGTCATCCAGCATCACGCCATCAGGCAGCCAGAGCTCGCTTCCCACCCCGGGAGGAAGAGGCTGACCAATTGACGGACAGACGGGGCAGGGTGGGGGGGGGGGGACAATGCTGCATCCCTTACCCGCGCCGTCCCAATAGGGCCCGGTTTAACAAGAGGGCTGACAGGCTGCAGCTGGGTCCTGCCTAACTAAGGCGGGGACATTAGCGAGGCCCTGTGCGTCTGTCTCATTAAAAGACATCAGCCTTCCATTCCCGTACTCGCCACGCACTTCCGTGACAGCTCCCCCCCAACCACTCCGGCGGCGGGCAGGTGACGCGAGGAGATGTTGACATAAGAGCGCGGCGAGGGACAGGGGTCAAATGTAAGGGAGACCCCTGTCTCGAGGACAGTGATGACCTCGTTAGGGGCCCCTGACAAAGGAGTAACCGTCTCGGCGTCGCAGTATACGCAGGGGAGGGTGACATCGCGGCCAGCCCGACCACTGACACGCCACTGCTCGCTAATGAGCATCAAAGCGGCTGTCCTTCAACTCGTAATGAGGACATGTGAAGACAGTATCACACCGTAACATGGACTGTAACTGCAGTCTAGACAGTCCAGACAGAACAATACCGCTACCTTGATTTATGAACGTTTCAAGTTACAAATGGGCTCACAGAACCAATTTAGTTCATAACTTGAGGTTCCACTGCACTCTATCGATGAAATGCTCATATCTAAATGACGTATTTGGTAAAACAAAAACAATGTGGGGTTAATATAAATTAGAGTAGATGTGTAATTGTTATATCAGGAAATGATACTGACCCCAACTGATGCCCCAAAATCCCCTCACCCCCAAGGAGGGCACTCATGCCCACACCACATTGTGGGCATGACTGTTTTCGTCGTTCACAAACATGCAGACTCCACATTGCCAAGCCCACAACCTGAAACCTAACCACTGGATCACTGTGCTCCCTTCTGCATTTTCCACTTGCCCTCACACTAAGCGACACTTGAGTGCTTTTTCATCATGTGAAACCAGATTCATGAACATTCCTAATTATGCAAAAGGGTCCCAGCGCAGCGGCATTAAGCGGCCCCTCGCTCGCTCAAACCGACTGCTTGTATACACTTCCCAGCATCCTTCCTCTGCTGGTGCGGTCTCCAGAGCTCGTCTTAAAAGAGGAGGATGAATGGCGTGATGAAGTGCGGGTCACACGTCTGTTTGATCAGGTGATAACGAGGGGGCTGGAGAAATCATCTATCTGCAATAATCCCCCCGACTCGGGAGAGATGTGGCGAAACACGCCAGCGGATGACAGATGCACACACTTATCACCATATTCAGCAAGGGCCTTCATTATCACTGTAATGTGAAGCAGGGGAGCCCACAACCAAAATGTCCAATTATTCAGCATCTCGTTTATCAGCCCTGGCTTCGCTTGCTGGGGCCAAAAATGGAAGCAGACAGGCGTTGTTGTTTGTTGTCATTGGAGGAGTGGGCTTGAAAAAAAAAAAAAAGAATAAAAACCGTAACACAGAGCAGAGGTTGTCTAAAAAAAGATGACACCAGTTTAGTCCCAGGCTGAATTTACAGTGAATGGTTCAAGTGAAATTCTGTTTCTCTTCAAGTGGAATATTTCTGATATGGGTCATGACAGTGTAAATAGAAAAAAAAAAAAAAAGCAAAACGGCCATTGGTGACCCGATCGCTTCATATCGGAATCTGGCCTCTTCCAAATGAACATACAAATCAAATACATGTTGGCTGTTTGTCTACGCGAGTGCAGTGTCAACACAAAGATTTGATATATACCCTATCAACGCAGCTTGACGTGATAGAAGATCAAAACTATAGTTGACCCCTGTATATTCGCAGCTCGGCAACCGCAGGTTCGCATATTGGTGATAGTGTTTTTTTTATTTATTTTTAATCAATTTTGTCATTTTTCCCAGTATTTCTGGGATTTGACCCACCCGCAATTGGGGAACATTGCGAAAAAGGGAGACTATCGAAAAAAAAAAAAAAGTCCACACACTGTAATCACAATGAAAACTGAAACATACTTTTGAAACGTATTTCACAGCAAAAAAAATGAATAAGCATAATTAGTTTCTATTCTTTTTTAACAGAAATATCTGTGATATTGCGGTGAATTTGGATTTAGAGGTGAATCTACAGAAGGGGCTTACTGTTTGTTTTTTGGTTATTCCATGTAGCCTCACAGATTTTTTTTTTTTTATGGAGTCATTTACGTACAATTTGGGCATCCGCACTTGCGGGTTGTTTGATTTGTTCCATGCATGTAAACACAGCCAGGATGGATATGTGTCACTTGAAATGTCTATAGCAATAGACAGCCAATATAGGTATTAAATTGGAACTGTGCACTTGGACCTCCGGTGTAAATCCACCCTCATTTGCCGTAACATTTCCTCCTCTTCTTCAGTCACAGTGAAGGAGAGGATCTCATTTCCTGCCGGAGTCCGTGTCAGGGAAATCATGTAACCATTTACATTCGCCAGAAAGAAGTATGGAGATGAGATGAAGAGTCAGCAGGAGGCGTGACACAGACATAAATCCACAATGACAAATCTAACCAAACACAATCGCAAACGCTCCTGTCCACGGTGTCACAGGACAGTCTGAAGTCACGTCACCGGTTTCGATGCGGAGGCCGTCGCCGCCGTCTGTTGTGCTTGCAAATGAAAGGCTGAGGCGAAGCGAATGAACAAAACAAACGCGCTAATGATTGTTTAGACAGCGGAAACATGAGGCAATTTTGGCTGATTATCACGACAATGTCTGCCAATAACGCTATTGTTAGCAGACTGGCCCAAACTCTGGTGGGGAGGGGTGGGAAGGAAAAAAAAAAGAGTGATTGAGAACAAAGCGGGGACAGCTGAACCCTTCATCTTTTATTCATTACATAAATGACATTTTAACAAGAGAAAATTCCTCATTATGACTTCATTGTACTGTATTAGATCTCTGTCTCTCAGATTGATAGAGTGATGGCGCTTTTATGAATATCAATATGTTTAGACAGAAGGGCTGTTGAAGACCTCAGTCAAGGTCAAAGATATATGTTATGACAACAGCCACAGTGATAACACAGCAATCGGGTCAATAGATGGCGGTAGGAGTGGAAACATAGTCTTTGTACTACTGGTTGTGATGCATATCTTTTTAATTGCTGAGGGGTAAAAAAAACAACTGAACACACGATTCACCAAACAATGTAAACTACGGTCTACTGCAACGTTGAGTCGAAAACGCCCCCCCCCCCCCCCAGTAAAATCCAAAATTGGACAGCCCAATTGTCCTTCTCTTTGAAACTGGTATGTAGCAACATAAGTAACGGATAGCCTGTTGATGAGAAACGCCATTGGGTGTTAGCATGAGGCTAAATTTGCTTTGGCCACAATTATTGTGAGATGCATTGTCACATTATCACATACTGCTGAGACCATGGAGCACAGTTGCGAACTCTGCACACTGTTAACCAAAACAGCAGCACCGAAGAAGACGAATAACCTTTCAGATGAATTCAAGCGCAGAACATCACTGCAAAATTTAAGTTGTGTTTCCTGCACAGTATGATCTCAATATATGTGAAGATGGCGTCTTTAATCATGGTTAGCTTTGCAGTAGACTCAATTGGTGACTGTTCCACATCCAATATTGTGTGTTTTTAAATGTCTGTATGCCTCCATAAACTGTACTTCCCTTTTCATCTTATTTCATACTCCATAAATGTTAATATGATATTATTTCCCAAAATCCCTCCTCCAACTGTCACCCTCCCATAAAGGATGCCTCCCCTTTCTGTAGTTGAGTACGTGATCACCCCTGCCCACTATTTCCAGAAATATGGTTAAAAATATGACTGTATTGACCAATGTATTATTATTATTTGCTTTTAATCACACACCATTACACTCATAAGTGAATCGTAATGCAGTACAGGTAATTATTCAGTCTGGCTAGTTAGGAACGGCCTGAAAAAAAAAATCAAGTGAAAAATGCATTATTCCATTTTTTTAAAGTAACATGTTCATAGTCTTTTTTTTTTTTTTTCACTGCAGGTTTGTGTCCTGATCATAAAACACATTTCAGCATTTCTATTCATCGCAGTATATTCTCGAACGCACCGGTGCATTTGGATTTACATTTTTTTTTTCTTTCTGAAAAATCTACGTGTCAGTCACCCGCGAGGCGAGTGCCGCCTGACAAGTGAGAATACTTTATTCAAATTGGTCTTGGGCGGCCGAGAGCAGACGACGGTAAACGTCTGAATGCCAAATGAGGTATTTATGAAAAACGGAACCACGTTGTCCTCCATCCTAAAGAAGCATTACGCTCGCGCGAGACGGAGAAAGTGGAAGTGTTGACCTTTTACGCCCGGGAGTATGGACACACACACACACACCCACACACACACACGCACTTCACCATCTCAGCTCTAGGGACGTTATCTCAAATAATTACCGTCGGCCTCCCCTGTCCCCAGTGGTGGCTGCTTGTGAGCGGGTACCAAACAACAGCAGGTCACCGCGGACAGGCTCCAGGAAGGAGGAAGTGAGTGTTAGCAGAGTGGAAGATCTAAAACCGGCCTCCTATGGCCCTGGCAACAGCTCTTAATTAACCACCCAGGTATTCTTGAGCCGCACGGCCCGCTGCCCGGCCGGCCATATGGCTGGAGCAGCGCCACCGTCCTAATTGCCAGGGGAAGCGCTGCATCAAAAAGAGCTCAGCCAACATAAAGCTTGTGTAAATTATTTTTAATGGTTCCCTTCTGGCAGGGGTGCGTGTTTGTCATCACAAAAAGAGTGGCCAGGGCGATTTATTCGCCCTTGACCCCCTTTTTGTTTTTTTGTTTTTTTTTTCTTGCTCCCTGCATGACGCTGTGACCTGTCTACCTGATTCTCCCTTGTCTCATACACACAGACGGGCCGAAGAGCCATTAGCTCTGTCAACCAGCAACTGACCCCCCATGCACCTCATGAATTGAATGAGTGGTTATAATGCAAAAAGTGCCAAGCGCTAATTCTAAATGACTCATTGCTGTTGTACTTTAATTATCAGTCACCTCATGGCTGTAAGTCTTAACACGTTAAATTGTATGCCCTTGTTGCTAAATGTACCCTTAAAGAAGAGCAGGTGGTACAATTAAGACTGTTCACACTTGGAGAACATATTTTAATGCACGCCTGGCGCTGATACCTGCAAGTAAAAACCATACAAGCGGTCCTCTTTTTATGACGGAGGTCAGTTCCTACAGGGGCAACGTGACCCCAATTTGTACACAAGTTGGAGTACTCACTAACATGTACTAAAAGAGCATTATCATCATAATTACAGTAAATACGCAAACTAGCATTTTTGACCTTACACCCAAAAGTTGCTGAGTAAAAAGTATATGCATGCATCGAGTCTTGTTTGGGTGAAAATGTTGGTGAAATTGGTCCTGCCAGCCTCTTTTTTTTTTTCCCCCTCGATCCACTTTACCCACTTTTGCTACCTCCCTGGCCCTCGCTTTCGTCCACCCCCCCCCTCAGTTTACTTTGCTAATTGTCCCTGGAGGGGTTTGTCGGGGACAAAGTGAGCAGCTTATTGCAGTTTTCCGCTTGTGATATTTTTGACTCTCCTTCTTGTAGAAGGATGTTGCAAAGAAAATGAAGGTGGCGGTGAACAAAACCCCAACCACCAGGCTCTCCTCCCAGTCCACTTCCCAGGATGTCAGGAACACAGGACATTTCCATGCCCCCACCCACCACCTCCTGCGGGTCTCAAGCCAGGCCATCGGTGAGCTGTTTTTATAAGGAAGCGAGCCAGCAATCTGGTCAGAGCGACCTCACATCTGCCTCGCTAATGAGGAGGCTGGCATCCTCCCAATTCGCCTCCTTGTAAATTGTTCTGTATACCTACACGGGTCACGTACACTGTGGGGTCAGCCTGCAAGATACAGGGGAGGCGCAAGGCAGCGCAAAAAAAAAAAAGCCAAACCAAAAAATCATGCATACACTGTGTAAATGATATTTACACGAATGTGTTGATATGTCGTCTTGTGACCCCCTTACTAATTATGTACCAACAAGCTGTTGTGATGCCAAAATAGGACGTCGACTGCCACCTGAACAACAATCTCAACGACATATAACTATATTACCGGGACTAAATATGCAGTGGCAATGTTAAATGTCAAATGTTACTTCAAATTGCACGGTTAAAAGGTTTATCATGGCGACATTTTGTTATTGTATCATATTCTACCCGCAAAACAGATCCTACTCTTAGCTCCACAGACTTCAAACTGTAGTTGGATGATAATAACGGTTTTGCAATAAAGTCAAAAATTACTCTTCCCAATTACTTTTTTCAGAGAATTCAAACGCATCCCTAAACACACACATGAGTGTCTTGCCCAAGTATGGACCATAAACCTCAGGAAAACTCACAAACTCAAAACCCCAGCTGCTCCTTCGTCCAAACTCCGGCTTAATGACTTGGTTGATGCTTGGTACCGCACACAGCGCACTTGAGTGGAAATGAAAGCATAATTGCCGCCATAGATCCAACACACAGTGAAAATAATACGAGCACGCCTCCATGCATTTAACTGCACCAACCGCCCCCCTCTCGCTGTCTCTTGACGACATCAGAGTCATTACTGCACTATATTTTAATGGTGTTTTCCCCCAAAACTTCACACGGGCGAGTCGCGCTATCGGGCGCAAGTGCCTCCAAACAGACCCCCGTGCATTGACTTGATCTGCTGCCAGTTTAATGTACCTATCCTGTGATGCAGCTCCAAATCTCCTGATTGGCGGTTTCTGCATCTTAGGCCAAATGAGACGGCGACACAGGCGGCTCGTTTCCAGTTTTAATGAGCCTCACACAGCGAGACAGGGAATGCGATATCGGCCAACGCGGGCTAATCCGAAATGCCCTAAAACAGCAGGTCCATGAATTAAGCAAAAGACACGCACGCCTGAAACAGCAAACACTTTGTAAAGCAGCCTTTTGTGCTGTCACTTTGACTTCCATTTACAGTGCTTAAAGTTTGTCCGGACAAGCCTCTTCTATCTGTCCGCTTTGCAAACACTCCACTGATTCTGCTATGTTGTGACCTTAAATTAATCTTCCATTCGTCTATGGTAATGTAAGATTACACAAGAAGCCTTTTATTTGTTATTTTTTCAAATTCTGGCCCGAGCACATTGATGAGCATTTTGCAATGAATGGTTTCGGAGGCTGTGTCTCAGCATTGACTTTTCTGAAACATCACCATTAGGTTTTCTAACTTGTGTATTATGATTTTGCTTTCCAATGCGTTTAGCGCATTTTGCAACTACACGACCTGCTCTCTTTCTTCCAGTCACACCAGTCCATTTCAATTATTTTTACACCGTTATACATGGAGAAAGGCATAAGAAAATATTGATGTCTGTTGAGAAGCATCGGGTTGCCTATAAACGTACAGGTGAACGTAACGTTCATCCTTTCTGAGGTGGAAAAGGTGCGGCGGAACTCCACTCAACACTCTGGGCTCTGCCACAAATTTTCACAATCAGCTTAGTCTTGGCCGCTGGTTTTGCAGTAATGTAAAATTTTAATCGCAGTGGCATGATGTGGCCTTGTTGCAAATTATAACCAATCAAAATGCACTGAAGCTTACACACAGGCAAAACAAATTCCGGGTTATAAGTAAGCGAGACTCAACCGCTGCCAAGCGATATAAATAAACTATACACGGGACGCATATTGTGTTTTATAACAACACCTAACCATATTTATACTTTTGTGATGTACCTGTGGAAGAAATAGTGAAATTTTGGTAAAAACACGCGCAAGCAGCGTCAATTCCATTCAAATGAATGGGAGCGAGCCCCGCCTTTCAATATATGTATCCCCATTTTTTCGTCATTTTTCACTCCCATGTCCACTTCCTTTTGCAACCGGTGTTACCTGACTGGCACTCTTTATGGATTAAAAAAAATACAATACAACATAATGTATGAGCAGCCTCAAAATGTGACGTAGACTCACACAGTTCACATCGCAAGGATTCCTTTTGCTAAACTGCCTAAGATGAGTCATCTATCATTTTTTTGCGATGAGCCGTTCCTAGTCAGATTCGGAAGCATTGCAGTGTGCAGAGGCCCTAGAATCAGTCGACTGCGTTTCTACCAAGTAGTCATGTTAGGCCTAACTATATGCAAGCAGGTTGTCTAGCAGACTCTGACATTCGAAGAAGAGCGGCCATTCTCTTGCACAATAACATGTGTTCTGCCCTGAAATGGCCTGAAAAATGCTCACATAGTGAATTGTCAACATTAGCACACCATTTTAATGCTCTGAATAGCCTAACAGCTATAAGCATATGTTGGAACTGCGGTGTTCCTTGTTTATCCAACTTTTCCAAGGCGAGACTGTTGAAAAGTCATATACAGAATGTGGCTTGGACTGCAGCCATGCATTGTAAAGAGATTAAAGTCTCCGCTCAGAGATGGTGGTTGTGAAGTATGACTTCAAAAGCTAAGGCACAGCAAAATGTTAAGCTGACAGCGATCTGCTTGACCAGTGAGCCACCAGCAACAGTTTACATAACCTTTAAAAATATGAAATAAGCGCAACATCGACCAGGTACTAGAAATAGTACCTTACACTACTTGGTATCCGGCATGTACTTGTGCATGATGGAGTGATGTGAATCGATGTCATACTGAAATAAAATTGTCCATTTTATTTGAAAGCGCCTTTCACGGTACTCAAAGTCACTTAAAACAAGAATTAAGAGACACAGGATAAAAAACACACACTTTAAACCGAGGCCACTCCACCACCTCGGCCAATGAGGAGGGGCTGGCCGATGTTGTTGTATCTCGGGGCGGGGGGCTTGGTTGAGTGAAAATTAGTCCAGGTTTCTTTGATGAAAAGGAAGTCCATGTTATTTTCAGTTATCAATTAGTTTAAGATGAGTGTTTTGTTGTTGAATTGGTAGAGAGAGCCAGTTTGAGGATATTCTGATGTATGAGAGGCAGTAGGGAACAAGGGAGTGGGTGGACGTTTGGATTTGGCACTTTGAAGTATTTTTTCTCATTATTGTCGGGGCGGAGGGGTCTAGCTGTGATGATGGAGTGAATGGGATAGATGGCAGCAGGAGGGCACCGTGACAGTGACAGCTGGAGCCTGTAGGGGGAGCTCTGGCAGGGGGCAGTGCTGTGAAGTGGTAGAGTCGAGGAAGAGGAAGCGGCAGGTGTGTCATTTGTAAATAGTCAACATGTGAAGTGATGAACAGCATGCTGGACGTTTGCTGCCAAGCTTGTTGGGGTGAAAACCGCTCGCCTTTAAGAGGGATGGATGGCCGCAAAATAAATTCAAATTGTCAATGAAGCCCACGAACTGAAGAAGTTTGTTGATGTGCGTTTTGGTGATTTCTGACTGCCGGCGGGATGCATCAACGCAGTCAAACATGGACAATAATTCTATGGACAGATGGTGGAAGTGAGTGAAGCAGAGCGGGGTGTTTTGCGAGGATGACGGGAACAGTGGCTCTGGGGTAAAAAGTGTTTTGTTGTATTCAGAAAACAGAGGTTTCGGGTGGTCGCGTCGCCAATAATCGGGGTGGGTGGAAGAAAAAGGGGGCGAGGCGGGCAGTCGGGGCTTGGTGATGGGAGAGTGGATCTTGGAGTAGGTTACATCGGCGGTGGTGAGGTGGAGGAAGAAGAGCGGGTGAGCAAATCTTTTCCCATACATTGTCACTCAAGGGCTGAGATGACTACTCTGTCATTCATCACTATTCTGACAAACTACAGAAAAGGAGGCACACTTGCACGAAATTGGTCCACTGGAAGCAGATGAGTTCCTTCCAATGCTTCAAGAGCAACTCTCTCTTATAGGCAGAGGCTTTGTTCCGTTGATCATCTGCTTGTCATGCCAATTTAGTTAAGCCAAATGAAGCTCGCAGGTGCTCAGGGGCCCCTATTCTTGGACCAGACAATGGGTAGGGGGGAACCATCGCTACCTCAGGTTTGTGTCATCGGGAATTAGATTAGCACATTTTAGATTTCAGAACAAGGGTTTGTGTGGTGGTGGTGGTGGTGGATCACAGCAGTAAATCGAGAACATAGACGTATCGGTTAGCTTTCACAGCTGTGCCCAAAGCATTTTTGACCAGAGGATAGCTGATCCTGAAATTTTGAAACGCCTTTCCAGATCATCCACAAATTTGTCTTGACATATTTCGACATTAGGTGTACAATTATTACAAAAAAAAAATCCCCAAGCTGCTCCAATTGCTTTTGATTTGCCACTCCAGTTGTTTGTCCACAAAGCTAATGCAGTGATTCATAAATGTGTTAAACCGAGAAGATGACAAGCAAACAAGAGCTGCACATTAAAGCCTTCCCAAATACATCCCGGAGTCTAAAAACTTAATTTCAAAACGACAACAACAAAAGTGATATGATATGTTTTGAAGGGACGGCTTTTCAACTCGACAAACGGCGCCGTATTTGACGCCAACTTGGTGCCAAAGCAAGCCGTGATCACACAGACAACAAGAGAGCGGCCGTGTAAACATTGCAGCACAAAAGAAATGTTGAAACGTGACGATGGGTTTGCGATGACGGCTGATGGACGCTTTGAAACGCAGCCGCCAAGTATTGTCACGTGCCACTGACTCACGGCTGCTCTGATATCTCTTTTGCTAACAGCCTCATTTGGAGTTATCCCGTCTGTCTCGCGGTGTGATGAAAACGCTCCTTCTTGGTGCACTTGAAGGAGGCAAAGTGATCTTATTTTCAAAGTTGCACGTTTTAATATCTAGACGCTTTCGCCTTGGCTACGCGCAGCGGCGTGATCAATGGCTCGGTTAAATTATGGTGCCACGCGGCGGCGCGGAGGGGGGAAATTCATTACCGCTCAGGGTCGTTTCCTCCCAAAACAAAAACATTTCATTGCGACGGAAAAGCTAAATTAATATTGGCTTCGCACGAAGCCGATTTTATTTGCTAAAGAACTGCCACTCTCCCCCCCCCCCCCCACTCCCTTCACTTCATCCGCCGCATGAAGGATTGAACGTGTGACTTGAGTAAAATGACTTCCACGCTCTCACACACAAACGCGCACACATCTAATTTCACTCCCCTTGTTTCTTTGCCTTTGTCGCCGCCGCAAACACACAAAGCGACACGCACACGCCGCATATGCGTCGCAAAAAAGCATTTCATCCTTCCTTTCACCAAAAGGCCTTTGTTTCTCCATGATGCCTTGCCATCAAAGGCGCCTCGATTCTCACTGTTGACTCTGGATGAGGCTTTTCGACGTCACCACATTTAACTGTGTCAAAGTCTCCACATCAAGGGTGTGCTTAGCTCGTTTGATGAGCAAACGGTGTGAGGACGGCAACGAATAAAGCGTCCGAAGTGTCTGCGGTAAAGATGGCATCAAATTCGAATGTTGGGACGACAGTCAGTGGCTGTTTACAAAGACATTATTTTTAACTGCACAATCAATCACACATCGTTTGGAAGTTTGTCTACGAGTCTCAGAATGAAAGTGTGTAAAAAAAAAAAAAAAAAAAAGTGTTCAAATGTGTGTAAAATTATGCAGTGCTGAAAATGGCGCGTGTGCTTGTTACTCACATGATTCTGTCGTAACCCTGCAGCTACCGTGATTGATTAGTTTTATTGATATTGCCATGGTTCTCAACAGTGCTTCTAGTGGCAAAACAAAGCAAATACTAGTTTATTTTGTTGTTCGGAAGTTTTGGAAGCAAACAATATAAACATTATTTTATTGCCGTGTTGTCAAGGGAAAATTTTACAAAGCGCTTTCTTTTTCACCGATCACCGTCATAGCATTGCTGAACCTCCAGCTCGCATCCTCCTTCAAGTCTGCTTGGTGCCAGTGCCGTTTGCGTCATTAATCTGTTTCGCCGTCTGACTCGGCTTCTCGTATAACTGATTTATTCAGTTCCCTCATCATCAAGCATTTGTTTACGGTGAAAACATAAAAACAATCAGGATTCTGATGTGCGAAGGATAGCGTTGCACGCGGCTATTTATTTGGCCATAAAGACAGTATGCAAAGTCATCCCAAACGGATGCGGGGAAGGTCAGGGGCACGGACAAGGAGACGAGAGATGGAGGCTTGGGTGTATGATGGCTTTGAATAGCTGATGAAGTCCCGTTAAAAGTTTTATAAACATGGCTGAGGCTTATTGACTAGGAATGAAATATGCACCTTGTTTCCCACTGCTGACTGGCCAAACATGGAATAACCGTGTCCCATAGCATGCAATGAAAACCTCTCAATCAGGATAAAGTCAGATTATACTGTATATCTTCCAATGCTTTTTTTTTTCTATTTTATCCCTTCTCGTTCAGCCGAACAAATCACATCCATAAAGTGAATGATAAGTGACTTTTGACTAGCATTCAAGTTCGATTGGCCCCCTAAAAGTCCGCCCATCAAAGTACAGGCTGCGGATGTGACGCTAGTGTTTATGTTGCATGTGCAATGCACGGTGTAACACTAAAAACAGCTTCTTTTTTTTTACGACCACTTTTGCTTGAGCAACACATTTAAGCACGTGATTTTTGAGGTCAACATCATTTCGGGTCAAAATTAATCCCACTGTTCTGTCTCAATGGCAATCTAACAAACAAGTAACGTGCAATTCATAGTAGCAGGAAAAGCCATTATTTTCCACTTCCACTTTGTTGTCTTTTTCACCACCTTCCAGGGTTTAAGCGAGCACGTGATGGCAAAAAACGTTTTTGGGTCAGTCCTGATTTCTTTATCCCTTAAAGCGAGGCACATATCACGCACCGCTGTGACTATCCATTCGACAGTAATACTTGGCATACGCCCTTTCTTCTTCTACTTCTGCTTTGTTTTCTTAAAAGCCACCTTCCACACTTTCAGTTAACATATTTGACACTGATTTAAGGAGAAAGCAACATATAATGCTCTCTTGTGACCATTCCACATTATCTGCAATATGATGTCACCATCGACTCTCTTGCCAAAAGTATTCATTCGGCCCCTTTGACTCAGATATGAACTTAACTGGCATCCGATTCTTGATCAGTCAGGTTTAATATGAGTTTAGTCCACCCTTTGTGGCAAGAACATTTTCATCTTTTCTGGAAAGAGTTGTCTCAAGGTTGAGGGAAGTCCAGGCGTTCCATTATAAGATAACACTCTTATGTTGGACGTGATGGCCTGGTTTTCCGTCTCCACTCTAATTCTTCCCAAAGGTGTTTGGTTGGGTTGAGGTCAGGACTCTGTGCAGGCCAATAAAGTCCATCCACTCTAAACTCTATCCTGCATCCTGATTTTTTTTTTAAATTCTGAATGTCAGTGCATACCAAGCCCCTTTGTGACAAATTCTAACATAAAACCTCCTTTCTTCTTCTGCTTTGTTGCCATTGTCAATGGCTTCCATAACTCTCTTTATTTGCTCAATTTTGGCACATTTTTGTGTGATGTACAACCATTCTTGGCAGTCAATCCAAATTCTGTTCTTTTGCAAACGTTTTGGGTCAAAATATTTTCGGTTTTAGAATGAAGTAACTGCACCATAAAAAGGCCATAAATTCAGGTTGTAACATTACATAAAATCAATACTGGTTATTACTGTCCCAGGTGGAGTGCAAAATGACACGCCTCATATCTACATTTGTCATCTGAGTGTGGAAAAATTCTATTTTTATTTTTCTTGCCAACAAAGACTGGGACGACAGCTCAATCAAAGGACGACGCGAAAGCAGCCGTGATCGATGCTGAGAAGCAAAAGCGGGGAAAATCATTGAGAGACTGTTGGGATTCATTCGCTCAGCTGCCACTTGCAAAGTTGACGTCTGACGACCTTTCGCACACCGCCATGTAAAACAACAATCATTTCATTTTTCATGTGTCCATTATTATTTCGATTACATTTGATGGATTCGGGTCGCCCTGTGTTTATATTCAACCTCAAGTCTAAAGCAAGCGCATGCAAGACCTTCCCCTTGAAGAACCAGTGAGCCATCATATATATTTGCATACATTTTAATCCCCCACTAACACCCAGACACATATGTTATGCACACACAGACTGCATGTGCGAATACACAAACAATTTCTGAGGTCCCCCCCCACCCCCCATCTCCACCCCACTCCATATGCCCCAGACGAAATATTGCACGTAGCCTTCAAAATGCGATGTTTGGGTCAAGCCAACTTGCACTCCTAAGTAATTTATAATGCGCTTTTACTCAGAGGTATTGCGCAATCTCATTATCATTACATTTTTGCATATTTAACAACAGTTTTTAATTAGAAGGTGTTTCATTATTCATGCACATAATTTGAGTCGAGCACGAGCTGTTGAGGACGGACAAAAAGGCGAGGTGAGGAAAAGCCAAAGATGCAGATTTGATCTTTCTTTTTTATTTATTATTATTATTATTTATTTATTTTTTTGCTTGTAAGTGGATCCAGACAGTAGTCTTGTAATGGCTCTTTTAATTTAGCTAATAGTAATCATGTCGGGTACCTTTATGCATTTGCTCACTTCCCAGCTATGGGAGTTGTTCCCCAGTGCCGAAGCTGAAGAAGTGTGCTTTTGGCTTGCGTTGTGGTAGCTTTATTTTTTTTTTGCTCCAGCTCCTTGATGTATTATTAAAATTGGAAATGGACTCTGGGGACAGCATCTAGTTATGTGCTTTCATTTGCCGAATAAACCAAGCGTTGTTTTCATCTTTGCTCATGATTGTTAATGGCGCCGCTGATGAGAGGGGTGTGTGTGTTTGCTCCCGCTCTCTTTATCGGCGCACGCCCGTCATTACTCTGGCCAAATAGCCCAAGCTGCTGATTTTGTTTTAGGTTTTCAATTAGTCATTTGTCTAAGCACATCTGTTACTGGCAAAGGCCCAGAGTGCGAACAGCCCACTCGGTCTGGCGCGGCTCACACGTCCTTCGAGGAGGCCCTTGGTGGTGAAGAGCACTTTGGAGCTCCTCATGGGTGTGTTCCGGGGTCCCTTTCACATTTTACAGCGGAGTCTACAGAGAAAAGGTGCTTCCAAAAAAAACAGAAAAAAAGACACCCACCGTCTGTCCTAGCGTGTGTTTTTCTGCTTGGGTAAAGCCCCCAGCGTGTGGAGACCTGATTGTGTGACGCCGCCTCCAAAGATTTAAAGTTCACTCTCCGCCACTGGTTATTGTCCGCATACATCTCCCGGTATATTTTATTTGCTTTTAATAATTTATGTATCATAGTCTGCTTATTCCCTCCCTCCTTGCGAGTACTAAAATTGATGAATATACAATGTGCCGTTCTTTGAAGGGCTCTGTTTAAATGCGCACTATTGCAAGTGAACTGCATATTTCCTGAGTGAAGTAGACGTCCTATTTAACTTTATTCATTTTCTCTCACGCTGGGATGTGCGCTCACATCTTTTTAGAATATTATACATAATGTGTTCGTACCAACTAGGGTTCTATTCGGGATTGGCATTTAATGTTTGAAGCTAATTGCGTGTGTTTTTGGCATCATGTCTCTCAATCAGCCAATTTACGGAGGATTTCAGCTTGCCCGACTGGATTCTGCCTTCTGCCATCAACAAAGTGACACAATATTCACAATCCTGCGAGGGTCAGAGAGTGCACAAATAAGCTTTCAGTGAATGAGAATAGCAGTAGGCCTCATTAGCTTTGGCTATACTAATCACCGCTAGTCATAAAAATATTTGAGTACTGAAAGACTTTTTTTAATCAATCATGAAAAGCAGATTGACAGATTATATTTCTGTTGAAGCGTTTGTGTGAAACATTTGCATTTTATGGTAGCTGTGGCCAAGTGGTTAAGATTTTCACCTCCTACCATGCGGACACTGTTTCAAGACAATCCCCGGACATGTGACTGAGGCAGATTCACTCAAAACTGATCGCGATCACTCTGTATGGCCTGGGAGTATGTATAATTTCAAATATTTGGGCCAAATATGTATTTACAACAGCTAATGTATTTTTGTTCATTTGTTTATGCCAGTCATGTATTATGAAAGGCAGAACATCGAAATGCACTCTCATGAGATAGAAATTGAACTGTGGATCCACTTTTTGAGACATTTTTGTTTGGTCGTGTGCAGTGAGCTTTTTTGTTCATGCCCTGTATTTACTGTGATCAGTAAATAACTGCAGCCTATCCCGACGGACATTGGGTGAGAGGCGGGCCTTTAGTTTCCAGTCAGTCGAAATGCACATACAAACATCACAAGTCCATCCATCCATTTTCCGATCCGCTTATCCTCAGAAGGGTCACGGGGGATGCTGGAGCCTATCCCAGCTGTCTTCGGGCAGTAGGCAGGGGACACCCTGAACCGGTTGCCAGCCAATTGCAGGGCATTCACAAGTCCTATTATCAATTAAGAGTACAGTTTATGTTGAACCTTTAGTGTGTTTTTGCAATGAGGGAGGAAACCGGTGTACCTGGAGAAAATACATGCAAACGCCACACACAAATGTCTCAACTGGGATTCAAACCGGGATCTACTGAATGCGAGTCAGGCGAATATTTCACCTTGCTGCTTCACCTGATCCCCGCATCCAATAAGGAAGACATTTAAAAAGTAATAAAGAAATTGGAACTAAAAACTCTTTGTGTGTTGAGTCTTCTAAAATGACAGTCAAGTTAGATATATAGGTTTTCAAAAGTCAGCAGAAGCACAGTTTGTCTGTGGTCAGCGGTTTCCAGCGGGAGCGAGCGCGTCCGACGCCTCAATCATATTAAATGGCGGTCTATTTTTGGGGTGGGCGACACAGTCGAGCTGTAGCCAATCCCTGATTGTCGAGAGTTCAGGGAGGGTTCAGTCGGCAGCACCGTCGGGTCTGACTGATCCAAGAGGGACTCCCACTGGGCTTTAATAAAACATTTTGCTCATTGTGGAAAGTAATGACCAACAATGTAAACTTGTGACTCGACAACAGATGTTGGCATGCTTAGTGGAAACAAGGTGCTGTAAAATTAATTTCATTTGAATTATTTACTGCATGCATTACGTGCTTGAGGAAGTAGGTGGGGGTGATGGGGCGGGTTTGGTTGGCAACAACAACAGAAACATATTCAATTAGAGGTGAACTAGTGGGATGAAAGGGGGTGGGGGGGTTGGCGGGGGATATGGCAAAGAGAACGATCACATGTGTTTGCTCTTGAAATTCCAAAATGGGAATCAGAGCCACAACTGCTGACATCACCCGTGTGATTCATATTTAATCGGATTGATTCTTTCATAGTGTCACTTCAAAGGTTGTGCTTGCTTAAACTTGCCCAGAATGTTTCCCCCGCAATAAAATGAAGTCAAATGAATATTTGGACAACTGCAGTTGAAGAGGCGGGCATGACTGTTTGTGCTGAACAGGATGAAGACAAACGCTGAGGAGATTGTGTTTAAGAGGACGTTTTGAAAAAAAAAAGACCAAAAGGAAAACTACATACAGCGAGTGAGACTTCCTTCGTAGGATTGGTATTTGGTCTCATTGCACATATTGCACATAATGCATATTTTATATAACAATAGGATGCATATATCAAATTATAAAAATGCAACAGCGACACATTTCCATTCATAGATCTTCATCGAATATTACACTGTATGAAAAGAAACAGTAAGACATGAAGAAGTTAATAGTTCTGACGTTTCTCTATCATAACTTATTTCTTAATTAACAGTAACTTTCTTCATCGTCATATTAACCCTTTCAGGGACAGCAGTTACTACAGTGGACAGCTTATCAGGTTACAGGGTGCATGAGAGGGTAAATACGACAAGAAATAAACAATACATTTGACTTTCATTTTGCTGATTAGAGAGATTATTGCTTATTGGTTGATATTAAAGTAATTTCATACTGAGCAACCAGGACAAAGACAGTTGAACTGCTCCTTTACAATGCAGTTAAATTTCCACTTGTGCTTGTAGTTGTGCTTCTCATTACACTTTTACTTGTTGCCCCACTGTTGTGACATCAGAAAAAAAACATGCTTGGTGGGGTTAATCTTTTGGACGCTTAGTGAGCAGAAATCCAATACATTCATCTCTATGGTTTGGAGGTATTTGCAAAGTCAGGAGTTTGTCGGCTTTTATTTATTGGTAATTTTCGACATTATTTCTTGAAAATACGAATGCGTGGTAGTCTGTGAGCAAGCGGCAGACCCGTCTCGGGTCTTTTTGTCCACGCAGGACAAGCGCCAACTGGGCTGCACTTGCTGTCGTATCAGTTGGCAGCCGGCAGCGCGAGGCCGTCACAGAGGCACAAAGCTGGATTTCCTTCATCGCCCTCAGGCCGCATCGAAACAGCACGAAGCCGCTGTTGTACCGCCGCGCTGTGGAAAAATAACAGCGGGCGCTATTTATACAACAATATTTCCTCCTAGCCATTGACCCCACCCCACCGACCCCCACCGTGCGTTATCCATCTACGTGTTTATTTTCTTTTTGTTGGTTGTGCAAAGGTTGTCTTTGTTTGCAATGGTCCTGCAGAACCGTTCAGCTGAGTGTGAAGTGCTGGGATACAGGAAGTGAGCTTACTCTTTCACCCGAGCCCTGTGATAAATGGAGACACTTAACAATAGTGTATCCTGTGACCCGCAGCCTCAGCTGCTGACATCAACGTGTCCACATCTTTACACGTCCTCTTCTTTCCCCAAAGCTTGCCTTATCAGTTTCGCCAATGTACATTGCCGAGCCCCTCGTGCAGTGCAGCCTCTGAGGTTAAGCACAATGCATTCTGGAATGTTACCCACTTCTGATGTTTCTATTTGTCTCCCGAGTTTGACATATTTTGGATCAACCTCGTCAGTCGAGCGGCAACAAGTAAAAGCATCATTTGACCTTTTGGGATTTTCACTCCTGTGGTTAGCACTTCATCACCAAGCCACTGAATTAAAATGAAACAATGAGTTTTCAGAACATCAGCCTTGCAGTGCTGATGTTATTTTTTTCATCCAGTGGATGTCTTGATTTTGTGATAGAACAAGGGCGAATGATTTGATTCTGATTCCAAAGTCATTCATTACTGTCAACGCGATAAACAAATTGGGACTTGGAGGGCGAGTCTGTGCCCTAATAATAAGTAATGCGCGTCCAATATTACTGTAACTGCTGCCTTTGCACACAACAGAAGTCATTTAGAGTTCACAGTTCAAATGAAGTGAGAAAGAAAAGCCAGCTATACACAAAACACAACCAGCTGTAGCGGTGCAGAGATGAGTGCTGCATCAGCACTGCACGCACGCGCACGCACGCACACAAAGAACCCATTACCCCATTAGCCCAGCAGTCTGAAGTTTCACTCACACTTATGTATTATTACTAAAAATCCGACAAAGGGTTTTGCACGTCTGTCTTTGGCATCCACATTTCACCGCAACATCCGTCTGTCAGCACACAAGTCTCCGTGATTCTCGGAGTCACGGGTATGACTCATTCCAGCGCAATGCCACATGTTCCCGGCACAATTTGATCCAAACCGGCTTCATGCATTATTTGTCCAGCGTTTAAAAAAAAAAAAAAAAAGAGAAGCTTGTCAGCTTATTTGCGGTGCGCCGCAAGCGTCGCCGTCGCGTCACTTCCACGTCCCCACATGGCAATGCACTCGACCGACGTGGCCACTTACTCGTATCGAATTCCCATGCTAAAATATCTGACTCATCCATATCACATGATCTCAATATTTGCTCTTGAGTGACTGAATGTGACAAAAAATATCACTGAAGAATTTGACCACATGTACATGAACGCAGATTTTCTCCAACACGAAACTTACTCAGATGTCAACTAACTACATGTTCTCCGAATGTGACTGTGCTATAGGAATATTATTTGAAGTATGACAATCGCTCAATCTGGGATTTCCGTCGCCCACTCGGCATGGATTATTACCCTGCACTGTGACTCACAGTTCTGTTTTAAAGTCCTTCTTTCTTATACAGTCTGAACTTGGAAGAGCCTCCATTCTCATTGCTCACCATTTCAGTCACTGTTGATGCAATGTTTGGCTGTCTATGATCTAAATTTGAATTCAAAATCACTTTTTTCTTGTTGAGCAAAAGAATATTCTGCAAGTAGCTTAATGACCATTGTACTATTGAATTATGTAAAGGTTAGCCAATATAACTTTTTATTGGTTGATTTATTGGAAACATACTCAAATGTTGCACCAAGAAGTGGTGGGGGACGGCGGGAGGTGGGTTGGGGGGGGTGGGGGGGGGGGGTCCGCTGCATGTGCCACTTCAATGGGTCCACTACACTAAGTGATAAAGTCTAATGTGACTGCTTGGCCGTGAAGTGCTGCCTTCAGAAGTGAAAATACAATTGGTATTCCCTGGCACATGTTTTACTCGTCACAGTGTTGGCTGATATTAGGACTCGCTGAAAACTATGGATTGGCCTGGCTGTACAGGAACGCTTAAAATTAGTCATTTCACCCACGGTAATACAAGAGGATGTCAAGTGTACATTAGTCCTTCATTGTTTGTGTGTTTTGACCAAAGAATGCGAGGCCCCTTTAAGTGTGGAGAGAAAATGCCCAAAATGAAGTTATTTCATAATTCATTCATGAAAGTCCAGCAAACACTAATAACTGTTTTTTATGCAAATGAAATACTTTTCATATGCAATAATCTTAAACTCTACTAAAATATAGAGAGTTTTCATGGTGATCATAGATTTTATGTTCGTGGACCACCCTGGACATCTTTTGTTTTACTGCTAGCATTTCTGCAAACATTACTGTTCAAATGAAATGATGAGACAATGTTTAATTCAATGCTGTAGTTACACTAGTGTTTAACACGTTCATAGACGTACAGCTATCAAATTGCATTTGCCATAGCGAAAGTAACCTGCGCGCTCGATCTTTTGGTCAGGGGTCCTCGTATTCCTTACTTGTGCTTAAAAGACAACATATTAATTCCTCTAATCTGCATATGGATCAGAACAATTTGCCTTCACACAGCTCGGGACAGCCGTGCCTATTCAGAACACATTAGACAAAGTGTGACACTGTCACGCTGGCAGATGTTCTCTCCATTCCCAACCTATTTCCTTGTCACGAAACCACCAAAGCGCCCCCTTTGCTCCCTTCACTCGTCTTCCCTCCCCACGACGGCGCACAAACACACGGCGAAAGACAAAGAGAAACAAGATGAATTATAATACCAAGTGGGGTCCCAGCGGTATTGAGGGGTGTTTGGGGGGGACGGTGAGGGATGTTTTTTTTGTTCTGCTTGGAAATATTTCTCACTTTTTGAGCGGAGCACGCTCTGCTCCCACATGTATTGTCTGGCTGTGATCATGTGTCAGAGTGGTACAAGTGGGATGCGGGGCCGGGTGCCCGGCAGGCTTGTCTGAAGCAGACGGCTTGTTTGCGTGTACTTAACAGCTCCTCACAGCTGTGTTCTCTCCAAATGTAACAGGAGAAGACCTCATCCATCAGAACGTCGCATTCCCCCATACGCCCCACTTCCCCTCCCCACACTCCAGCTTTCTTACTCCTCTTATACGCCGCCCCACCCCCTGCCCGGCTGCCCTCCATTTTTTCGTTCAAGTGCCTCCATTGCGCAAATGTCAGCAAACAGGCGAGAGGTCGCGTCGGAGGTCAGTCTGCGAATGGCAGCGTCAGGCCGCCTTTTTTGTCTTTTCAAGTGGGTGTGCATTTCTCAAGAAGTTGCTTATGAGCAAGACATCCAGGCTAGACACATGTTTAAGGGGGGGCGTGGAGGGGATGGGGACTGTGACAGCTCACATGCAGCTGGGCGAACATTAACCTGCCAACAAAGGGTCCGTAAGCTTACGTTCACACAACTTTGAAACTCCTAGGTTGAATGCAAACAGTTCCACGGTGATCTGTTTGTATTAAAATAAAATACAATAATATAAAAGTATAAATAATCCATTCCAGGCAAAAACTATTGCCATCAAATTAAACTTTGTAAAGTGTAAAATTGCCATTTCAAATGAATTCCTAAAATTAAAATTAAACCAAAATATTTAAACACTAACAATTCATGGCAAATGAGGAAAGAGTTAATAAAAAGTTCCATTCATTTTTTTTAACAAAGTTTCACACTGTCTAAAATGGTAGCACAATATAAAAAAACATTCTCTGGTAAGATGCAAGGATGCATATCGTGCATATTTGCTCAACTCAACTCAATTGTATTTATAGAACACTTTACAACCACCGCTGTATACAAAGTGCTGTTCATGGAGCAAATATCATATATGCAACTATAAACAATGAACAATAACTTAATAGTTGAGTCATAGGCTAGCTAGCTAGCTATCAGCTAATGTTACTGATTGATTAGACTATGGGGATTGCTATGGTTAACAGTCGCCCCCATCTTGACTTGCCTTGTCTATATTTCTGTCTTTTTTTTTTTTTCACCACCAAGCAGTTGCTAAATTGGCAGTTACCTGGGTAGCACTAGCAGCTAAAACGTGTGCTCTATTCCAAAATCTCAATGACATTCACTTTAAATACTGAGCTTTACGCTGCACACCAATCCCCATGGCTACCAATGTTCAACTCCAGGTGTATTTCTGACCACATTTTGGTCATTTCGCTGGATTTGGTGACCTTGGGAGTGATTGGATTAGTTGTTCCACTGTTATATTGAACCAGCAGTACTGCTGTTTGGATTCAGCACGTTGTGAAAATACCGAGTTAGTCCACATTTGAGTCTCGAACAGCTTCCACCGATCTGGAAAGATATTGGAATGTGTCTGTGTGGATTTTTTGTCTATTCACCCAGATGAAGACTTGTGAGCAATTCATACACGCCTTTATGAATCTTTGCTTTGTGCACTGGGAACAGAAAAGGGCCTTTTCAATACTGTTTCACACATTGTTAGAAGTATAGACCTGTCCAAAGTATGTTGTAGCTAGAATGGACCACATTTTTTCCCCCCAAAGAAAAGTCTCAACCTGCTTTGAGTGCGTCCGTGTCTTGCTCCCAGGTTACTCACACATCATTTCTGCACATCGCCCAGCCATTAGTCACTAGGCGTACGTCGTAACCTTTATGCCACTGATTAACCCCGAGGTCTGCATAAGGAGGTTGGAGGAAAAGTTTCCAAAGACAAGAAAACACTTTCGCCGAGAGGGAGGGATCCCCCCCCCCCCCACCCCCACCTTTCTCTGGTCCGGCTCAGTGCACAGCCTGTTAATGTTTCACTTTGATTTCAAATACAAGGCGATAAATTAAGGGGCATTCATCAAAGTCAAAGTCACTTTGTTGCCGCCTGACAAAAGCCACTTTATGCATAAATTACGATGCAGGAAAAAATATGTTTATCTGTTTGAAGTCGACAAGCAGGATTTACTTATGGCAACAGTGATACATGTAAATATGTTTTGCATTTTAAGTGTCAGGTTGATGTGCGTATACTTGTGACTTCCTTGGCAACAAACAGAGAAATGGAATGAGCTGCACTGCATCACTTGCCAACAGTAAATATGATATGGATATCATTGAGTATGCGACGAGAAAAAAAAAACCCCACATTGGTTTTGTATGGATGGAGATCCAGAAAAGAAACATCTTTTTTTTTTTTAAATTGCTGTTTTGGCAATATATATTCTGTTACCATAACAAACACTGGGAAGTACAAGCACTATTATTTTTGTCTTAATATTCCGTGCATAGAAAAGGAGAGGTTATACAGAGCAACTTGCTGGTTGCGCTACACAAGGTCTTCTGATTAGCAGAGTGACAGTGGGAGCATTTGGGTTCAATTTGTATCCGGTGAGAGAGAGAACGCTGTGTACAAAAACGGCTTTAGGTAGCCTCCCGCATATCACTTCACCAAGTTTAAAGACAAAGATATTAATATATGATTGCATGCAGCACCTTGTGGTCGAAAATAGGCATTCCAGTTGCAAAATTTGCTATTCGTGAATGACCCAAAATAGCAATATGGTTTCTTGATGCACATTTTGTGAGACTTCAATGTGGCACTCTGTGAGCAAGTGTGCGGATAACTATACATCAGGAAACAGGAATTTATTGTGACATTGAAATGTTACACACACTTCCCTGCCCTGGTTGCTCCGTCTAGTATGTCACCAATAAGAGCAAAAGAATTGAAAGTATGCGACTTGTAAAATTGACTGTGCTGTTAATAAAGGTGATAAGAGAACGGTTATGTCAATATTTCCTGGAAAAATTGTTCAAAATCTGAACACATCAGAAATTCAAAAATGGATTGTGTTAGACCTCAGAGTTTTGACTGTTTAAGTTGCTTGCAAGCTTGTCTGACCTGCTCAACAAGACTCGTTTAGATTGCGAACTTTTAAGTGTACTTTAAGTGCACACATAAATCACACTCTCACGCACTTGAAAATATGTCAATATAGTATACGACCGGATAAAAGTGATATAATGCGACACATAAAGTGAGTGCTCAAACGCAAACAAAACACACACACACACCTGGAGCTGGCACTATATGATACATTCCTAGTGTGAGACGTTGACGAGAATGTATTCATGTATCGCCATGTCTTCAGGGAGACGTCTAATTGCACGAGAATAGAAATAGAGCTGCAAGAGTTTGAACCTGCTCCCTGAGAGACGCCCCCCCCCCCCCCAGCCCACAAAAAGTCACCCAACGACCGACCCCCCGCCGCCTCCGCTATTCTGATTTGCTTCATGCCTGTTGCAATAAAAAGTGCAGACTCTGAGTAAAAAAAAAAAAATTGTCACATTGTGAACTCTCCCTGGAGAGCCCGAAGTGAAATGTGAAGGATCTGTGCCTTGGTGTGATGTTCCGTTTATATCTTTTAATGCCTCTGACACCCGCTCAACCAAACAAGCAAAGTGCAGGGGCGCGGTACCTCCAACTTTGGTGACACTCGGAGCACACGCCGCAATGTGCAGCCTGTCGGCTCCTAACGCTGACACGAGAGAGTTTTTTCTTTTTTTTTTTAAACAACACGCACACGAGAACAACCCCACCCATCGCCTCCACATGAAGAGCAGGCAGGCAGCGAAAAAAAAAAAAGATTCTGGCTCACAGGCATTCTATAGAGGACCATGTGCACTCCCGCAACAAGAATACCAGCAGTGAGTTTAAGTGACAAAAACTTGGCTTGGTCTCGAACAAAACAGAAGAATGAGGAAAAGGGGGGTGGGGGCGGGTCTGGAAAGCAATTTGAGCATTTATCCGATATCCTTGATATCTATCCAGTTGAAAGACCTTGTACTGCTATGCTCTTTGTTTTCACAAGTAAGACAATTTATTACTGTAAGACATTTCTGCACACCAGTAGGACAGCTTTGGCACAACAATAGGAAGACTCTGTTACTTGTGAGGCAGAGACCATGCACTACTTGACATTTTTGGCCTACACCGACTGATAGTGAAGCGCTACATGTTCATCAGTACAAATTTATAATATAAAATAATACTTGTTGCACATAGTTGTCAAAACAGTTCAGCGCACCACTAGGATGACTGTCTTATAAGTCACTCTTCCACGACCTTTGCCCTTTGTGGCTGATTAAATCTTACTCGTAAACTGCTGTGTGGCACTTGGCCCGACTGAACTAGTAGACCTGTATCACACACTAGTAGCCTCCCACACTATTAAGAGCACTAAAAGTAAAAGACAAAACCAAAATAGCCATGAAAGAAGACGGTGAGGAAGATTTAGAGAAGGACAGTCACTGAGGGATGAAGAAGAGGTTGGGGGGGGCGGGCGCAAGAAAAAATTGATATGCCAAAAAGGATGAAGACGTGAAGGATGTTTCTGAAGAGGAAGGAACACAAAAAAAGACGCCATGGAAAGTAGAGGAAGAGACTTTGTTTGCGCAGGAAATGTTACACCATAAAAAGAAGGACGAGCTGAAGGAGGTGGGAGAGTGTGCAGGGTGAAGTTCAAGAAACGCATGAAGTTGAGGGGCAAGACGATGAAGGTGGGAAGACCGGGGTGAGGGAAGGATCAGGAAAAAGGAATAGAGACGAGTCGAAGAAGATGGCGGGGGGACAGTGAGGAGGAAGACAAGAGTGGAGAAGAGAAGGAAGTGCCCTGCGATTTAGCATAAGCGGGACAGAAATGGATCGATGAAAGGGACTCAGAGAGACGACAAGAGCAGCTCAGTAAGTTTGCTTATTTGTGGCGGAGCCTAGCTGCCTCCTTCCTGGGTAACACGCGCACACACACGCCCCCCCCCCCCCCCCCCACACACACACTGAGAGTGAAGTGACATCCTTCCAGAGATCTGATGTGTGCAGCATGCTGAGAACACTTCAGCCAGAATTTCTGTGGAGGGAAAGGGAAAAATGTGCTTTTGGGTGTGTGTGTGTGGAGGGGGGGGGGGGGGGGGGGGGGGGGGTGACAGCCTGAAAAATAAAAACGTTTGGGGAATCGAGAGAGTTTGCACCAAAGTTGCCTGTCAGCCTATTAAAGATGTGAAGCTGGCATGGCGGCCTCATTGAAACCAGATGCGTGTGAAGGAATTCCACCGCTGGTAATCCATTCCAAATACAGGACTGTGGTGTTCGTGTTAATTTAAGCAGCATGTTGAGGATGGGCGGCCACGCTTTGATCATACGGAGATGCTTTGGTACAAATTGAAGTAACCCCCCCCCCCCATCCCCCACCCCCAGCTCCATTTGGACCGGATCACAACCGTGGATTTGTTGAATTAAACGCTTCGTTGAATTCCGCGTGCACATGAAAAGGAACGTCACTCGCGGGAATCCGATCGCACCTAGCCGCCAGGTCTGCTCCATTTTTATTACTTTTAAACTCGATCCACACTGGGTTTGCGCCGCTTTAACAAGACGGGGGCCGTGGCCTGGAGGAGATCATGTTCCGAGTCCAGGATTCACCTGGACTGTGTAATGCAGAACATATTCAACATCCAGACTGTACATGCACTGTACATGTGTGTCATCGTTTGACAAACTTTTCACGTTAACTTGAACCTTAATTTGCAGCTGAGTCACTCTTCGCTCTTTTTTAGTTTTCTTGACTACTGAAAGATACAGTGATGAATCTAAACTGGTGGGTCGGGACTCAAAAGTGGGCTGGAGTTTTTGTTTTTTTTGAGCTACAGATAACTACTAAATCATCCATTGACGATTTTACCAACATGCAACATTTTGAGGTTGTGAACAGCACCTGGTGAATTCCTTTGCGCAGCGACGGAGGAATATGTGGTCATGTGGCAACAGAAGGGCACACTCAGTGACTGCCAAACTTAATGATTCTGATTACGGCACGTTCCGCCTTGGCTACAAATTAGAGTTATGTTCTCAATTTGCAGCTGAGTCATTCTCCGCTCTCTTTTGTTTTCTTGACTACGAAACGATGCAGTGATGAATCTAAACTGGTGGGTCGGGACTCAAAAGTAGGCTGGAGCTTTATTTATTTATTTATTTTTAGCTACAGACAACTAGTAAATCATCGATTGACGATTTTACCAACGTGCAACATTCTGAGGTTGTGAACAGCACGCGGTGAACTCCTTTGCGCAGCGGCGGAGGAGTATGTGGTCATGTGGCAACAGAAGGGCACACTCAGTGACTGCCGGACTTCAAGATTCTGATTACAGCACGTTCCGCCTTGGCGACAAATTCGAGTTATGCCGCCGCAGTTTCAACCCAGGATGCCTGGACAGTGAAATATTTTAGCGCGTCGGCCTTATTTTGACAGCTATGAATAGGACATATTAATTGCAAGAGTGTCACAGTTTGTAAATCTTATTTGTTTACCCTCTGAATGCATTAGCTAAGGGACAGGAAGTGGAACTGTCATGTACTTTTGTGACACTTCTACTCCCTTAAAATAAATCAAAACACACTGCAGCTTGCACTCCTCCTGGCTAAAGATAGCTTTTACAAATGTATGTGAAACAACATCATATGGACATAACTATCGGTGCAGCATGAAAGAAAATCGCTGCGATGCAAGCACAACTTCCCGTGATATTTCAATAGCTTCGACCAAGCTCTTCAGATGTCTGTGGATAATCCCAGCAACACCACTGATGACACGCGTGGCCTCAACACCCTGCGGTGTCCATATGGGTTCACCGTCACACTATGAGGGCAGAGGGGTTACTGATCTGGTGCTATTGATTTTTTTTTTCCTTTTTCTTTTTTTCCATTGGCTCCACTCCTTATTTGGTAAATTAGAACATGATGTGTGCAGGAGTTTTCCTCAAACATGCGAAGCCAGCACATTCTTGTGATTTGTCCCGACATTTTTGGCATGTTATGAGAGATAAGTATCCACATTTTGGCATGTTATCCTGTCAGATTGATAGAAACCACATCGTTTTTTGGAGACAGTAAAATATTTGTCACCTTTTATGGGTAATCAAGTCAAAGGGCTGCCCTGAAAATACACTTGAAATTAATTACCGGGGAGCCTCGGTTTAGTACCGTTTGTCCGACGGGTAATCTGATTCAGAACCCACAGACTCTTTCTATTCTATGCTAACACAATAATAAATCCGTGAATCTTTCATTGAAAAAACTTGTAGGCCATGAATATGATACTAATCAAATAAAAATAGACAACAAGAGAACAATTCTCCTGCAATCCCGTAGTTAGCTTGGGAACTAGAAGTCATGCAAACTCGAGTAGTTCATGACTGCAAAACTTTAGTGTCGGTGAGTGATAGACTACAGCGCATTTTGACTCGAGTAACAATTCAGGTTATATTGCTGCCGTTGGAATGGAACTTTGTTGTCAACTTGTGAGTACCTGTAAAAATGCAAAAAGAAAGCCTACACAAAAGGTTTTTTTTGCACTTTTGGATTTCTGATTGGGGCTAAAATAAATATGCATGTGATAAACTATCGCACATAAAATAGAGTTTATGGCAACAGTAAATAAAAACTTTAAATGAGCTACCCAAAATACGATTTTATGGTCCACATAATAAAGCACTCGCCCAAATGGTTGGGAAATCCTCAGGATTGATTTGTTTGTTTCACAATCATGGTTTCAAAGATGGCCACTAAACGTTGCGCTAATTGAAGGCTACCGTAGCCTTGACACACTCGAGACAAACACAATGCAGTTGAAGGAGGCAAAACACAGCACAGAAGCCCAAATTGTGGGAAAAGAATGAAGTGCAGTCGCCCATTTATGGTTGATGTACACAAGTGTTGTCCTCCGACGCTGCGAGCGCAACACTCCACCGCAAACGACACAGCAGTCGGCTGCCGCTGTCTATATTTTGTCGCCCGACCGCTGATTGCCTCCCATGCAGGCGGCGCGCACTTGCCAAGGCCACAGGCATGATGCAGCACGGCCTCAAACTGACAATTTTATTTGCAGCATCATTCGAAATGGCCTCTACCACACAAGCTGAATTCAATGTGCAATTGCAGCTTTCAATAAGAAAAAAAAAAAAAAAAAAAAAAACACATTCTGTAAAAAAAAAAAAAAAAAATGCAATCATACATCTAATGTGCTGATACTGTCTCTAGGTTTAGGTCTTTACATTTAACGAGACTGTACTGGGAGTTCTGTGCCACTTATTCTTACTCGGGTCACACGTGGAGTGGAGCCTATCCCTGGTGACTTTTGGGTATGAGGTGGGCTACACCCTGGACCTCTTGCTAGCCCAGCGGAAATCACATAAAAACAAACAACCATTCACAAACACACATTCACACCGACGGACAACATTACAGATTTGAGTAAACCTAACATGCAGGTTTTTGGACTGCGGGACCAAACCGGTGCACAGGGACAAAAGTCCAAGCACGGAAAGAAACAGATTTGAACCATCCAACTGCCGAACTGCGAGATGGATATGCTCATCATTTTTCCGCCATGCACTCTTGCATTATATTGTGCTGTCATCACACACGGTACAATATCCAAAGGCCACACTGCTGCTTTTTTTTGAATGAAGAGCTAAAGTTTACAACAACATCAAGAATGCCGCTGACTTGTGTAACTTTGATTTAATAAAAAAAAAAAATTGGGTGGTGTATGTGTAAATCTGGTGCATACTTTCAAAAATGAAATATGAATTCTGTTGCATTTGATTTAAAATATAAAAGATTTTCAGACATAGTAAAGTTTGGTGTTATGACTCGAGCACAAGGCAATACTAAGTAAACAATATTTCCAAGCGTGACTTTGAACGGAAAATGAGCCATTTCAATTTGAGCAACTATTTGGTCAAATTTTAGGGCTCGTACAAGGCAAGAACCCAAATTAATCCCTGATCCAGACCAAGTACCCGAGACAGACAGTTGACGCTTGAACTGCGTCAACACCATCAACTGTGGGTGAAGCATGCAGCCGCAGTTTGATGATCCCGTTGAGGATTTCGCTTTGAAAGATGGTGCAAGGACCCATTCATTGCTGCTCCTTTAAATTTTACTTTGCACTCTACCGTCAAGGCTCAGACAAACATAAACACAAGAACATATCTTGTTTTACTTGCGCCAAGGGGGAAAAAAAAAATTCATGAAATGGCCACGTCACTGTTTCATCACACTGTTGTTGAAATATTTGTGGATGATGCCTTCCCCTTCTCCTCCTTCATACTTTGCCATGTCATCGTTGGCAGTGTACATAGAAATAATACGCGATCGCAAGTTGCTTGAATTGGCTGATTCCCACCTGTGTGCATTGATTCAAAATTGTCGAAGTGTAAAACGGGTCTGGTCCAGTACCTGCTCCAGCCAAGTTCCTGGGACTGCACGCAAGGCTTAAAAGGTGTGGTGGCTGCAGCTGGGGTTTGTTGTTAAACTAGTGGGCCAGATTTAATGGATTTGTGATGATGTGTCTCTGAATTCTTGCCTAAGACCCCCTGACTGGGAGTGGGCTCAGGATGCTTATCTCTGCGGACATCTTGGGCCAGCTTCAGGGGGTTTGGGGATCTGGTTTCTGCCGCCCTTGGGAGAAATCTAGCAAGACTTGAGTAACTGCGGATTAGTAGGCATGACCCCAGGAGCAGCAAAGCAACATTTGAGACCACTGAAGAGAGAAAAGTTATTTGACCTTGAGGCGTGCACAAGGTGAAAACTAAAAGAGATTATTGGCTTACTTGAAGTGTAACATGACAATTGATGTATCGGCGCTAAAAGGGGTAAATAACAGTCAGGAGGAATTTTACACAAAGCCATATTTGCTTTGGGGGGGAAAAAGGAGCTACAGAATCACGCTTAAAATCTTGTCAAACACTACACATGCAAAGTTGATTAATACTGGAATTGCATCAGTGACAAAATATTTTGAAAACGTGACATGTGACTGTTATTAATTGGAAATGTTGTGGAAAAGGTATCTGGCGTACATGCCACATGCACAGATTGACACACTTGATGGCAAGTGGAAACGTTTCCGCTCGCTGATGAAGTACTGTCTCCAGAAATGAAAAAATAAATCTCACATTCGACTCTGGGCTGAACAAGTGTCTGCCCTCTAGCCCCGCCCCCAGTGGGCGTGGTAACAAAAGGCATTGGACTGAGATGTGGCTCATTAGCATGAAATGGCACTGCCCCCTCATGAGAGGCAGGTTTCAGCGATGGTGAGAAAGAGGATGTCCACAATTGTTGATCCTTGAGGTATTTTGAAGAAATTGTAGCACGGACAATTTGTTTATTAACATTATTTAGAAACATTGAATTTAGTTATTTTTCTTTAATGCCAAATTGATTAAACACGTTAAAATCTGTTGATCCTAAAACAAAGATTACAAAGTTTATATGTTAAAAAGCACACAAACCAAGTGTCACTGTTTGCTAACTACAGTAAGTGACTCATCCAGGTTACCTGAGCCAGAGGTTGCCCCCCAGCAAAGCAGTCACAGTGACACCCATTAAGACCATTCAAGGTCACAGCACAGCCTAGCCTTCCTTCTGCCTTGGGCGGAATGTCTTAAGGCCTAAGCTTTGGCAGATTACAACAACGCTCCCAACAAAGGACGGGCGCCTGTTCCCCACCCTTTCTGCCTTCTTTTTTTCTACCCTCTCTCAAAAACTGTGCAACCAGAGATCTCCTAAAGGACTCATCACCTTGTCTCGAGGCCGGAGCACCAGAGCAGGGAAAGCCTCCACTTCAACCATCTTGGGGTCGAAGGTTATGTGGGTCAAATACCTTGGCCGCGATCTCCCAACTCCAACCCCTCCCATGTTACATTGACAGGCAGTGGTCAGTGTCATGGGCCGGACCCTGAACACACCCACACCTAGATACTTTTGAGGATCTGACCAAACATAAGGACATTACTCTCATTATCAATACATTGTCACTTTCCTCAAAAAAAAAATCTTTACATTTATTTGACCTCTAATCACCTTTTTTAATGCCTTCCACAATATGTTACCTATTGGTAGATATTGCAAAAGACTACCGCGTAGTACGTGTGTGTTAACAAGATTATCCAAATGTCGAGAGGGTGTTTCTTTAACAAGGTTCTTTTTATGATCTCTGTTACTATAAAATGAAAAGGTAAAACACAGAGCGATCACATAATGGAGAACCGATATGGCTGACACCATCCTCGAGATCCCTAATGAAAGATTACACTGCACTTTGAAGACTTTTATGGCCTCCGTAAATCAAGTAAAAAAAACGACATATGATTTGAAGAGCTATTAAGGGTGCAGCGGTCGTGCTACGTGCGAGCCTGTTTACGATTAAGAAGGGGGATCAGGAAAAAGCGTCGGGGATTTCATTGAGGATTTTATAAGGGAGCGCCCATGTACTCTGAAATTCCAACACTTGAGATGGAGTAGCCCCTGGAAGCGTGTTTGTGCGATCATGTATGTCAATGACGTGACAAAGCCTGAGTGAAAGCAGATCAAGGCGAGTCCATGCGCAAGTCTTCTAGTACCCTTTGACATCCTGCCTCTGAGTACTGGGATTGAGAACAAAAGCACAGAAAACGGTAAACATGTGCTAACAGCTAGCCTGGTCCTTGTCGATCTGCTTCTGCTCTTTTGTTTGACGTTTTGACAGTGGCATGTCTTTCACCACTCGTGCTCCTGTAGGATGACTCACCGCGGAATTACCTGACAAAAACCATGAAATTTAAGTGATTTCTTTGGTGGGTACTTTCACCTTAGGCAACGTACACACATTTGTAAACACAGTGGTTGTCAAATGATGCAGTAGTGACACTGTTCAAGTTCACGTTGGCTATAGTGAGGTAGCAAAATGCAAACCACATAACTCCTTTTGTCTTGTGTCAACAGGAAACTGCTAACAGTGCATTCCCCAATCAATGAAAATACTTCATAGATAAAATAGTTTAGGAAGGGACCACAGATGGAGGAATCCCCCATCCAGGATTACCAAACAGCAATTGATGCCAAGTGGGCAACTTTTATCATATTATTTGATACTGTACAATGTTCGTTAAAAACAGCATAAGAGACCATTTAATTAGCACTTAAATAATCGTGAGTTTGCACTAAAGATGAAGTCGTTTTCTGTCATAAGGACAGATATCCACATCCCTGAGACATGTGCGTCCCCCATGTATTTATTTTTAAATCTAGCTTCCAATCATTAAAAAAAAAAACATTTTTTAAATCTTTAGCCCTTTATCCTTTGGACAACACATCTGTTACCTTCTGCCATATCTAAAAGTATGAAAAACTGTACTGTCCATACTTTTTTTTTCTTAAGTCATTCTGACAGAAAACAGGACTGGAAACGGATAATCAGGGTCAGAAGCTTTTACTGCAGACCTCAGGAAAGCCTTCAAAAGGAGGTGAATCTTCCCGATGATAAACATACACTCAAAGCTGAGGACCCCGCTATTTTCCCGCATCCTCTAAATGTCAACCGCAGGAAGATAACAGCAGCCGTATAAGTCATTTAGCAAGCGGGGGTATGGCAGGAATCTTGCCTTAATATGGCATGAGCAAAGCAGCATTTTCTTTTCAGGTCTTGATTCCTTTCAAAAACAGAGGTCAGTCACGATAGACTAAGGGCATATGCTTTACCCCTGTAAAAATAGTGCCGAGCAAGTGGTTTCAATTTGCTCTAGTGATTAAGTTCACGCCAGCCCCTGGTGCACTGGTAAGGGTCATTTGTGCGCGGCCAAGTTACTGATGAAGGTGGGGAGGAGTGATGCTAACCGTGAGCATTGGTACTGACATGGCATTAGTGAGGCATAAAAAAAGGACTCTGAATATCTGTGCTGTGCTACAAGTCCAGTCAAGGTCAAAAGAAAGCTTAAATGCATTTTATTTCTTCACCTACCTGGCTGTGCCTTTGTTTTAAACCGTCCTAAAAGGCTTAATGTCAAAGCAGTCAACCAGAGTGATTGGCAATTTTTTTGCATTTGTTTGTTTTGTTTTTTTTGCCTCCAACAAAGCTTGTCCAGACATTGAAATAGACCTTGAGCATTGCCTGCACATTTAACAATTTATTCAATAGTAAAGACAGCAGTTAAGGAACATTTTTGGTTGAATTGGATGAACGGTGGATTCCAAGTTGGGAGTTTCATATTGTAACTTCATTAGGTACACCTGCAATTTCACACAGAGAGCTGCATTATGTGATGTATAGCTTGGTGTTTTGTCCCCATTGAATTTTATCAAGCTCCAGTGTAACACTGTTGCAAAGACAAATAAAACTTAAAACATTACAAAACACCCACCCGTCAAGTTTATTAGTCGTTTTGGAGCCTATCTCAGCTGTCCTCGGGCAGTAGGCAGGGGACACCCTGAACCGGTTGCCAGCCAATTGCAGGCACACACAGACGAACAACCATCCGCGCTCACGCTCACACCTTAGGACAATTTAGAGTGTTCAATCAGCCTGCCATGCATGTTTTTGGAATGTGGGAGGAAACCGGAGTACCCGGAGAAAACCCACGCAGGTACGGGGAGAACATGCAAACTGCACACAGGAAGGCCAGAGCTGAAATCGAACCCGGTACCTCTGCACTGTGAGGTTGAGGCCCTAGCCACTGGTTCACCGGGCCGCTGTTTTAGATTTAAGCACACAAAAACAAACAAAAAGCCTGTCATTTTCATCTTCTAGTCGTGAGTGTAGATGGTACGCTTGTAAAATGCCTGATCCTAGCTCCTTCAAACCTAATGGCCCATTTCTTTTGTCTTTTCGCATGTGGCTTTTTGAGTTTAATTGTGTTTTTGTCTACTCATGATACATTTGCCGACAAAATGTCATGTTAAGTGAAACTGGGTTGATGAACTGGAATTTTAAAGGATTTCAGGGTGCTCCCAAGACAATTATTCTGAGTCATGCTTCAATACCAACCTAAAATTTTCACCACAATGAGGGCACCTGCAAATTTGGAGAGTCATCACATTTTGCTGCCCCCCCCCCAAATTTAGGCTGGGGTGTGGGGCTCACGTCTACAATCCCCATGAAAAGCACCAGGTTTGGCTCATTTGCAAACTTTGGCGAGGTTTTGAATATGGGAAAGCCCTCGAGATGTATTTGGCGAATAAGAAGACGATATAATAACAATAAGAAGAGAGAATGTGAAAATAATACCTTTGCGGCAATCAAAAATGGGCAGCAAATTGTTTGTTGTTGGGTCTAACTGACGTGATTTGTGTTTGGACAATCAATGCGCAAAAACTGTGTCACCGTCATTTTGCTGGATGAATGCCTATGTGCCGTTTGGGCGGGTTTGTGGTGGTAACAGCAGATGTGATCTGCGCGCCGTTGCATCAATAATAAAAAGGTCTCCCTAATCTTGACTCCCACTGCCAGTCGCATCAAACCTTATGATGAACAAAAACTCGGTGTCTAGGGTAGATAAATTATTGATATTGTCACAATTTAAAATCTCCCTACTGCAATTTATTATTTTTTCTTGCAATGGTTTCCCCCTTGCTCAGGCGCAACACCTTTTGTTGATTTATTTATTGATGTATTTGTTTTCACTCTAGGTTTGGGTGTTCTGGAAGGTGGTGAGGCGGGGGTTAGGTGGTTGCCCCCCACCCCCCTTATCTAACCAACGTCACCTTTCACATCTTGCTGAATTCAGCACGCTCATTTTCCTCCTCTGATACGGAGCGTGCTGCTTCTGAGGCAACTGTCAGGTTCAGATCAAAAACTGGGTGCAGTGGGTGTAATATCGAGCGGAGGAGTCTTGAGCGATGTCTACGGCACCCAATTTCCCGGGATTTTTCCTCTGTAGTCGGAACAATGCGTGAGTGCTGTCGGATACTCAGAACGGCGATGTTCTGTACAGCGATTTAGTACAAAGGCGCCCCCGTAATGATCTTTTTTTCTTTTTTTTTTTTGCTATCTTTGTGCTCTTCAAGCACCGGTTCTGGAAATCCGAGCTGTAAACAGGCTGCTCCCCCTTTTTGAGCCAAGTGTTTACGGTTGGCGCTTTGCTGTTCTATCTCAACAGCAAAGGATGCCATAGCCAGTAGCGAAGAGAAAAACTCCTTGCATGCATCAAAAAAATAAAATAAAATAAATGGCGGCTGGTGACATTGCTTTTCAAATGTCACAAAAGTGCTTCATTTATCTGCAAGAAAAGGCATATTTACGTCAATTCTTTCAGCTTGTTTTTCCCTTGTTTGGAGAATATTATTTCAAAATGAGTTTTTACTGTCGTTTTTAAAACACATTTACCCATGAGAAATAAAATTAATCTGAAAAACCGCTGCCACCATAACCGCTGTAATTAGTGTATGGGCAATGTTTTAAATAGGTCAGCACAGAAACCGGCAAAAGGGAAGACACTGTTGGAGTGTCTGCTAGTTTTAGTGTGCATAGTTCGACAGCACCCACCTGAGCAAAGGAGCTGAAAGAGGTGGTGACCAGGATGTGGTGGGTCAGAGAGAATTTTGTTTGCCCTTGCCTTACTCCTGCAGATCGGGTAGAAGGATACCGGTGATCTTCTCTGCAATCCTAATTGTCTGCTGCAGTCGGATTATGTTAGGGTTCTTCTTCCTTGCCCGACGCCTGTTCAATGTTCCATGAAATAATATTGGTACTGCTCAAAAACCGTACAGAAAACAACCGGTGAATAAATAAACCATCTTTCAATCCATTAACCAATAACACAGTCCGTATGTTTTTTTTCTTTTTTTTGGGGTGGGGGGCATTATATTAGTTGGTTTGACGCGTCCTCTGCACACGCACTCGACCATTGAAGCTCCTGCCCGCCGGGCACAACCTCTACAAGTACAAGCTGGTTATTTTGCATCGGCCAACAACAAAGTTTGCTTTTTTGGCGGCAACTTCCAAAACGTGTTGCGTCTTTCAGGCCGTGTGGCAACCCAAAACAATCCCTCCGTCACATCGCACCTGAGGCGCTTGGCTTTCTTTACAAAAACAAAACAGGTTGACAAAATGAAAATGTGTTCCTCCCTCATTTATGTGTCATCTCAGCCCCGACCCCGTCGGTAAAAGATCAAACGACGTTTGAGGCCTGCTCCTATTTCAGCCACTTCAGATGGACAGCTGAAGAGTTGGCCAGTCCAATGGGAACCTTAATGGTATTTTTTTGTTTTAGTTTTTTTTTCTTATCAGACTGTGCACTGACTGTGTACACTGGTACTGTATGTTTTATATGGAGGGTTTTTCCTGTATACTGGGGACAAAATTGAATTTGAAGTAATAATATTATGTAACATATGCGATACATTGTGCGCATTTGTGTCTCTGGACCCTGAACTGAATTAATTAATTAACAAACTTGTTTTTTTTTTCCCCAGTGGCATTCTTCCTTTTATATCAGGGGTGTCAAATTCATTTTTGTTGCGGGACAGATTTTAAATAGTTTCCCTTGGAGGGCCATTATACATAAAACCATAGAAAAAAGTCAAGAATAACAGTTTATTTGCCTCTTCTTTAAGTTACTGTAATGAGGGGTTTGGTAACATGAAAATGCTTACATTATCACTCTTATTTATTACAAATGAGAATTTGACATTTTTGTAGCGATTTTAGCAAGCATCATGAAAGTTGGCATCTTTGATTTGCTTTCATGGGCCACATAAAATGATATGATGGGCCAGATCTGGCCCCCGGGCCTTGAGTTTGACAACTGTGTTGTTTTTTTTGGTTAGTATTATTACAAGTCATAGCAACAGTTGAAATATTTTTTTCTTCCAAATGATTTCACTCATTTATTAATAAATCTATTTTAATGCTTCAACAGTTGGCCATTTATGGCCCTTGTTGTGACACTGTTTCCTTTTTTATGTCAAAATATGAAACAACTGGTTACATCGCGGACTCTCAAACACACGCACGCGCACACACACACACGTATAAAAACCATGGTAACAGAAGAAGCCCCCAGGGTGTTGAATCAATAGCACTATGCCAATCTTTATCTAAGCAAGCCTCACTCCCTGATGCTTGTGTACTGCTGTCACTTTGGCTATAATGATCTAACCTATGAAGCAGTGATGAGCAGTTGGCCAGTGTGTCACTCCTCATTCAGACACACACACACACACACACACACACACAAATACCACAGACTAACTTTCTTCATCAAGAAACAATCTGTTTATCTACTGTACGTCATTGTTTTTGTCCACTAAATGCAATATGCTAATGCCGCCCATAAAAAAAGAAAGGCATACATTACAAAGACGTGAGCGCAACCCTTTTCATTTGACCTGCACACTCGTTGCATCACAAATGGATGCCTATTGACCAGTGTCATCGACCTCGGAGACCTCTTGCTCTCCAGCCAATCTGTAGCGGGCCTCGGGGGCGATTATGACATTTACTCGCACAGATTATAATTTCAAATGGCTGTTAAGATGGAGGAAAAAAGATTCCCCAGTAGGAACGGCAGGGCGGCTCGAAGAGGCGAGTGGTCAATAAGAATAGACTTGAAATAATCGATTGGAAATGGACACACGACAGAGGCCCTGCGGGCTGTACCGATCAATAAGCTGTGTTAAGTGGCAGTGTTGCCCTCCATTGATGAGCAAATGGCTGTTTCGGCTGTCCTTGCTCCTCAACTCTTTCTCTCCCCCCCTTTATCAGCGGGTCAAACAGCGGGGCCAGGTGGTTAACCACATGTGGCCTTTAGACATAACACACCCCGGCATGAATTCTGTTTGGCTGGAATTGGTCACATGGTGTGCACCCCTCCCAGTATCCAAAAAAGAACCCCTGTCCCCCAACCTTTACAAACTTGGGGGGCACTGCAGGAGTTCAAAAGTCTTGCTTTTGTATGCAAAGTAGCCTTTTTTTAATTTGTATATCTTTTGACTTGTTATAATAATATATACACCTTTAGTGGATATATATATATATATATATATATATATTTTTTTTTTTTATTTTTTTTTTTAAGGAAGGGTGGGTGCATTAACTCTGTTTCGATATTAACTGGGTTGCGAACCAATGACCGCCCAGTTTCTTGCAGTGGAACAACCTACTCTACGAAGCAGTAGTAGATGCTCAGCATCCGACTGTGTAAAAGCGCCACGGCGCCGCGGGCAAGAATGAGAAGGTAGTTGTGTCAGTTATCCGTGATAGGTAGCTGATTCTGAGCAAGCGGTGAAGATATTCTCGTGCATAATTAGTCAATGAAATACCGGTACACACAATGCAGTATGTATTTCATCAGTTTCTTTTTTCAGGGGAAACTTGTAGACTCGGAGCAATCACTGCAATGGCTGGACCTTTTGAATGTGTGTGCAGAGGACATGTAATTGAAAGGGAGTGTTTTAAAATACAAGCTGGCTGCTCGATGCATTTCGTGTACAATGAAAAGGGGGTGTGCATGTTGGAGGGGGAGAGGAGGTTTCCCATATATGTACGTTAATGGGGGTGCATAGCTATAAAAAACATTCTGCAAAGACATTCTTTCTGTTTTCTGTATTGGAGGTTTTGGGTGTAGGAGAGAGGGTGCGCCAACTTGATCGGGATAATATTGGGGCTGTTTACCTTAAATGTTCCAGAAAGACTATGAGAATAGAACAAGATGTCTTTTCTACCAATGTTTTGCCCATTTTCCTTCCTTTGGGGGCAATGGGTGCACCAACTCAGTTGCGATGTTGAAGTAGGTGTGTGGAAACACTCAAATAGAGCAACATATCTGCTTGATGCCTTGAGATGCTATGAGGGTCTGTGCAAGGACAAAGAGGAGTGGTGTGTGTGTAGCTTAAAATGCCTGGAAAGACAGAAAAAGAGCAAGATAGCCTGTCTGGAAAGGCGATAAGACATTTTTGGAGTTTGTTTGTTTTGGAAAAGAGGTGCGCCAACAAGGTTAGGATGTTGATGCGTGGTGTAATTTCAAATGCTTGGGACAGATTTAAAAAAGAGACAGAGACTATTTCACAGGTTCAAAAGAAGTGAAAGAAAAAAAATTCTCTCATTGGGAAAAAAAAAAAGTCATGTCTGTCACTTCCAACACAGTATTGTTTGAAAACAACACCTGTTGTGCAGTCCCGCTCTGGGCCATCCATTTCGGTGTAAATCAAAGCGGTGCAGGGTGCTGACACGAATGTACCAGAACCAAGGCGAAGGGAGAGGAAGATAGCTCCGTCTTATTACTTCTTGCCATATGACACACGCATGAGCCATGAATAATATACGACTACGGCACCTCAACTCAGATGAAAGTGGTGCGCTGTGAGTCGGTTACAAGGGAAGAGGGAAGAATAGTGAGTCCATGCCAAGGACTGTGAGGTAATTTGCCTCTTTGTGTGTGTTTGGTGACAGCGCACATCAGTGTCGCGAGTCGGGAAGTACGTGTGGATAAAAGGGGGGGAAAAAAGGGAACAATGAAGCAATGAAGAGTTTGCATACGCACACACGAGGGAAAGTGTTCCTCTCTGGAGAGGTGATCAGTGCGTGGCACTTTGCCTGTTTTCACTCTGCTGGGACGTGGCAGTTCTCGCTCTCTCGGGGCGGAAAGCGGGAAGGCGTAGGGGGTAAAAAAACTCAAATAAAAGGCATCTTTTGATTATCGCGCTCACCTTTTGGAGAAGAGTTGCAGGTTGTAAACAGCATCTTCAACCCCAACCCGCGCCTCTCTGCATGCTGCTTGACGAAACAGACTTTGGTGAGAACATGCGAGACACCAGGCAGTACGCCTCTGTTCATCTTGTCATGGTATTGTTTGGAATGATCGATTTTAACCTCACGGTTCCACCTTGGTAATAGCTGTAAATATGTAGTGTAATGTCGTGTGACATATGCAAAGGATCAATAATTATTGTCCAGTTAACATACACCCAAGCTGTGAATGAACGGTCATTGAGGGAAACCACCTCTCGCGATTTTGAACCATAGTTTGACAGCCAGGCTTCAGTCGTCACTTGAAAGTGGCTCTGGAACTTTAGACATCCGAGCATCCCATTGGTGGGGAAACGTGTGGATATAGTGGGATGGAAATTCAAAACAGCTCACTCACAGACATATTTTCAGAAGTAGGCAGACAAAACATCAACTGGGGGTTGCTTAACTTTGCATTTGAATGGTGCGAAGGGTGCAAAGACACTTTTGTCTGTAATCCAATAAAATGTTCGATTCCCGTCATACAACCACTTTGTCAGTTGTTCCCAGCCTTTTGTATACAGCACAAGCAAAGAAAACCCCGGACAAAACTGCACGTTCACCAAATGAGTAAAAAGTAAAGAGTATATTGTTGCTGCCTGATGAATACACCGTCTTAGGTCTCAATCGTAGTGGTGCGACAGCCTATGTTTGAATAGGATGGCGCGAAAAAACCCCCGCTTCAATCCATTGATTGGCGTACAATGAAGTGTCACATCTGTTTTACGACAAAGAACCGAATATTGTACCGTATTCATCCAAAGGACACCTGAACATGCTTTCATGATGTCATGTCATGTATGAAAGTAACGCACGCCCTGCAGTGGAAACACAAGTCCGATCAGGGTTTACCTGATCTAATCCCAACTGTGGAGACTGGAAGAAATATGGCTTCAAGTGCATGCACAAAAAGGGTATCATGCCGAGCAAGGGATTAGTTGGAAAAACATGTTATCCCAGATACTTCTCTCAGCAACACCCACTATTTCAAAAAGATTGTTCAAAATGCCGTTCCCACAAGCCTCAAGTTGTCCATTCAAGACCAAAAGCGTGACGTCAGGCCCACAACAGCTGTTAAACGATACAGTACAAGCTTAATTTTTTTTTTAATATAGTATCACATGCAGTGCGTGCAGTGTTAGGTTACCATTGTGACTTGCAAGTATTGTGTCATCGTATGAAGGAGAGAGAAAAAAAACGAAAAGAAAAGAAAACCATTCAGCGAGCAAATCCTACCAGGAGCCAGGCAAACAGCCCAACAAAAGGTTGGCCGTCGCGAGCGGGGGGCCGGCACCCGCATTGTCCCTCCAGTCAGCAGCAAGCAGAGACAATGGGCGAAGGACGTTTTTTTCAGCGCTTGACCCAGGCTACCTTCACTTCACCTCAGGAAGACAAGGTTAAGATGGATGGCTCTAATTAAAAGAACCGGCCTGTCTCGTTGTCTCAATGGCATCGGGTTTATTTTACAGGAACTTTAACGGGAGCCTTTGTGGGCTGGTAATTACAGGGTGAAGTGATTAGAGTTGCCCAAAGGCATGGAGGTGACAGACAGACTTGGTGGGGTAACCCAAGTAACCTTTCTGTGTGACAACTTTTCCTATTGTCATTCTTTACAAGTATAAATTTTAACCTGCGCCTCTTGCGCAATGTTGGAAAAAAAAAATCCAAATTAGGAAAAGGGTCATACTGGAATGGAGGGAGAGGTTGTTGGGACTTCCAAATAGGGAGTTTGCACATACCGATTTGTCCGGTAACCGACATGGGTGAATATGCTGCAAACAGCCCAGAAAAAAAAACAGAACAAAAAAAAGTTCCTAACACACACAGTCAAACTAAAAAAAATAAAAATAAAACACAAAAGAACTGCAAAACTAAAACGCTACAAGTAAGATACGCTGCAAAAGGCCAAACGTTGCAAACACCGATGCAAACAAAAAACATAAACACATACTTGCAGAAAAAAAACACAAATGCAAGGAAGAAATGCTGCAATCGCTGCAACAATGCGGAAGCAAACATTACGAACCACGTAAAAAAAACTAATGCTGCGGAAATCCAAAACACGTCTACTCAAAAATGTTGGCAAGAGAAAAAAAATTAGCAACTAAAACAAGGGGCCACCCCATAACCAGTGCTGTGAAATCAGATCCTCGCCGTCTTCTGATCCCACGAGAACTTTTATTCATCACCATCCTTTGTCTATTGTGTAATTAGTCTTGCGTTAATTAAATATTACACCAGCTTTTCTCAACAAACACTCTATGTAACTATGCTGCTCTATTATCACAGTAAAAGGCAACGCCCATATGCTTAAAAAGACATTAAGTAAAATGTACCTTTTATTTTCACCAAAGGATGGCCAAATACAGTAACGACTAATCAGGCTTTCTTGCGTTTTTTGTTTTGCATTTGTGTGTGTGTGTGTGTGTGTGTGTGTGTGTGTGTGTGTGAAGATGATCGACTCAGCGTACCACACAAATAGCAACATCTCCACCTACAATTGTGAGTCTTCTCCCTCAAAACCCCATGTCTGCCGTTGTTCCAAGACTGGCCTGTGAGGGGTAGTGTGGCGCCGCAGAGCATCCAGACTTTCAGAAGAAGAAAAAGTAGTTGTAGTAGAAGCTAGGCTTACTGTTAGCTTATCTGGCTCAGGTAAACTCTTCTCATTGTCATTTCTTTTTTATCGTTGTGAATGATTGCGAGAAAAATTATCCGACTTGACACATGTCGGTGCTCCTCTATTCATGTCTGGCAACAATGTGAGCTTCAGGTCGAAAACGGCCCCCATGGGACTCTCTCAAGTAGGAATGTGTGTCAAGCGTAGCAAAAATTGCACTAATCTACTGTTTATTAACTGTGCAGTAACCGGAGATTCCCGATTAAACGCAGATTTGAGCATGATTAGGGTGCCGTGTCAGATCAGTCACAAGGCTCGATTCAGCATATGGCCTTCGCTTCAAGTGTGAGGGGCTCGAATGACGCCCGGGGGGCCGCTGCCGAGCTTATCAAGGGAGGAAAGAGCTTTTGCCAGTTGGTTAACGAACGAGGATATCAGGGCTTTCGTATTCCTGCTGAGTCTACAACAGTGCCGGTCTATCCATCCATTTTCTACTGCTTTCAATCTTGAACATTGGACAGAAGTCAGACTCCACCCTGGATTTGACGCCAATGTTTACACAACCTTCAAATGTCTTCAATGCCATTTTAGCTCATTAAGGCCTCAATTATTCTTTCAAGTAGCACTTCTTTATCCTGAGGTGCCACGTTGTCTAATTGTTGATAACCACATACAAGAAAAACAAGAATCCGAGTTCATGTTTTAGTTGAGTGGAAACATGGTAGACTTATTTAGATTGCATCAATTTATCCTTTTTTTTTTCATTTGTTTGTTTATTTTGCTCAAATCAAGCCAGAGGTGGTACCACTGTGATCATTCATTGAACAATTTACCATGCCACCCGCTGGCTCCAACACTTGAGTAGGGAAAAAGGAGACTAATTTATTTACAGCGTGTATTTATATTTATATAAGTGGCTTCTGAGATATGGCATCTATTTGAGTAGAGGTAAGGCGTGTCATTTTATAATGTTTATCTCCTTGAGTTACGACTTTATTCTCGTCGTGTTAACATCTTTATCGGTGCGTGCTTGGCTAAATGTGTCGCAGTGTGTCGGATGTATGATATATTCATCTCTATGTGTGTGGCTAGATTGTATGTCATGAAGCATGCGTGCACGCTCAAAAACTATCCTTACAGACTTGGGTATCACCACAGAAAGTTATTTCGAGCTGCAATTAAAATCTGTTTAGCCGTCTTCGTGTACGCGGCTACACATACTAAGATGTCTGACCATGGCATATGTCAAATAGCTGCATGGTCAGCTTATGTAGAAGGTAAGGACGTTACACTACTACCGCTAAATAAAGGAACATGTCAGATTAAATAGCACACGTCATGTTGCCCATTAGAATGTATGATTTAGTGTTGCAAATAAACAGAAGGTCTGGAAAATGTGGTCGGTTTATGTAACCGTGGTTAACGTATTTTTAAACGTGTACGACATGTAGAAACGGTATCATATCAATTTAAAATAAGCCTTTCCAAATTGAGCTTTTAGAAGAGCAGTTTTTGTTTACCATAAGAAAACAAATCCAAGGTCAACATATCATAGAATTTATTGGCTCTGTTTGTGGCTGTCCTTTGGCCAAGTACTTTGTGAGAATATTCAGCTTTAATGTAATGTAGGATACGAAATATTTTTAATAACCTAAGACAAATTTGAGCACCTCGTCGGTCCTCTTGCATTTAATGAAACAAACAATGTACAACATATACTGTTATAAATAATAAAAATAATTTCTGGTTGAAGAAAGTGTACTACATTTGTTTATGTTTTCTTGTGTTATCCTTGGGGGTTGGAGAAATCATGAATTCTTGAACGCATCGTGTTGTAGATGTAAACGCTTCTGAATCGATTGAAAATCACTTGCGAGACAAGAAAAGTGCTACCGAGAAATCCAGCTGTCGTCGGACGGTCTGCAGCATGCAAAATAACAGCATCACTGTTCCACAATAATTCATTTGTGTGAAGAACACACTTTTAAGAACGATGGATGAAAAAAAAAATCTGATTCGATTGAGATAGGTCATGTAAAATAATTCCCATAACCCCTTCCTGTAGCTCCACTACCTAGCACAACGAATCCATATGGAGGTCTGTCAACTGCATCATTTGATGCTAAAAATAAACAAAAAAATAGAAAGAAAAAAAAAGCCCATATTTGTTTCGAATATGGTCTGTCTTTTGCCGTGACTATGAGAAAAACAACCACCTCACTCATCACTGAAGTTACTTAATCGGTGCCCTGTTATTTCTGCCGCACTAATATATAATATAGCAGTATGTACTATAAGATAAAAAAAAACTTTATTTGTCTCATAATGGAGAAATTCCCAATTTACAGCAGCAAAATTATGAAAGGGAGAAAGTATAAGACAAAAAATACATACATATAAATATAAAATATAAATATCAGCATATTAAAAATGGCTGAGTGGGGGTGAGTCCATGTTTTCAAGACCATCTATTCAATAGCCTGACAGCAGTCAGCAGGAACGAACGGTGGTACGTCTCCTTCTTGCAGCGCGGGTGTATCAGTCTGTGGCTGGAGGGTGGCCTGGAGGGCGTGGGAGGGTCTGTTCATCATAGCTGTTAGCTTAGCTAGCATCCTCCTGTTGCCCACCTCCTCCAGAGTGTCCAGGGAGCAGCCCTGGACACTCTGGAGCTGGCCCTATCTGAGGCAAGGTGGTCGACTGGTTAGCACGTCCGCCTCACGGTGCAGAGGTGCACGGTTCGATTCCGGCTTTGGCCTTCCCGTGTGGAGTTTGCATGTTCTCCCCGTACCTGGAACACAATTGTCCCTTGGTGTGATTGTGAGCGTGAATGGTTGTTTGTCGAAGTGTGCCCTGAGATGGGATGCCAACCAATTCAGGGTGTATCCCGCCTACTGTCTAAAGACAGCTGAAACCGCCTCCAGCACACCCGCGATCTTCATGAGGATAAGAAAATGGATGGATTGATGGATATCGTAATATGAAGTAGCGATGTTCTTTTTGGATCATTCTCTTGCTTCGCTAGTTTTGCGAACCACAGCCATGCATCCATATTCGCTATCTATTTAGCTATCTGTTATCTTTCTTGTCTGTTTGGTGTCAGTGTGCAGAGAGTTGCGCAGTAACTCCACCGACAGTGTCAATACTGCTTTGTATAGCCCGTGTCGAGTCAACACCTGAGGGCGAGCAACTCGCCGCAGGTCATCACATTGACCCTGGACCTTGTGTGTATGCTAATGTTTGGTAACAATGTGCAGCATGTACCAGGCTCACGAATAACAGCCGACTCAACAAGCCTGCTTGACAGCCGGCTGAGACTTTGAAGAATTCATAATGAAGCTATGCCTCAGATTAGCACGAGAGCGGCTGCCTTTGAAGAAACAGCTCAAGTTGTGTGAGGTCCTAATTAGGAATGGCCTATTTTAGTTTGAACACATGCTGAGGAGAAAGCGTGCGTTCGTGTGTGTGTCAGTATGTATGTGTGCGCATCAGTTAGTACACACTTAAATTTCTCTGTGGGTCCGTGAGACTGTAAAGGTGCTGCTTGAATGAGTTGCTATGGAACTGTGTGAGACCAGAGAAAACATACAGTACAATTTTAAAAAGCTTTTGAAATGTTGTAAAACATTAACATTTCATATTTTTGTTGGGGCTTTGTTGTGTGAACAAGATTTCTTGGTCTTCATCAGTGTGGATGTCCTGCAATAAGTTTCAATGGAAACAATATTTTGAGAGATATAACGTACGCGTAAAATATAAGCGAAAAAAAAAAACACTACTGAATAACATGGATTAGGAAATACAAACAAGTAGGAAATAATGGAAATAAATAAAAATGCAATGTAAAAATACCATACATAAATTGATTGATTAGTTACAAGACAGATTGGTATACATTTTATAATATTTTTGTTTGTGTGGGTACAAAACAGAGTGAAATATGATAGTCATGGCTTGACCATGAGCCACAACTCAAGAATGTTGTGTGGAATTCTGTGAACTCAGCTGCACCTGAAACAATTTGAAAATACAAAAAAAAATGCAAACAAATAACATATTCAGTATTGTGTGTGTTTATGCATTGTGTAGGTAAGTAGGAGGCCTACATGTTTACAAATACTTACATACACATACAAAGATCATGCATTTTTCTGAAACTTTTTTCAGCCCACTTTTTTTTTCCATCCCCCACCCCCCATTCTCAATCAGCAGTGCCCCCAAAACAATGGCGGAATGTTCCGGCCTGTAACCATTCCTGAGTGTCTATCTGATTGAGGAAAGCCTGGGATAATCCACGCCGGCGTTATCAGTGGCAGGGATCCCATTTCCATATCGGAGCCCTTCTCGACTGATAAGAGCAGCCCCCCCCCCCCCCCGAGAAACGTGTAATGATGGAGTGATACCTGTGGTCCGAGGGCTTGATGAGAGCCTTATGAATGGTTCAAGCGGAGGGGTGATGAGGAAGAGGGAGGCTTTCAGGTGGGGAGGCTGGACAGTAGCTTTCAGCAAGGCAGATAAAAGCGAGGAGGGGGAGGCGGGTGATTAATGTGTCTAAGTGGCCAAAGGTCAGTGTAGGGCCCTCACCAGTGACCGTTCTTAAGAGAGGTCACCTCCACGACCATCCGTCACACTCACAGAGTGGGCACACTCATTGCAGTGATTGTGTGTGTGTGTGGATGAATCCATTATTTCGACAAAACATAATGTACATAAATGTGTCTTTTAACGCATCCACTCGAGGAAGACGTGTGACCTCCATTTTTTTTCAGCATTTCTGTCCGTGGGGCCAAACAGTGGGACACAAATGCATTATTAATTGGCATCTATTTCATCACAGCCGCCGCTTCTTTATCAGCATGCTGGCCATCGGTGGGGTCAGGCCTAATGGATCATTGTAAGAAAGGACTGTTGCCATTTCAAGTGACATGACTTGATGCACATTTTTGAGAGAGAGAAAAAAAAAGGTGTGCTTTCTGGGGCTGGAGAATTTTGTAAATGTTTGACTTTATTTTCAAACGTGACTACGTCTAAAAAAAAAAAAATCCTCTATTTTATGAATGCATGCAAAAACTAAACTGACATCCAAAATAGCTTTTAAAAAAACTATTCCGATATTATCATCTTCAAACTTACCATTCAGTGCATTCCATTAGTAAAATATTAGGAATTAAAAAAAAAAGTAAAAAAAAAAAAGAAAGAAAATAATGGTCTGGCTCGGAATTCACCGAAATATTCAAAAGTTAAAAAAGAGCAACAATGTGGACTTACTCCATATACAAAAACACACACACACACAAAAAGCACACTCTATTTCTCTACATTTTGTAGGTTGTCATTGAAGTTTTGTTGTTGATATTGCCGTTCTTTTCTCTGTGGGCGCCCGCGTCCCCAGAGAGCCCCTCCTAACCACAGGGTACCCTTAAAAGCACATATTAAAAAACACAATGTCGCTCTGCATCCCGTCTCCTTGCATCCCTGGGCCCCCAGCGCACACTGTAAACAGCTGGCATGGCTGATATTTTATTAATGATGCTCTTTAATTAGTTTAATTACACAGAATCACATCTTTCTGCATAATTTTAGCCCGTTTAATCAAAAAGAATCCCAACTGCCATTTATGTATACACAGGAATCTCTGCCCTCTGGCTGAGAGAGGACTATAATTGTGTGCGTTTGTTTGAAGGGTCGTCGTCATGTGACGCGCTCGAGGAAAAGTTCACTGAAACAAAAGGTATGCATCGTTCCTAAGCTTTACTAGTACATTTGGGATTTAGTTCCAGCCCTACAGTCGCAATGGAGACACCTTCAGGTTCACATCCACTTGTATTGCGCTAAAAACAACCTCATGTTTGTCTGTGTGACAAAAATAACCAACGTGAGATAATGTTGTCTGGAAAAGATATACCAACATATTTGCTTTTGAAAATGAATAACTCCAAATGGGCTGAGACAAACAGCTTAACATTGACGAGTTGTTTATTTTTCAAAGTGCATTTTGTGCTTTCTTTGGCTTTTTTTGTGTGCGCATGCAATTCACAAGTTTATCGGCGACGATCAGCCAGATAATGTACTGAAGACACTTGTCAGAGATAGAGGTATGGCTTATTGTTTCTTTGGATATTAATTCTTCTTGCACTTACATTTCAATTAACGTGCTAAAATGTAACTTACAACCTGACCTCAACAGCATTTTAATTTTAGGATTGAGAAAGTGGGAAATATATATATGAAGATGGAACTGACTTTAGTTACTGGTGGTCGACCATGTAAACACCATCGCACATTGCAAATAGGTAGAGGGACCATGATTGGAATGGAATTTTACCAATGGCTTTACTTTTAATGGTGGTCTGGAGCATGGGTTCAGTCCCGCGATGATGTGAATGTGAATGTTTTGTTTTGTTTTTTCTCCCGTGATTGACTGGCGACCAGTACAGTGTGCGCTCTGCCTTTGGCCCAAAGTCAGCTGAGATAAGCTTCGGCCCCTGCAAGTCTGAACAGGATGAGCCCGATCATGGATGGATGGTATTATTAATATCACCATCAGTGTTGTGCTCGAGCACCCTTTCAAAGAGTCTAATTCTGGCCATTTTGAATAACATGGCCGAAATCACCTACAGACGATCACAAATGAAATTTGTGGATCATTGTCACTGAGTGAAGAATCCAGTCCACCTGGTGTGTTTACACCGAAACCCAATAAGTGTCAGATCAGCACCTAAAAACAGAGCTGTTTTTAAGCAGCACATGTTTGCATGGTCAGTCGCCGACATCACTTTCTCAGCCCATGCAACTTTGCATGCAAGGACTCTGTCAACAGCGTTACTGGAAGACGACCGTTGGGCTAATGCTCACGCACATTAGCATCCCTCAACAGTCTCCAAGATGGCCTCCAGACCAGACGCAGAGGGGGTGGAGTGCAGCTTGTCAGACACTGATGTTCTGCCATGATGACAACAGAAGTAAATGAGGTTTCAGAGACCTCATCTAAGACAAAATCAATACGCTGCCTTCTGAGATCAGCAGAGAGGCTTTCTGCATTATTTACTGAGGAGAGAGTGAGAAAAGATGCTGCCATTTTGGTGAGCCGGGAGATGGCCGTCTCTCTCTCTCTCTCTCTCTCTCTCTCTCTCTCTCTCTCTCTCTCTTGCTCACCATCTTATCACATCAAGAGAAATGATAGCTATATTTCCACGTAGCCCACCTGGTCTGTGGTATCGCTCCATGGCCCTGACTGCTTTAAAAGTCAATTATGAGGCTAAATGACTCGAGGAATATCACTCCAGAATGGTGTTTCACACACTTTATCGATGACAATAGCATTAGCGCTGATTAGCGCAACCGAATGTGCTCTTTTTCGGGGGTAATGCAACATACTGAAGGGTAACTGGATCGCCGCCTCGGCTCTGGCGGTCCCAATATGAGCCCTGCTAGCTGGCGGCTAGACTGGAAACATCCCAGAAAGCCTCAGCCCTGAGAGGGGCTAAGGTTTCAGCTGATGCAAAGGAGCTGGCAAAATGAGCATGTTGAATTAGACTTGACTTAGAGGCCAGCAGCTTGTACGGACTTGCAAAGGTACATTGGATTGACCCTTTATCAAATGGGGATCGCACGCAAAGAATATGATTGAAATTTGACACTTGTGCTCACATTCAAGCAGTTTTAATCTGGTTGCTTTTAATGCAATCCACAAGTTTTCCTTAATAAACCTTTCACCATTATCTGTTATACTGAAGTATATCCAGTTGGCTGTTTGGGTTGGTTGGCGTCCTATGCTTGACTCAAATTTAAGTCGTAGTCGGGAGTAATATGTTTTTGCTCCAGGACTCGCTCTAGATTTGATCATGCTTAATATGCTTCCAATTTATGTGATAATAACAGTGATAGACATGTTTTAATACAAATTGAGTAGATTTTTAGCATAAATCCTGGTTAACAAATGTAAAAAGGCATTTTTTAAAAGACTCACCTGAATGAGTATATGCATTTTGCAGTGTGTCAAGTGATTTTATTTCCCCTTCCCCGATATTCTCGGAAAACGGTTGATCCGACAACTGGAGCTGTTAACCTGTTAACATTCGCAGCTTTTCTTATATATGTGTGTTCAACACCAAGTTCGTTCGAGTCACAGATCAGACACAGCGTCCTCATTGCACTTAAATCTTTTTAATCAGGAATCTCCAGTTACCCCGCAGTTAATAAAAATCAGATTAGTACAACCATTGTGCTGCATGCCGCACATTCCCACTTGAGGGATTCCCATGGGGGCCGTTCTCTAGTTGGCATAAGTCAAACAATCCGAGTGGGCCAGTGTGGTGTTACGTCATCTGCGCTACATTTCACCCTTTATCCCACGTTTAAGCCATCGTCTTTGTTATGTGGGGTAAATGCATTCTGCCAATACCGGAGCTCCAAAATTCCCCAAACTCAAAATTGCCAATTGGAGTGAATGTGAGTGCCCAAGGTGACCTTGTGTACCCCCAACCCTAATGAGGACAAGCACTAGAGAAAGTGGATGAATGGCTACGATTCTCCTTTTACAGTCAAATGTATTGCAAATGTATTGTTTAAAAGTGACAATAACCAAGATGATTACTCTGACATGTCGGTCAACCTTACAGCTACTCATTAGTATTGTCAAATTGCACCCACTGCATCAAGAAATGTGTGACGGTTATATGTCACAACAAATACCTTGGAAAAATGCCAAAACTAACTCCACTATAAGAGGACATTCACCTCTGATGGTGTACAACTTGTGACTAATGAACCCTAATTACATGCAAGAGAAATTAATTATTTATCTATGCATTGATGGATTATTCCACCCCCCGTGCTCTTTGCTGTGATCTATCAAAACAGTGGAAATGTTTGTTTGTTAAACCCATTCAAAGAAGAACTTCATAGCATCGCGTACACAGTAATGGACTGCCAGGCACTCAGGTGGACATTGCCACATTTGATGGTCCATGCAGTGTTAACTGGGCCGAAGCTCAGGCTAAACATGAGAGTCTGTACTTGTTTTTTGCCCTTTTGATTACCTTTTTGAAATGTTACTTGACTGTGACAAACAGCAACAAATAACAACACCTGCAATGCTAATGCTAACTTAGCACTGGGCTGTGTGGTATTATACCTGAGAGTGAGACGCTTTACTGCCATGGCCTATTTTCTTCCTCCTCTGAGACATTCCTCAATCAAATTATCTCTGCATGAAAATTAAATTATTGCAGGAGACCCACGTTCTCATTGTTGTCGTTGGGCTTGTTTTGACTGATGTGTGCATTTTGGCGTCATTTTTGAAGTTTGAAAGTGGAAACAGCCTGCTTGAAACTGAGACAAGGATAGCTGAAAAGTGGCAGCCTATAAGCCTACCAAGTTGGCAACAAATCAATCAAAACATGCTGAGAACCTTTTCTTTACATTAGAAGCAAGCAACATCCCAGCTAACGATGGTTTTGGAGGTGGCATATTCATGAAGGCCTTTGACAAGGCTCAAGGAAAAGTCTTTGGGTTAAGTAGAATGTCAGCTATGCTAACGTGCTAGCTACTGCAATAATTACTGTATGAATCATCACCAAACGCTGCACATTATCAATAATGATGTGAATCACCAAGATGCATAATGCAAGGCATTTTGCCTCGAGGCATATTTCTCCTTTTCTTGTCACGTCCGTGGGCTCTACATGGTAGCAGGAACAGACTTGATCAAATGATGGCACAAACTGCCATTGCCTTTAGAGAGCTGGCCATCTCTTGTTTCGATGCGATTCACCTGGCAGTGTGCCCCGGCCTTGTTTACACTGTCTCGCTTATAGCGAAAATGGGAGTCGGCCTTGGAAAATAGGCTGGGAAGAAAAAAAAAAGACATTGGACGGAAAGATCTGGGTATTAGCATTCTGCCCGCAGCCTTGCTTCGGTCGAGCTAATAAGGGAGGCCTGCGACGCGGCCTTTCATCTAGATTAGGGCTCTTATCGCATGCCACCTGCATGAAGCAGCCTGCCATTCATATGTAGATCAGGCTAAGTCAGGACTATGGTGTTTCTCAACTGTCACTTCTCATCACACACAAGACATTTCTCCTCAGCTTGCGTGACCTTGTCGCTGGCGCATTCCCCTCAACGTTCCCGTGGCATTTTATTTCATACCTAGTGCAAATTAGTATGCGACATGTCAAAAGAGCCACTTTATCAAAGCATTGTTTGTACGGAGCAACAAATGAATGTCCAGCGTGAGAAAAAAAATATTATCTATCGGCACATCAATGCAAAACCCCTTTGGGTATTAGTGATTATTAGCGACTCTAAAGGAGCAAACGTGTTCGAATTGGGTGCCAATAGAAGCACAATGAGAGCACGATGATGGATGAGGCCCGTGGGATTGACTCAGGCCATCAATGCTTCCCATGAAAACAAACATCCCATTAAACCAAAAGCACAGACGTAGCTGTTTGTGTTTCTTGAATGGACGAGTCCACAAAGATTTTGTGTCGGGTGGTGACCAACCAAAAAAATTGACTATATGGACTTAAGGACGGGGAAGCCCTGAAAGGTACAAACAGTCTATCATACTTTCAATCGCAGTTTTGTACCTTTACTATAAGTAGAGACGATGTGAGTGTCAAGCCTTTCTCCATTGTGTTGACTTGACATATCATTCAGGGTTCCTCTTGAGCTGCACTTTGCTGATGGTCCACATTAAGTGATTGGATCGGCTGTAGTGAGGTGTGGGTGGCATTATCGCAAAGAGACAGTGAGCAATGGAGGCGCGTGACACAGGGGGCACACACACTGCTGATTTCGACAGGGTAACCCTTTCTCCCTATTAGCCCTTCCCTTCGCCCTGCCAAGGCTCGACCCGGTTCATGCAATCTCTCAGTGTCAACATGGCTCCGCGAGGCTTGATTCAATTAAGATTACGCCAGTTGAAGAGAGCGTACGAGTGACAGGGGTCAGTTTGATTTTGACGATGGGCTTTTGTCCTTTTTGCTTGTTTGTTTGTTTTTTTTTCCTCCCCCCCCAAGCGTGGGGTAACTTCTTCCCCATAGACGCACTCGCTCACTGAGAACAGAATGAACAGTCTGTTCACCTGACAAGCTCTGCTGCTGGACTGTTATTTGGGTGCAAGAATACAATGATATCAAATTTTGATTGTGCACTCTATACCTAATGTTTCGACCTGTGTCTCTGTCTCTGTTTCTGTATGACCGACTGTTTACCCGTTTGTGTGTTTGTCTTTTTCCTCTTCAAGATGGAACATTTTGTAGGGGTACATTGCAGGTGTGTGACGAAAGGTTTTTCTTTAAAAGTTGCGATTGCAGCGATACATAAATCAGTCTCAATATAGCTTGAAGCAGGAAAAAACAGATAAAAAAAATTGAAAATCCATCTAATTCCATTTCATTTTTTAAGTTGCAAGATGTTGTCCTGTCATTCAAATTATTGTTCTGCATCAGATGTTGATCGACTGAACAACAACAAAGTGAGTTTTCAAAAATACAAAGGAACCCACATTCATTGTGGACACCCACTCCACAGGTTTGACTTAATTAGTTAGCATATATTGTAATGTCACCTGTTGGCAACCAGCATACTTCCGCGTCTTTGCCTCCATTCAGTCTCACTAAGCCTGTAAAATGTATACATTGTAGACCGCATCCACTCTGTCACAGTTTATATGCTTTGTCCCACACACCAGCTGTGAATGGATCACCAATTAAGGAGCACTTTGAGACAAAACCTGAAGACGCCATTCAAAAGCTCATTGTGGTTGTGGACTGGGGGCAATCGGAACAATCACCAAGTCTAGCTCAAGGGATGAGTGTTCATTTGTGTGTTGCATCGATTTGGGGGACGCACATCTGCTGACAAATGAGTTGGATACATGTACATATTCACAGCATGTGTGTAGACAGCTCCAAAACATGAACCAAAACAGAACCAAGGCCTGGCACAAAACGCAGTGTTGAACTTTGCCTCGTGAGGTCAGTCCACTGCACCCGGGTTAACATTACACCCATATTGTAGCCCACAGCTGCACCTCATCACAATGCCCATAAAGAAACGTGGGCAGTCCGTCCAGGGGTCCGAGCCAGTCATTAAAAGAGGTGAAGAGGATGATTGTGGAGGCCAATGGAGAAGTTGGTAAAGAGACAGAGGGGAATGAGTGGATGGGGGGGGGGGGCAGGTGGGGGGGGGCATTTAGGGTGAGAGGTGGAGAATGAAAACAGAAGCGTTAAGTCATTAGGGCCCATTGTTGTGCTCAAACGGCCGCCACACAAGCTCTCTGTGAATGGGAAATGGAGCTTAATGACCTGAAAAGGGACTTCAAAAGCCGCGACAATAGATGAGAAGGGGCGGCCCCCACTCGAATGTCACTCTGCCACTTATTGCCCTGTCGGAGAATGGCTGCCCTGTTTAGATTGGTAATGTGATGAAAGTAAAACTAGCTCGGTGCGCCCCTAAACCCCCATCATCAGCAACCCACCCCCTCTGCCGGGCCCTCTCTTAAAATAAATAGTTGTGGGAGCCGTTTCCCTCACCAATTCACATTCGTTTGTGTGAATCATTACATTATTAGCGCCATTCACCCGACTCCATTGAAATGTAGTGAGATGCAGCTTTTATGAGCTTGCTTTGGGTCTGTTTTGAATGCAGTTAAATAGTGAGGCTCTCGGTTAATTTGTGATTGGGTCATCATGTTTGCTCTTTTCGATTGTGTAAATGATGTAAATGACATTCCGCATGAGTTTGACTGCTAAGCTTTTGGGTGACCGACGAGTCTGTATCACCCCAAAATTTTGAATGTTGAACGCGAAATGTCAAACACTAAAAAAAATGCAACTTCCACTGTGCTTGTAAATTGAAATTTCAAGCAAAGTTATTTACTTAGTCATGTTCCAATATCATCACACTTTTCCTGTTTTTCATGATGCTGATAATGAGTGAATTCCACATGTTTCAACCTCACACAGTTGTTCTTTTTTGCTTTTGTCAACTTGGATTGGATGTCAGACAACATCTTTATGATTCTTGTTTAAACATTTGAAATAAAACTCAAAAGTTTGAGGGTTGAAAATTGCCTTTGGAAAACGAGACTACGAACACAACCACAACATCCCAAATCTGTAAGGTTCATTGTTTACCTGAGAAAGATACTGTGGGGGGGATTTTTTTTTAATCATCATTCTCTTTGAGTCTAAGAAGTACGACTCAGAAATGTTGAGTCAGTTGGGTAAATAATTTGAATTGTGTAGCCTTGGGCTGGCTGTAACGTGTGTTTTATTCTTTTCACTTGCCTGAAGCACAATGTTGCCTGAAAACCACCGGCAAATATCAGAGAATTTGTTTGCACTACTTTGCATGTTTTATTTTGACATCACCACATTAGTCTTATCTGTATTCGCACGTCTCTTTTTTTAGGAGTCGTACCTGCTCTCGTCGAGAATCACACAGACTTTGATCTGACACGAGTTATTAATAAAGATCACTCAAATCCCACGAATATTTGCATGTGCCTGCAGCTGTTCGTGTCTGACAGCCTTCTGAGGAAATAGTATTTTGTTTGGAATATTCAATTAATCCGGGTTTCTTGTTCATGCAGACCTCTTTCTAAGAGAACGTGTCCTTCAAAAGGATTCCGACTGTCAAGCGAGCATTTGCAGTCCTCCACGTTCAGCAGAAATCTCCGCACACAGTCAACTGTCCATTTTCTAAATGGATTAAGTCCAGTGGAGACGGCATGGAAATAAAGTGTCCACTACATAACGGAGCAGAAAATGACTTATTGTGCCTTATAGCGATAATCACTGGGATCATTCACAACGGCTAAGCGCCTTTCTGTGACAATCAAGTGATATTCCTAAGTCCCTCTGGAAGTCTGATCAATTACATGGCACAATCATCGTGATATACCCTCGAGCGGGGCTGTCAATAGGCTGCCGACTGGCTCGAGGCGATTGGACATGCGGTTACACACAAATCCACCCTGACACACTCACACGAAAATATGTCCGCGCTAAATGCTGGAGCTTCACTTCAGGGCGCGGAAATTAGCCAGCAGCCATTGCGTGAAGTACCCCGAGCTCACTCTAGCTCTGTGAGTCTTAGCAGAAAGCGATATCAAAAAGACAATGAGATTAAATGAGGGCTAGGAGTCTTCGGTTTACGACGGTGCCATCAAATGACGGTCACGAACGTAACACCACGAACTTCATTCCTCTTTAGCGGAGCTCAATTTTATCTTGGGACTCTGGGCTGTTTGAGAGGTAGCCCCTGCTCACCTAGCTACAATTCCCTACCTTAGTCGTCATGGTAACAATAGCCATACTGGCAGTGGCCTCGTAGCACAAGGGGGCGGGGTTAGTAGTGGCCTCATTTGCATGAGACTGAGACGGAACCACCTAACCTAAAAACAAGTGCTATCAACCAGATTTTTAGTCATGCATGATCAGGGCTCTCTCTTTCTTTTTGTTTATTTTCTATTTTGACAGAAGGATGTCATCGACCTTTTATTAAGACATTTGACAATGATTTTAAATTGTGACAAAATGCATTCAACGCAAGTGATATGGAATATGTACATAGCTGTATCTTCAGCCATAAAAATACTGCTACTACCATTCTCACTTGGGAAACAGATTTGGCATTTGTAATTACCTCGGAGTGTATTTTTAGCCCGTAAGGTAAATTAAAGTGGACTGCACCCACTCAAAAGTTAGCAGGAAAAACAAGCTCTGCAGCGAAGGTACTATTCGCCCTTACGCAAATCTCTGTAGTAGATTGGTCCTGATATCGCATCCCTCTTTGATACCCCCGCAGTCGGGTTCTCAGAAGAATCCGTCATGGTAATTCTACACTTGTATTGTTGCGTTGAAGAACACAGGGAAGTGGAGTGTGTGCAGATTGTGTCTAGTGAACAGCAATTTCTTGGCATGGCTTGCGTATCCGCCGAGATGGCAAGTGTAAGATCTCGGTCCCGTAGTACGAACGAGGTGTTTCTGTGATCTGAACAAAGACGCCAGTAAAGAGCAATGGGAATAATCAGATATGATGGAAGCTTTTATCCTCACCCGGTGCGAGTTCATTATGGAGACGAGAGTTTTTGGCTTCAGGCAAGCAACCAAGGATGCACAGTAGGACACTGAGGATAAACTTCACTAGATGCTCAGCCTCCACCCTTCCGCTGAGATTTAACATAAATTTAATTCCCACCCAAAACAAACTGTGGCAATTCGTCTTTGAGATTTGGCATTGATTGGACTGTCTGTGTATACCCCCCAACCACCCCCACTGGTGCCGCCTGTATTAAGAACAGGCCTCGTCACTAATTACACCCTCACCGTCTAATAGATGCACCCTTTAAACAAACAATTGATCCCCACTTAACACATGTACCCACGTTAGTAAAACACAGTTTGCCAATTAGCCAAAGGCAACAGTGACAGCAGAGCAGCAGCACAGCAAGAGGAGGTATTGCTAAGGAGGGAGTCAACTGGGGGTGCCATCAGAGAAACAATGGGGAGGGAAGTAGGTAGAGAGTGAGTGAGAGATGACAGACTCGCCAAAGTCTGCTTCCTGGATAGAACTAAGAAACTTCTTCATTTGTGCTAATTTAACTGCTGGAAAGGTTGCAGTGCCCTGAAGACTCGTCTTGTTACATATATGTGTGTGACTTTAGCACAACTCAAAGTTGTATTTACAGTGGCAAACCACAATAACAGTTATCACAAGTGTTATGCTAGAAGAGCATAATGCCAACAGGACATAGATGCGACTTGACCCTCCAAACAACTGATTTTTTTTTTTTTTTTTTAAGTCTTCAAGACCCGCTATTTCATTGCGAAGCCTCAAAATGGTCATCACATCTCTGGATGACAAAAAAAAAAAGCTAGACAATTTGCTGTTGCCCATCCGTCTAGTCAAAGAGTAAGGCCTGGAATTAGCCCAAAATAGCTGCTTCAAACCAAAATTGCTGACTTCCTGCTTTAAGGTATGGGTTCTTTTGAGGCGTCTTCACGCTTCCTGGTATCATAGACAGGTCAGTCAAATTCAGTACAACTGGTGTCTGGGGCTGATTTTTTTTTCCCTAACTTAAATAAGATGATGGAAGATCAACACTTGAGTTCAACCGGCTCGCTGATTCACAAATGTCTTTGCTAGTTTGCTTTAGCTCCTGAAAGATACACAGAGAGACAATGAAATCACACACTCAACCCTAAAATGTTTTTTTCTAATGGTGTGCTTCGAGGAAAAACAACTTTTTGTGGTAAAAGGCCTTTTACTATTAAACACAATCTGCTAGGCAATAAAACGTAAATGGTGCATCTCCATTGTGCGTGCGAGAGCTTTGGACTCACAAAGCTAACAGATTGACCCGATTTGCTTCTTTGAACTGCCCGGCACATTTGAGGGACAACAAAAGGCAGTTAATGGCTTCACACAGGGGCCCCATGCTGACAAATCGGCTATTATCTCTCTGATTTACTACACAACGGATTATTGCTATGATCAGTAGCCATCTTTATCTCTGAGGGGTTCAAGACCCGAATGATTGGCTAACGGGACACTTGAGGCATTAAAGTGCTGACAGTAAATCTTGTCAATAGCAGTGGTCCGCTGTGCCGCGGTGTCGAAAAATTTATGCCAATGTCTTTAAAAAGACTTGCCTGAGTCACGGAGGAATAGTCACAATAGAATATGTATAGAACTACGCTATATAACTACAGTGTATACAATTAACCACATTTGGAGAGTTACACTATTCGGAAAAAAATTGGACTGCGATCATGCGTGTGAACATATTAAGTCAGTTAGGACGCATTTATTGTCTTGATTGTCGACAATTAAATTGAGCTGTGGTTTTACTTTGTCCATATTTTTACAATTAGAGTCATTCCAGAAATTACTGAGATCTTGAAGTACAACATAACAACCAAGATTAAATTACAGTAACATAGTTCATCTCAGTGTTCATCACAAATGAGAATGATATTTTTCAAGTTGCTATTCCTGAAAATTAAAATCTCTTGTTGTAAATGTATGCAGTTTGGACATTAACAATGCAAAAAAAAAAAGACTTAGATGAGTCTATTAAAAATGTAATTTACTAACATAAAAATAATATAAAACTCACATCAACATTCTGCATCAATTACATAAAAAAAAAAAAGCTATATAATTGTAGAATGAAATGTATCGTATGTACCTCCGGCCTAAAGTCATCGAGGAACCAGCTCACCCTCAACCCAAATGTGGACAAGCGGTATAATAAAAAAAATACCGGGTGGCTGAATGGATTTTGTGTTTCTAAATATTGCTCATTTTATTTTCATTTCATTCTGGGATTTCTTTTGCCTCCCACTAGAGGCAGCCTGGGACATTTTGAGAATCACCAACACACTGTGAATATGCTTTGCAAGCAAAGGGGTTCAAGCGTGTGTTTGCATGAGTCCTTTCCAGTACATCAGCGGAGCAAACCTGTATGTGTGCGAAGTGTTATTTGCCATTCCCTTCTTTGTCATTGTGTGACATTTGCTTTCCTGATTAGCTTAGCACATCATACCAGGGTGTGTGTGTGTGCGTGTGTGTGTTCTGGCATGCGTGTGCCAAAGGGAAGGGCAGGCAGGAGCACCGTTGTAAACTTATCTGCCACCGATGACTTTCCACACGGTTCTAAGACAATTTAAGCCCTCTCTAATTACGCCACATCTGTTGCAGCGGCCGACGTCTCCTTGTCATGTGGCTGTACAAATAACTCCTGCCTTCACAAGAGCACATACCTAATGAGGCACGCAGCCTGCGGGCCAACTCGCGTCTCTGTGCTAAGATCAAAAAACGCAGAGCTAACCTCTGCTCGACGTGCCGCGCTACCACGGGGGAGCTCCAGCGACACTGCGACAACAGAACAACCTGCGACGTGAGAACAAATGAGAGAAATGAAAGGAGGCAAAGTAAGAGCAGCCGGTGTGTTTACATTCCCTGACAACATTGTGAAGGTGTTATCAAGGTGCAAATCAAACGAGCCGTCTGCTCTAATTATTACCTGCCCTAAATAAAGTGAACTTGTCTTTTGGGGGAGGGGCGGTGGGTGGAGGGCAGTGGTGGAAAGCAACCAGGTTACTTTTTCTTAGATATTAGATACATAATTTTTTTCTGGTAAGTGTTATTATTTTTTGACTTCTACTCTCTCCATCTATAAAGAGATATGCTTTCTATTGCTTTATCCAAATAGCTCATTTCAACCGCGGCATATGATGACGTTAATCGGGATTGGTAGGGTTAACCGCGGTTGAGGTTGCCGTATTATTTTTTTTCCAATTAGGAATCTTTGTTTGCAAGTTCACGATGTCAGTACTATAGAAATATGTGTTGGATAGCTTGTCCAGTGATCTGTTTTTTTCTTCTTCGTACAAGAACTATGAAAGTTAAACGAGAGGAATTCCTGAGGATGCAGAGGTTTGGTTTATTTCCCTCCCACCCCTCTGAGTTGTGCCATATTATGAAGCTTTGTACTCAATATGTCCATCCATCCATCCATGCATCCATCCATTTTCTAATCCGCTGATCCTCGCGGTTGAATTGGTACTTGTATTTATACCAGAGTCTTTTTTACGCAAGTACCTTTACTTTTTACTTAAGGACAGAGTTTGAGTATACTTGTGCCAACTCTGGTGTAGGAGGGGAGGAGGGGGGTCAGGTTGAAGAAAGTCGGTGTAAACGTGCAAAGGCTGCAGCAAAATAAGTCGGTAAGCTAGCAGTAATGACGGGTGGGGAGATGAGGGTGCGGGTGGCAGATAAAGTGCTCGTCTAAGACACACAACAGGTGCTACCCGCCGCAGACAGCCGTTGTCCAATGGCGTCACTGGGACGAAATGCTATTCGCCAGCCAAAAAAAGCAGCCCTAATGGTGCGTAATGGGACGGCATTGTTAAAAATACTTTCATCGCCTCAAATTGTTTTCTGCCACCGTGTTTATCTTAAGGCTTTAGCCTCGGGATCGTCGGCATTGGGCACGACATGGATTTAACGTGTGCTTCCTCCTCCGTGCCGAGGCTTAGCTCCAGCTTGCGGTTTCTGACTGTCAACCTCCTCGGCTTAGGCTGTTTTCCCACCGACGTTCCAAATGTCATTATGAGCTCTACTGTGAAAAAAAAAAAAGACTAAACCGAACACCCCGTAAGCGAGCACACGTGTTTCCCCCGTCCCGTCAAACTCGCCCCTGCTAATATGGCCACATTCCCTTAAGATACAATAAACGCTTATTGGAGAGCCACTCTATTAGTAACAAAAGGTCACCCCGTGATAATATCCAACTTATGAAGGGCCTGAGCTAGAATATGCGGAGGAAGCACAAAAAGAGGTGTTGTGTCCCGTGTGTATGATTATATCTTCTTCCTTCATCCTCCCAGCACTGACCCAAGGGCCACCACTTTATTGCTCTCAGATGCCGGCTGCCTCACAATGTACAAAAGAGTCTGCTATTCCAGACCTATATTAAAGCCGGCCTTCGTTATATACACACTCATATATAGGCTCGCGTGCATGTGTACGTATTGGTCGGGAATGACAATTTGGATGCAGTGGAGACTTGACTTCCTCTCTGGAGAGCAGCGGTCTGTCTGTCCTGTCAAAGACTGACTGAATGTCTGTCATACTCGTGTGAATATAGCCCCCCCCCCCTGCCCTCCCCGAGTTTGTAAAGTTTAAGTTTCATGTATCGAATGTAGGAACAATGCATCAATGTGTCAACCCCGCGAAACAGCTGGGGAATACAATACAAGGGGTCCTAGGTTCACGAGGGTACTGGCATTCGATGTTTGGAGGTTATGGGCAACATACAAGGAACTCGTTGGGGCAGGGGCATTGGAATTGGCATTGGAAGCCACGCTCATTTACGACCGTACTCGCTGTGTTTCGTTCAGTTGTTTTATAATGATATTAAAGGCCCAGTGTTTTTCACACAAAGATTTACTCTAATTATGACTTTAAAATGGTGTTAGCATAGGTTACGGGTAGACTACGGCGTGTTCTGATTGACTTCCAACTTTAAGGTACAGTACTGGAATTCTGCCTTCTTGTGTGCTTGGGCGGGTACTCCGGCTTAACATTCCAAAAAAACATGCTTCTTAGGATAAACGCTACAGAAAATGGATGGATTCATCACTGCGTGCACTATTGCATTATCTGTTTAATTGGAACTGGATGCCAAGCGTCACTTCCACAAACTATGCAGCATTTTGTCTCAGTCACCATTTCCAAATTATAGACCACAATAACCAGCTGAAACCAGCCCACTTTTTGACATATTGCTGAAGTATTGGCCACAAATATTTGATATTTTTGTGTCGGGTGCAACTAGACACACTGCTATATGTTGATTAGTTGACAGAGACTTGCCATTTCCATGTTGTCAACACCAGTGGAGATGGAAGTCTGGGCTTGATATGGTACTCATTGTGTTTCCATCGGAAGAAAAAAATGACTAAAACCAAACCACATCTCACTATCCTTCATTTGAGTGTCAGCCGCACTTAGAGAAGGTGGAGCCAGACGTTTGGGGCCCTGTTTTCCAGCCCAGCACAAGTCGAGCACAAAACGCAGTTGGCTGTGTGAATGGATGGAGTTTTCTTTCTTTTGGTAGTCGTTGAAATTGCAGAAGCCTGCATCAAATCCACCAAAATTGCATGGCACCACCTGCGCCAGCACTTAGTCCTGCTTTTAGCGAGTCTAAAATCTAGTCTTACATTTTTTCACCAAATTGCCAGATGTGCTGGGGCGTGCAATAGACTGGCAGAGCGTGGTCTACCAAATTCACAAACATGCTAAACGAGACTCACCCAGGCACAAAAAGAGGATAACACCCATTTTTTACACCAAATGCAGTCTACTATACTTTCTGTCACCAAATTGTCCAACAAGCTTCGTCCACCGGAAGGCCCAACGAGGCGCAACAGGGTTCCAACAACAGTAAACTAGATGCCCCATTTTTACACCGAGCGCACGGGTGTCTGTCTATGAAAATAGGGCCCTTGATAGTAATTGGACGATCGTCACTTACGTGTTGACAACAGCAAATTAATTGGACATTTTTGCCCAAAATATCGGAGCCAAACCGAGTGTCGGTCGCAGGGGTATTCCTTGATACGCTTTCAGACAACACACTACTGGCCTTCCATTGGCTATTTTACAATGGAATTAATATAATGGTGTCACAACTACAGACCATGTACTGGAAACACTAGCCACATCAGCGCTCACTATCCAAATAATTTTGAATAATGAACTGTGCTGTCTATTGGAAACATGTCAAAGTCACATTACTTTCCTTATAAGTCCTTATTTACTTTATTTACAGTATATTTGCTATTGCACTATTTTTCACATCTTCACCACATGGTTTTGTGAATTCACGTTATCAGTGCGCGTGTATTTGTGGAGTGTTGATGCTTATTCTGTGTGCGTGTGTGTGTATCTTGCCTTTAGAGCCAGTATGTTTGAATTGGGTTCTGTATGCATGACCCCATTATACGCAGGCCTCGGTGGATAACTGTTTGTTTGCACATTCAGTATGAGCTTGTGTGTGAGCCTTCCACTGTATATCTGTGTGTGTGTGTGTAGTTACAGCTATCAAATACTTTTAAAAGCTTGATTTCCCCGGGGAAGCGACAGAGGTCATCTCATCGGCGAAGGGATGAAAACAACATTTGCATGCGATTGGTCACGCCCACAACATTAAAGTTTTAGCCCGACAAAAACACGTCAAAGAAATTTACATCGCCGCCTTGACAGGCCCCGCAGAGTCCGGGACACAGCCCATTGCCACTTCCAATTATTAAGGCTACTTTTATTGTGCGCGTGTGAACTCCATTTTTACCCATTACCAATAAAAAAACATAACTGGGAGGAGATATTTTCCCTTTGTCACAGGCATTATCAACCCCCTCCATCCATTGAGTGTGTATAAAGCTGCCAATCAGAATTAGGGAGTGGGCTCGCAGACGTGAGATGATTCGCCTGGCTCAGCCCCCGTGCACTGGATTTAAATAATAAAAGAGAGATTTCTCTCAAGGCCCTCAGCGCCGTGCCAATAAGAGAGCGGGGAAAATGGGAAAATGGCTGTGTGCATTGAGAAATAACTGCAAATTGACGGTATAATGAACACATTTAATATTTCATTCCTCCGCATGGAAATATCTATATCAGGGGCCTTTTTTTTCTTTTCTTTTCTCATCCCCTTTTTCCCCCTCTGTCGAGAAAAAAAAATCAACCAGCTGCTCAACGTGCTGGAGAAAGCTTTACATTTTAAGCATGGTAATCATTTACAATTACAGAACACACTATCCCATCATCGCTTGCCGTCCTTCAATCTCATCTACAGCAGCTCAAGAGCTCACGAGGGTTGGCGCGAGAAACCCCCTGGCCGTCATTGGTTGCCGTTGCAAAGATCTCGACCACGTAATCTTCTCTACAACCTAAGTACCACCATTATGGCACCTGCAGTTATTACACTTGCAGTTCACAGTGGCATAGAGTAGCTTCCCGTCACCCAGGGCAAGGAAACCGTCACACTCATGGACCATCAGTACTCCCTGTGTCTCTTTCACAAGTAAAACAAGTCATAAAGGGAAAATATGGAAACTTGATTGTTTACATACAAAAAAATGGGTTTCTGGAGTGTCTGCTCACCGAACTACTGTGCAATTAAACAGCCATTGAAAATCTTTTGCCCATTTTCAAAAATGTGTCTTCAAGCGAGCCGCTTTGAATTTTGCCACAATGTGACACATTTATATTTGGTGATGTGTCCATTGCGTGTGACACATACCATGACTCCATGCAACTGTCTATGACAGGGGTGTTAAACTCATTTTTGTCGCAGGCCACATTTTAGTTCCGGTTTCCCTTGGAGGGCCGTTCTGAATTTTGGGAAACCATAATCCACTCCACATTTTACATACACAGTGCACCACAAATTAATGAATAATTAGTTTTAAAACCTCTCCGGGAGCCGTCACCTTACCGTGGTGGAGGGGTTTGTGTGTCCCAATGATCCTAGGAGCTAAGTTGTCTGGGGCTTTATGCCCCTGGCAGGGTCACCCATGGCAAACAGGTCCTAGGTGAGGGACCAGACAAAGCACGGCTCACAAAACCCCTTATGACAGACAAAATCGATGGCACTCAGTTTCCCTTGCCCGGACGCGGGTCACCGGGGCCCCCCTCTGGAGCCAGGCCTGGAGGTGGGGCTCGTTGGCGAGCGCCTGGTGGCCGGGCCTACACCCATGGGGCCCGGCCGGGCTCAGCCCGAAGAGGCAACGTGGGTCCTCCTTCTCATGGTCTCACCACCCGTGGGAGGGGTCAAAGGGGTCGGGTGCAATGCGAGCTGGGCGGCAGCCAAAGGCGGGGACCCTGGCGGTCCGATCCTCGGCTGCAGAAGCTAGCTCTTGGGACATGGAATGTCACCTCTCTGGCAGGGAAGGAGCCCGAGCTGGTGTGTGAGGTAGAGAAGTTCCGACTGGATATAGTCGGACTTGCCTCCACACACAGCCTGGGTTCTGGTACTAGTTCTCTCGAGAGGGGTTGGACTCTCTTCCACTCTGGAGTTGCTCATGGTGAGAGGCGCAGAGCAGGTGTGGGCATACTCATTGCACCCCGGCTCAGTGCCTGTACATTGGGGTTCACACCGGTAGACGAGAGGGTTGCTTCCCTCCGCCTTCGGGTGGGGGGACGGGTCCTGACTGTTGTTTGTGCATATGCACCAAACGGCAGCTCAGCATACCCACCCTTTTTGGAGTCCTTGGAGGGTGTGCTGGAGAGTACTCCTGCTGGGGACTCCCTTGTTCTGCTGGGGGACTTCAATGCTCACGTGGGCAATGACAGTGAGACCTGGAGGGGCGTGATTGGGAGGAACGGCCCCCCCGATCAGAACTCGAGTGGTGTTTTGTTATTGGACTTCTGTGCTCGTCACGGACTGTCCATAACGAACACCTTGTTCAAACATAAGGGTGTCCATATGTGCACTTGGCACCAGGACACCCTGGGCCGTAGTTCGATGATCGACCTTGTGGTTGTATCATCGGATTTGCGGCCGCATGTTTTGGACACTCGGGTGAAGAGAGGGGCGGAGCTGTCAACTGATCACCACCTGGTGGTGAGTAGGCTCCGATGGTGGGGAAAGATGCCGGTCCGTCCTGGCAGACCCAAACGTATTGTGAGGGTTTGTTGGGAGCGTCTGGCGGAATCCCCTGTCAGAAGGAGTTTCAACTCCCACCTCCGACAGAGCTTTTCCCATGTTCCGGGGGAGACGGGGGACATTGAGTCCGAGTGGACCATGTTCCGTGCCTCTATTGTTGAGGCGGCCAATCTGAGTTGTGGCCGTAAAGTGGTTGGTGCCTGTCGTGGCGGCAACCCTCGTACTCGCTGGTGGACACCAGCAGTAAGGGATGCCGTCAAGCTGAAGAAGGAGTCCTATCGAGCCTTTATGGCCTGTGGGACCCCAGAGGCAGCTGACGGGTATCGACTGGCCAAGCGGAACGCGGCTTCGGTGGTCGCCGAGGCAAAAACCCGAGCGTGGGAAGAGTTCGGTGAGGCCATGGAAGCCGACTTCCGGACGGCTTCGAGGAAATTCTGGTCCACCATCCGACGTCTCAGGAGGGGGAAGCAGTGCACCACTAACACTGTGTACAGTGGGGATGGGGCACTGCTGACTTCGACTCGGGACGTTGTGAACCGGTGGGCAGAGTACTTCGAAGACCTTCTCAACTCCACCAACACGTCTTCCTTGGAGGAAGCAGAGTCTGAGGACCCTGAGGTGGGCTCTCCTATCTCTGTGGTTGAAGTCACCGATGTGGTTAAAAAGCTCCTCGGTGGCAGGGCCCCAGGGGTGGATGAGATCCGCCCGGAGTTCCTCAGGGCTCTGGATGTTGTGGGGCTGTCCTGGTTGACACGCCTCTGCAACATCGCGTGGTCAACGGGGAGAGTGCCTCTGGATTGGCAGACCGGGGTGGTAGTCCCTCTTTTTAAAAAGGGGGACCGGAGGGTGTGTTCCAACTACAGAGGGATCACACTCCTCAGCCTCCCTGGTAAGGTCTATTCAGGGGTGCTGGAGAGGAGGGTCCGTCAGGAAGTCGAGCCTCAGATTGAGGAGGAGCAGTGTGGTTTTCGTCCCGGCCGTGGAACAGTGGACCAGCTCTACACCCTTAGCAGGGTCCTCGAGGGTATGTGGGAATTCGCCCAACCAGTCTACATGTGTTTTGTGGACTTGGAGAAGGCGTTTGACCGTGTCCCTCGGGGAGTTCTGTGGGGGGTGCTTCGTGGGTATGGGGTACCGAACCCCCTGATACGGGCTATTCGGTCACTATACCACCGATGTCAGAGTTTGGTTCGCATTGCCGGCAGTAAGTCGGAATCGTTTCCAGTGAGGGTAGGACTCCGCCAAGGCTGCCCTTTGTCGCCGATTCTGTTCATAATCTTTATGGACAGAATTTCTAGGCGCAGCCGAAGCGTTGAGGGCGTCCGTTTTGGTGGCCTCAGTATTGCATCCCTGCTTTTTGCAGATGATGTGGTGCTGTTGGCTCCTTCAAACGGGGCTCTCCAACTCTCACTGGAGCGTTTCGCAGCCGAGTGTGAAGCGGTTGGGATGAAAATCAGCACCTCCAAATCTGAAACCATGGTCCTCAGTCGGAAAAGGGTGGAGTGCCCCCTCCGGGTCGGGGGAGAGATCTTGCCCCAAGTGGAGGAGTTTAAGTATCTTGGGGTCTTGTTCACGAGTGAGGGCAGGAGGGAGCGAGAGATCGACAGGCGGATCGGTGCAGCGTCTGCTGTGATGCGGACGTTGTATCGGTCTGTCGTGGTGAAGAAGGAGCTGAGCCGAAGGGCGAAGCTCTCAATTTACCGGTCGATCTACGTTCCAACCCTCATCTATGGTCACGAGCTATGGGTCGTGACCGAAAGAACGAGATCCCGGATACAAGCGGCCGAAATGAGTTTTCTCCGCAGGGTGTCCGGGCTCTCCCTTAGAGATAAGGTGAGAAGCTCGGTCATCCGGGAGGGGCTCAGAGTCGAGCCGCTTCTCCTCCACATCGAGAGGAGCCAGATGAGGTGGCTTGGGCATCTGATTCGGATGCCTCCTGAACGCCTCCCTGGTGAGGTGTTCCGGGCATGTCCCACTGGGAGGAGACCCCGAGGAAGACCCAGGACACGCTGGAGTGACTATGTCACCCAGCTGGCCTGGGAACGCCTCGGGATCCCCCGGGGAGAGCTGGAAGAAGTAGCTAGGGAGAGGGAAGTCTGGGCTTCCCTGCTAAAGCTGTTGCCCCCGCGACCCGGCCCCGGATAAGCGGTAGAAGATGGATGGATGGATGGATAGTTTTAAAATCAGAAGTCAAGAATAATGACTGCTATTGTGGATTGCATATGACAATTTGAAATTTTGGTTCAGACTTTAGCAAGCATCGTGGAACTTGACATGCTTGGTTTGCTTTTGCTGGCCACATAAAATGATGTCGCGGGCCAAATCTGGCCCCCGTGCCTTGACTTTGACACCTGTGGTATAGAGGAACACTTGGCTGAGTGTCCTTCCTTGTGATGGCATGAAGCCTTTTAAAATTCTCAAAATGACATATTTACATAAACCTGATGATATAAAGTGATCAAAAATCCCTTCAGCTATCTCCAGTGCGACATTAAGTTTGACATAAGTAACGTTTCCTTCAATAAACAAGTACCGAACCACAAATGTATGGTAGACAGCCGCAATGTATCCCACTTGGTTCCGTTGCATTGTTAAAAATTGTGAGTGTTGAGGTACTGTACTGTATGTGCACATTGGGTATACAATTTGGGAATTGTGGCTGGTTCAAGAGGGCGGTTGCCCACTTTAAACTAACTCATCTGCTCGTACTGTATATACTGTCACAGAAACACAGTAACTAAAAGTACCCCATGTAAAGAGTTCTTGCTACAGTGTCTCCCTCCCAGATACTTTACGGGCCAATGTAAACGACAACTACTTTAATGAGTTTCTTTTGTGACTTAGCGCCCCCAAGAATTCAGGGCCAGCTGCCTGCATGTCCACCTTTTTCATGTTACATTTTCCACAGACAGAGTAACGCGTTTTATCTGTCAACATTAGTTGGAGCTCCTTCGAAGAGGATTTAACGAAATGATGCATGTGTCTTTAAGCGGAGGGAGGCTATTAATGCTGGCTGGTATTTCAAGAAACCAAAATTGCTTCAAATGTGTCTTTTGACATTAGGGCTCTGTAAGCTTTATTTTGGCTGAAACCCGCTCTACTTTTTTCATTGTTTTAACAGCATCAAGTTCGGAGACATGTGTGGAATAAGCGGCCACAAATATGTAACTAACTGAAAACAGGTTGTTTATCCTTTTTTATTGCCTTTCTTATTTTAACTGTAAGGGTTCAAACCCATGCCGGGACAGTCAGACTCGACAGAGCTGGACCACATTGTTTACTCAGATGGCTATCAAGCCGAGTTTACTTTGATGGCAAATTTGGACTATTTCACTGTTTAGTTTTTATTCATATTACAGTCGTGTCTTTCATTATGGTTTAGTCATAGCTGACAATCATTGTACTGGAATTGTTCGACTTAGAATTGTATCTCAAATTGTAATGATGTCCCCCCCCCCCTTGATACTTTTTACTCTCCAATGCCATTTGAGGTTTGAACATGCAAAGAGAGGTAACCAGCGAGGATACAATCCAATTGAATCTTGCCCTTAGCTAACATTTTCATTGATGAACTGTTGAAGGTTTTCTGACTCATGCACACCAACTCCAAAAATTAAGTGTCGGTAAGATCTAAACTGTCTTTGAATATGTCTATATGAATTTAATGTTGACATTTGTTCTCTCTTAAGGATTATTTTCATATCTCCAAACCATCTATCTTCAAAGCCAAATTGATTTGGAAACTCCTTCCTGCGTTATTGACTCAAAATTTGTTGCTATAGTCAACACACGTATCAATAATACATCGCGTGTTTGTCAACCTCCCCGGCGAGTCTTTGCGTGTGCCCATAACTGTTTTAGCAGCGCACTAATGGAGTCGTCAGCATGGTAGGTACCAGCAACGTTAATTGCCTTACATGAATAATGATTACCATGACGACGGTAATAATGATCGCGTCTGTCTGTCGTCAGCAAGTGCGCCGCTTCGCATCAGTCAGCGTTGATGCGGTCTGTTCATTTCAGTCGGAGATCATAGGCTTTATCTCGTTGGCTTGCTGTATTTTTTATTTTTATTTTTTTTCTGGGGCTTGTTAATCGCCTTCAAAGGCGTGAATGAGGTCAAGATGCGCAGCATTAATTCAACAGCTCCCGACAAACAAACTAGAACACACGGAGACCGACGGGGCCTTCGCAGTTAAAAATTCATTTGGGCTTGTCCTGAATTTGTGTGCTGGTGATTACTGATTTTTCTTGTTTGTGGGCTTTACTTTTAATCTGCCGCAGAGCGCTTAATAATTCATGGCAGCATTTGAAATATTAAATGTGTGTATTAATTTCATTTATCTTCAGCAAAAACAAGGGGGTGCAAAAACAAAACTGCAAACATCACACATATTCTGTTGTGCTGGAGTCTCTCTGCGGGAAAAGAGAGTTGATTCATTTGGAGTAGTTTGTCCGTGTAGTTATGAGATGTATATGCTGTAATTGAAATAAATTTACTCCATTGAATAAGCGTAATTAGTACAACGATGTCAGGGAGAGACCCCTGATTACCTAGTTTAGCGGTCTATAATATTTGTGTACCAGCTCGGACATGGCTTGTGTTGTGTTGTCAGCTCAAGTTCCAAAATATTTCCTATGTTGCCATAAAATTGGATTGGATTAAACTTTATTGTCAAATGTACTGTATGTGAAACATACAGCACAGATGAAATTTCTTCCCTCTCAACACAAAACAAGAGGAGCCGCTGCGGGTGTCCGCGCCGCCAATATCAAAATACACATTTAAAACCAAGACATATACTGTTGCCCTTCAACTGGCCACCAGTCCAGGGTGCACCCTGCCTCTCCCCAGATTTAGCTGGGAATAGGCTTCAACGTGCATGTGACACTAATAAGAACACGCGGCATATAAAACCTTTCCTAACCTTCAAACCTCATATGTCAGGATTGTCGTAAAGGACCGCCTGTCTATATTTGAGACACGTCGGACCGTCCTCCGCACTCTCGGCTTGTTGTTGTTAACCACCCGCCATTATCGATGTGATGTTTGCGTGTGGTAGAGACACCTCCGCGTCCGAGGCCCCCGTCCTCCTGTCGTGTTCTTGTGTAATCTTGCACTCATGTCCTGTATGTGATTGGATTTTGGATGAACAAAAACCTGAAATTACACCCTTATTGTGTCGCGGCTCAAAACCCGCTTTCACAGTGATGACGGGGGGCGGGCTCATGTTCCGCCCGCGCCCTTCAGATACTGCCCCACCGCCGCTACCTCCACCCACCGCCGTCCCCGCCATGTTGTTGACGGAAAAGGATAACGGGATTAGGTCGGCCACCCCCTCCTCCCCCCATAAAGCATCAATTGGCATATTTGGCCGGCTGTTTTAAAAGAAACTCGACCATGGGTCAGTGGTCAACGCTGAACCTTGACGCATTTTGGCAAAGAGAAAAGGCGAGACCTCTGAAAAAGGGGTGACGAGCCGGTGGCCTCTCTCGGGGTCTGTGACACTGTACCATCTGCGACCGCCCCCCACCCCCGACCCCACCCCACCCTCCAGGCTATGCTTATGCTCATCACAGAGATGCTGATAACACAGGGTGTGACTAACACGCCATACAAATCTCCACATCCCAGGCAAAGGAAGAAACAGCAAGTGTGCGGGATTGGGGGGTAAGGGCGGGGCGACACACGAACACACAAATCCACATCCGCTATTACAACCGGTCCACGGGACCCACGGGAGCGGGTCACTCCTCAGCTCTCAGGGGCGTGTCAATTTTGGGTCTACTATGATGTGTGGGTGGATCGAGATGAAGTAAATGACAGGGTGTCAAGTGGTGTGTTATTAAATTTGAAAGTGACAGCGTCCACACCTCAATGCAGGTTCACAACTGCTACTGATCTCCCCATGGCGTCGACTCAAAAAGCTCTCTGGCCCAGCCTCGACCCTCCTTTTATATATATATCGTCTTACTAATTAGGTGGACAGAGGTTGCTGCATGAACAAAAGAGGCAACATGATTTACATGCAGAGGTTTTCTTTGATGTTGATGCTGTTTTCTGATGTTTTTTTTGAGCGCGAACAGTAAAGGTCAATTTGCACTATCAGGCTCCAGATGATAAAGCTTTGTTGACATTGTTCGAGACTTTCAGATATCAATTAGTCGGCTCCATGTTTTCATCTAATTAAAACGGAAAAGGAAAACAATAGCAGCCATCGGGGACGCACGAACACTGAGAGAACTAGATGTGAGCGAAAAGAGTTTGAAGGGTATTGGAGGGCCTTTATTGCTTCGATACACTTTAGCCCGCGATGAATTTCAAGGGCCAGATGTTGCACTGACTTTTTAGATGAATAGTTTCATGTTTGCTGAGGACACAATAATGAAAACTGTTTGCAACGTGGCAACGCCCATCCATTACTGTCAACACAGTCCACTTTAAATGAGGCTTCAATCAAGCAAAATATTGTTTACACTGGAATAACCAAAATGACTGAAATGGCAACTTCACTTTTAGTCATATGTTTGTTTGTTTGTTTATTTATTGGGCCAACTCATGATATGAGTGCCTACCAAATGTTATGTCGCCAGGTGAAACTAGCGTCAAGGTCTGAATTTTTCAAAAGCCAGTTTTGAGGGTAGTAGAGCTTGAAATTTTCACCACATCTGCAAAAACACTGTGAGTTTTTGAGTTGGGGGATCTCCTAAATTTGGCGCTTTGTTTGACCCAAGAATAATAATGACAATGAAACTGTCCAAGAAGGCTAATTACCCACACTAGAAAAACACTCCTTCATTTGGAGACCACATCCTCGAGTTTCACCTCTGGGACAAAAAGGTGTTCCTAAACCAGCTGAGTGGCATGAGGCCTTATTGCACATAACCACACTTTACGCTGTCTTTTCAAGCCTGGATATTATCCTCTTCCTTTCTTTGTCACTGTTCTGTATAAACAACATGAAATCCTGCAACCAACATTCCGCCTTTGGGGCTATTATTGAAGCCATAACAGAGGCTTGAGCCTGCGTGAAAGGAGAATGTCGGGAATTGGGCAATATCCAACATTGATGTCAAATGTTGTTATTTAAATTACACCCTATTGTCTTTCTTTTTTTATGAAAAGCCATTAAGGCAGGAAGCTAGCTGGGCCTGACTTTGAAACATAAACTTGTTAATTCCGACATTACATCCAGTCAGTCACGATAAACGTGACACGAAACATTCAGAAACTGGCCCAGTCAGAAAATTCAACATTCCTCATGCCCGTCTTGTGACTGATACTGCTCAATCCTTGCAATGGGGTTGCTCACTCAAGACTTTGAGGATATAAAACAAACGTGACAAAGGCAAAATCCCATTTTCACCCCCTAAAAGCATGAGTAAAGCTCTCCTCCAGGTCTGCCGTGAGATGCAGTATTAAAACCTCTGGTGCAAGCGGAGAGGAAGAATCAAACGGCGACAGAGATGGAGGAGTGGGTAGGTGGTGTTTAAGTCCTGAGTGTGGAGTGTCCTGGAGGATCTAATAAGCAGGTTGAAGCCCGATAAGGATAAGCTGTCCCTCTGGCTCCGTGGAGCCTTGTGTGTATTTTTTTTCCATTCGTTATTTATTTCTCCCCACCTTCAAGCTGTAGCTCCTGGAAAACAAGAGTAGCCCCCAAAAAGGGGAGGATGGATGTTGTGGGAAAAGGTGAGACTTACATGAAGGGGTTCATACTAGGATTCGGGTTAGTATCACATGGTGGAGTGAGATTTTTGTAGAGCGTTATGTTTTGGGCAAAGAGTTATGGCTTAGGGTTTGTTTTATCAGTGACAATTTATGGCAGGGAAGATTTAGTTTGAGGGTTCAGGTTAGGTTTAGAGTCAATGGCTGGTAAGGGTTTAGTTTAGGAATTTGGGTTCCGATTAGTGGTTTGGGTAAGGGGGTCGCTTTGGGATTCGGTTTAAGTCTATGATTCATGTTTTTAGTTTTAGGGTTTGAGGTTTTAGGTTAGTGTTTTGGATTCAGAGATTTGGTTAGTTTTAGTGGTTACAATTCAAGGCAATGTATTTTGTTTTGGGATTACATTTTGATTTACAGTGAATTCACAGTTTAGGTTAGGGCTAAGGTTTTGAGGTGAAGATTGGGGGTTCATTTTTTGCAGTTTAGGAGATTGGATTTAGAGCGAGGAATAAGGTGATTCTTTGAGTTTTGGGTTAAGTTTGACTTCAGCGCTTTGGGGCGTTATATAGGTTCTTAGGATTAGGGCTTCGATTCGGGTTTTGGTCGTTGTTAGGAGTTGGTTTTCGATGAGCGAGTGGGCTCAATGAAAAGGGCTTCGAAAAAGTGAAGTTCATCAGACAGAATAGGACAAGGAATATAACATACAAACACACTGAAAGGAACCTGCTAGTGTGTCAGAGATCCGAAATCCAACCCCTGAGAAGCCACACCTATCTTGCATTATTCATGCTGAGCGCAATTGGCCCGCGCAGACGCCATTTCCTGTTGTGTCTTTGTAATAAAGCAACTCTAGTGGATTTAAGGAAGAGGAAACGCAGCCCGGAGGCCGCTTTGCACACCGTGGAGGTGGCAGGTCATCATGGCACGGTGTGCAGACACTTTGGAGAACAAGAGTGTACAGCGCCTGGCGCCTGCCATGTGATTGAGGAGCCAGTATGAGCGCATGGGGTGATCGGAGAAGGTCACCTGTCATTTCCTGAGACTCTGTCTGGATTAGTTTCTTTTTCATGGCTGTTGGTTGGGAGAGATTGGAAGCATTTGCCAAAAATGTCTCACATCAAATTTTTAGCTGATTCAAAACTCGGTTGCATGTGCATCGTGTTTCTTTACAAAGTGCTCATGCAAGGTTCCTCCCTGGCATGCATATGAGAAAGTTCTGCGCCATTTTTACAGATCCTTGAGACACTGATTCGTACGTGAAACATCTGAAAATCTTTTTTTCTCCATCCATGTGATCAGTACTTTTATTTTCGTCAGAATAGCACTCTGACTGTGCATTCTGCCCATGTGGGAGGATGAGAGAGACATGATAAAGGAGATCTCAGTGTGTGGTCTTTGCAGGTCAAAGACAGCCAAGTTGTGAAGCTCCTTCCTGCCCCTCAACCATCTGCCGTTCCCCGGGAGCTGCCAGCATCTACCCCCGTCGGGCCCATGAGCTGCCGCAGCCCCCCAGAACTACCCTCTGAGGATCCGGCACCCATGAAGCAGCTTGTCGAGCTGTGGTTGGGGGACAAATCTGGATGATGTAAGTGTCTCATTTGCATTTCATGTGCCTGTGGGCAGGTGGCAAAGCTTGCAAACCCACCATTGTATTGTCTTATTTTAGCAAACAAAAGCATCAACATCCTCTTTATGTACAGATCATAAAATATGCAGCTCTTACACAAGTGTCAGTTTGTGATCAATAAGGCTAAGTGCATTGACTATTTTTGAAATGATAAAGTGTAAGTCATCTGATTTGATTTTGTACTAGAATGTCAAACCAAATTTGATCCCGATTTGTCCTAAACCAGCACACATTCAGACCTTTACAGTGCATGTGTCAAATCTCACTCTAATAGAGTTTCATGCTGAAGTAGAATCTCAGTCTCGATTGCCGAACCGTGAATACATGATTCTGATTTGATATGGGGTTGATTTTGCAGGTGACAAATGTTTAAGCCCCTGTGAACTCTCTGCGTGCGCTTGTTGAGATATGTTATGAGTGTGCGTACACCATCCCGAGGCAAGAATAGACAAGTATTTCTTGGAGTAAGTGTAGGCCACAGGCAGCCCTCCTGCTGGCTGCCCTCAAAGCCTTGGAGACTTAGTCGAATGCCAGGCCTCCATGCAGCATCTTAAGATAGACACGCTTAGGCAGCAACAGCACAGGGTATCATATCTCCAAGATCCTTACCAAAGACAAGAGCCCCGCCACCAACAAATCACCCTCAAGGAGATTTACACCCACCACTCAGCCAACGGAAAGGGACCTGACAGTGGACATACGCTCGCACGCCATTAGTCACCATCCATCACATCCCGACGTTGACGGGGGGACTCCTTCTGAAAATAAATGTATATTTAGGAGGCTCGCTGTGGAGGGAAGGGAGGGGAGAGGTTGTGTGTGGGATCTTGTTACCACTCCAGAGGCTAAAATTAATGGCTCTGGGGCTGTCGCAGGAGTGACACCCATGCATTGAGCGCCACCGTTTGCCTCCAAGTCGACGTCGCTTCTCACCGCCGCGTCTTAACAGATGTCAGTCAAAGAGCGAATGGCGACAGGAGACATTGCAAACCTACTGCGCGGATTTGGGGTGACTCCAGTGTTGATGATGTCATTAGGCTGGATTTTCACTGCATGGATCCATTTATCACTTTCCCAATAGCCATTTTGTTTTGTTTTTGACACTGTGATACATAATCTCATTATTTTTAAAGACAACTATTGCAATAACTGTCTGGGCACGTACTGTCCCTTACATTAAGCAAATAGCCATTGCGAGATAAGCAATTTCCAGAGCACAAAATGATCCTGACCTTTCCCTGCATCAATTTAAGAAGATCACAATCTTGCTTACTCCAGTGTCGACCACATGCCGCTTCCATCGTGTTGCTGTTTGCTGTCAAGTGGCAATCGGGTAATGGCCAACACTACCTTGTCCTGCGCTAACATGGCGCTGCTGACAGGTTCACATTTTAACTCAACATTTTCCTTTTTCTTTTATTATTATTATTATTATTATTATCCATCCATCCATCCATTTTCTGATCCGCTTAATCCTCACAAGGATCGCGGGGGTTGCTGGAGACTGTCCCAGCCGTCTTCGGGCAGTAGGCAGGGGACACCCTCAACAAACACCAGCTCGAAAATGAACCGCAGCAGAAGCATTACAATTAAATACCATCTATATATGATACTTTAGATTCATGTCCTTCATAAAATGAGCAAAATAATTGAGTGAGATTACTCTTGTGTCAATTAATTTGAGATATAGGGCTCCTGATTCATGCCCAGTCAAAATTTGGCATGGTGCAAAGTCGAGTTTATCAGCTACCAAAGGACCAGCAGTGCATTTTAACAGTGGAGGTTCTTAACTGTTATGAGGCAGGGACGTCTCAGGAATACCGGATGAAATTTCCCCCAAAGGGGCCAAGCTAAAAACCCGATGAACTGCTATCCGCAAAGGAAGTCAGAAGAGACCGAAAGTTCCAATCAGGGGTGTAACGACTGGAAAAAGAGTTTGAGGCAACAAGTCACAACAAACGTAACATGACATTTGACTGGTAATTTTCCACAGTACACAACTTTTATGTCCCTGTGACCAGTGAAAGCTCAATTATGGCTTTCACCCATTCATTTAGATAGGAGCCAGTTGTTGTCAACCTAAAATAACAGAGGAATTTGCTGAGTGGGCAGAACTAGCTGAAAGAACCATTTCTTTTACTGGCTACAAGCTATTATTTCATAGCTAAAAGCAGTAAGTCAAAAAAAAAATGAATGACACCCTCGCACCTTCTCTGAAGGCCTGTTACTTAAATTATTTTGAATGATCATGACACATATAGTTCGAAATAATTGCTATACATCGCAAAACAATGGAATGTGTTGCATTTTCTCTTATTGGCCAAATTAGGTACGTAGAAACACTTCAACGAGATCCAATAAAAGAACTGGCTCAAGTGAGTGGAGATTGTGGAGTGTAACACTGCAACATGGAGAGTTGTAAGGTACAGAGACATTGCCTAAGTGGACATTTTTGTCATTGCAAGATTTGTATCCTCTGATGTGAAAACTCCGGTGCAATTTTTTGAGAAATTGAGAGGGGACTTAGGGGTGCAAAACAGAGGACATGGCAGCAAAATGGAAACTGTGGCGTATAATACTGTGGCAACTAGAGCTACAAATGTGGGGGGGGGGAAGGCTGAAATTAGTTATTTTTGCTCCACTGAGAATCCTTCTTATTGATCAGCCTCAGCGTGAGCCAAGATAACACTTTGGATTCAATAGCTCACTCCACACACAACCGCTCTATGTCACACAACACACACACGCCTCACCCTCTCACACTCACCACTTACAAATGTGTCACACACACGCGCGCGTGCACACAACACCCTGGAAAAGTGCAAGAGACTCACGCCATCAGATAGTGTTAGATGAGCAACTAATCGAAGTGGACAAGAGACAGAGCAATTAAAGCTCATCAGAGGCTGGCTTCCATCTCGAAGGTGCCAGCATGTGCTCCAATCAACATCTTGATTACTCACAAAGTGACAAAAGAAAAAAAGGTTCAACCAGCAAAAGGGACAGTTTGGGTTGGGGGGCGGCGGTGATGTGTGTGTTGAGTCACTTTTTTTTTTCCATTTTAACAAGTGAAAAAATGTTGAACTACAATGATGGATTACTGTCTGCCTCAGAGTTAAAGCATTCTGGGATTGAATCTCAGGCCTTCCTGTTTTTTTTTCTCAGGGTGCCTCATCGGCAAAAACAAAATATGTATCCCATATCTGCCATATCTGCATGTGCAACCTAAACGGACAAATTGGAAAATCATCTGACCCCGATATCTCTCAAAATAAACCGACTGCAGACATTCATAAACCTGCGTCTACCTGTTCAACACAAATAAGAATGTAAAAAAAAAACAACAAAAAAAAACAAAATAAAAACCCACCCACTGTAAATCTAAACTAAAGCAAAAATATACACCATTGATCTCATAGTGAAGCTCGGTCCATCATTACATCAGTAAAATAATTGCAAGTGACAGTCAGTGGAGTGATGGGAACATTTCTGTCATTTAAACCACCTTGAGGTGGAGGCCGTATATTTCCTCTCAAGTATTGGAAATCAATAAGCGGCAAATTATTTATAGCCCAAAAAAAAAAAAAAAAAGGCAACGTCGTGTTAAATTACTGTCACCAGAAGCCGGCGAGATTTACGTGCAAGCCCCCGACCACACAAATCATGCACAGTCAGCACAGGTGACTCACTCCGAAAATGTAACTGAGCCGTTCATCATTTCCTCTCAAAGGTCCAAACAATAACAAGAAAGTGTGGAGCTAAATCTATTACAATAGCCTTTTGTTTTCCATCAAGTCTCCTGTGGCCGCTGTGTGAGTTATCTTCCTCCGTTGACCCACTTAGGCCACTGTTGCTTTTCTTATTGATTGTTTTTGCTCAGGCTGTCACAACACCGGGGCACAATGAGCGAGCAAGAGGATGGTCCAATCAAGGATACATATACAGTAACTAAAAGCTGTTTTTAGGAACCCACTAAATGAAGGCCAGGGAACGCATTTGAGGTTTTGTCTTGTTTTGGTTTTTTTCCCAGCATGACAATGGGCAATGTAACCGAGTATATATTTGAGAAAGAAAATGTGCTTTGCTAAAAATTGAAAGAGTACTTTATGATACTGGATGGTCTTTTTTGACAGGTGTTTTCATACATGTGTCAAGCAGTGTATGTATACATTAGCACCCACCACAGCTAGCATCACTTTAACTGGGCACCACCGGCATACAAGCACTGATTTATTGTACATTTTGATACAGTGTTGCAATCCAAAATTCTCAATGAATGTTCATATTGCTTATAGTGTTGTCTTTGGAGTACCTCATATTTGTTAGGAAGTTGCCAAGGAAACCAATTCAGGCTAGCGAACACTAGTCATGCTAAATTGTGACGTGATGCTAGCCAGCTAACATTTTAGTTTGTTTGTTCTTATGAATCCCATTTGTCTTCTGTGTGGCCAAACGCATTGCTATTGGAAGATACATTCTGAGTAAAAAACATAAATCATAGTGAAGTTCTCCCAACCTATTCTTTCCAACTTTTATTCAGTCAAAGTACACATTTGATATTAGATAAATGCAATGTTTAAAATTGGAGTATGTCACTTTTTGCATTTGATTAAAAAAACACCAACAACGTTATAAAGAAGACACCAAAATTCAGATCAAGCCTATCGACTCCTGTAACATCTTGCTGCATTTTCCTGTGGCGACTCGCAACATTCTCATGCGCCATAATTACTTGCTGGTGCACCAAAAAATGACTTACTGGGAAATTATGCATTTTACCTTGCAATGGCCAAAATGTGGCCACTTGTCTCTGCTAAATAAAGATATGATTCTGCATTTCTGTAGCAGAAAATAATCATACTTTATCCTTACGTTATCCTTTTCCACTTATGTCACCTGACCATAGTCGGGACATGTCAAAACGTTTTCTCCAGGGCTGATGTTGTCCTTTTCGGGGTTAACTCCCTTCACCGGTTGGAGTAGTGAAATAAGAGACATGCAGCAAGAAACTAAGGAATCACCAATACGCTGTGAAGATGAGGTTTTATGAACTGTACCGCACATTAGTTTCACTGAATATTCTATTGCTGGCTAAATTGTCCCCGGTCGGTGTCTCAATACGGCCGCAAACCTGCACACTCGCCCTTCGCACCATCGTAGTTTGTATGAGGATAAAAGTCCAAAACACATGATATTTACAAAAACATGTGTTATTATAAAGATGTGTAAACTCGGCCCAAGGCAGAAGGACAGGTCGTCAGGCAAGCATGAGGTTAAGCGAGACGGGAACACAGGCCAGAGGGCAGCGAGAGCTCCTTCCAGGCTGATTTATGACCGGAAATCGAGAGGACGCAGGATGCTTCGCCCGCCACGATCACAGCTCCTGTCCTCCTGTTGGAATGCTTCCATCCGGCAGGTCCAAACTGACAGATTCATAGTGCCCCCCCCCTCCTCTTTTAACCCACGCCCCTCATCGGGGTTGCTCACAACTACATTTATCATGTTCTCACGTAATAAATCACAGCGGCCAAAGTGGGCCTGATAAGTGCATGCGTGGCTGTCAAATGACCGCTCCCCTAATCTCCCTGCCAGACAGCCCCCACAGGCCCCCGGACCACCATGAGTGTCCGCGGGATCCCTTAACAGGGCACCACCGGGATACATGTGCCTGGCTGCTAATTCAGTTGTTAACATAAACCACTCTCATGCATACTGACAGCCACCTTCAACGCTGAGTTATGAACAGGGAGCCATGAAGCCTTACCTTATGGATTTGTGTTGCCCACAATCTTCCTTACTAATTTCTAACCATGGGTGAGGATGGAGGAAGAACATGCAAATTGCTCTTCCGCCGTTTGACTTAAGATAAAAAAAAACCAAAACAGATTAACCACTGTATCACCCATAACATCATGAAGTGGAGCGAGAGGACCAATATTGCCGCTGTTGCTGTTATCGTTGGACTATTGCTGTTGATTGTTTGGCTGTTGTTGTGCCCATTGTTCTCTTGTCCCTCCCCCAGCTGCTCACCGCCTCGATCCTGTTTCTCTCAGTCTACTATCCCTCTACTCTGTCTCTCCGGGCATTCACACTGATATTCAAGTGTATTGGCAAATTAGAGTCTTCAATTAATCTTATATGCATGTTGGGTACTGTATGTGGGAGGAAGCCCAACGACCAAAAAAAAACCTACGAGGGCACGTGATAACATGTGAACGCCACAACTTGAACCCCAAACCTCAGAACTGCCAGCAAAATTTGAAGGTAGCCTCCCCGGCCTCACGTCTCTGACCAAATCCATTCCCCTCACGAACATGATTGGGAACCATTCGTAAACTAATGAAATCATTACGAAATATGCATTGAAACAAATATTATGAATCCTAAAAACAATATGTGACGAAAATGTGATTCAAGCCATTCTAGGTTTTCATGTGATCAAAACTGTCACATGGAGAAATAACGAAAATGCGACTTTTCATCCAAAAGACTCAAAACTAAAATGGGTGCCCAAAACAACACTAGGTTCATGTTGAGGTAACCTGACGTGACACCATATTTATTTATGTCTGTCTGCGCACGTTTTATAGCGACGCATTTCATGCCCCTCCGCCCTCCGCTTTACTTGTGCGGCCTGGTGTGTACAAATGGGCTTAGAGTGTATCGTGTGGGTTAATCAAACACGCGCCGCACATAAAAGCAGCCAGAGGCAGTGTGAGTATTTACAGTAATAAAAGTTAACAGCGGTCAAACCCTCTGGGATCACATTACTTGTCAGACATGTGGCTGGAGCTCGCTCCCTTGTTGCTTTATGGACGTCGGCCTTAAGGTAAAAGCGAGCTGCAAACGCCGTGTTGTTCCACACGAAAGATAGGAAAACAAACTTTTTGTCGCTTGCCCCCTGCCTCCCTCCTCTGCTGATGTCACACCCTTAACCTCCAGATGATAAATCTCTCCCACAGAAGCCCCTGAGTGGGAAGACCCCCAGTGCTGGAAGAGCCACGTGTGTCCTCTGTGTCACATCCTGTTTGCGTAGTCAGGGCTTCAACTTGTGATCTGTGCGCTCGTAATTCAGCGTGAGACAACACTTCCACGCTCCTTATTTATTTACTTATTTTTACTTTGGAGAGGTGCACTTCTCTGCTATCTGAACTTTTTCCTTAGCCCCACCGCCACCTCCCACCCTCCCAACCCCAAAGGACACTTTTTTTTTTTTACGTGAAGAAAAACAAGTCATCTCTTCATTCACTCAAGAGCAAAAAAAAAAAAAAAACCTATCCCAATTTGAACAAGCACCAAATTACAAAAATGCAAAATACAATCTTGGGCTCTCAGAAAAAGGAAAAGAAATGCATTGTTGTATACGGTTGTAGAGACTGTCGAAACAATGAAGCCATGAATTGATCTTTGTGAATTTGGTTGATTCCCACCTCCGAATGTGAACATTTGACCTGGGGGCCTAGTAATCATATTTTCTTCAGTGAATGCTCCCATTCAAAGCAATTAGCAGTCTTGCAATTGCATTTGACAGAATATGTACATTTATGCATTTTATTGCATGAAATAAATGTTTGATCCCTGACACCTGTGCCTGAATTCTGGCTCCCGTAGATTGGCTGGTGCCCATGTGGCACACAGATGTGAACTATCAACCAATTACCAATACTCTTAGTCCCAACTCCTCATATATCCTCCTACTCTCCCATCAATACCGATGAATCGATCAGGAAACTATTACATTCCACGGTCTCCACTTGGCTTAATCTTAATCTTCTCTCAGATAAAGTTAGTCTCTTTACTGTTCTTCCATCGATACCAGTGGATCGATGCTGCAGGTATTGTACTCCACAGTCTCCACGATGATGCAATTTAGGACATTTGGTTGAATTCTTGCAGTGCCTTGTTAAGATTCGAACCTGCGAGCCCCAACCCCTCTTTATCTTTATAGAGTGAGTTTTGACCCCATTACAGAAGCATGCGGATGCGTATTTACCGCTGGTGGGAAATATACAGACACAAGCGGGCGAGAGAGAGAGAGAGTCCTGATTGATCAACTCCCTATCTGGCTATTTACGATCTGGCTGCGGTGCAGGCAAGCCTCTGCCAGACAGAAAAGCAATTAATCTGCAAACGAGCTGGGGAACAGCCGGCCTGAGCATTGGAGCCTCCTACCAGCACGGCTCTGGAGGAGAGATAAGGCTGCAGACGGCTATTTATTGTACATTTTAATTAAGTGCTTGTTAACGCTAGTTATCTTAACAGTCACAAAATTACGGTTGTAATGCGTTTAGTTGGAGGAAAAATAGAGCCGAGGCTGGAGTGTTTCTATGGAAGCTGGCACGGCTCGGCCTTCCCCATCGCGAGCGAATTCAGAGGAGGCGGATGCCACAATGATCCAAGCTAAGGTGCTAATGGTTATTTAATATGGCCATCAGTGGTCCTGAGTCCCCCAGCATACGGCGTTCACACAATAGCCTCCAAAACCCTCTTTAACACTTATTTGAGATGACAGGAAAAATGAAACCGTTTGTGCTTTCAATGGAAAAGCAATCATTGCTACATTATACTCTGCTTGCCCTATCATGCTAATGCCAGGTAAAAATGTCACCAAATGTATTTAAAGGGCCTGATGGAGTGTTGCCGTTTGATTCCTGCTGCCTGCCTGATTAATAGAAGAAGGTGAAAAAAAAAAACAACCTTCAATTTGTATGTAAATGCAACCTGGGCTCTCATATCATCTGCACACCTGCACCTGGAGGAAAATAATAAACTCAAGTTTAATGCGGCAATTATGAGCGTTTATGGGAATTGTGGGAAGCAGGGGAGGGGAAGTGTCACCGCGCTGTTGGAGTGACCTCATGCACAAACAAGACCCACAAACATTCTTAACTTAGGCCATTAGTGGGGATAAATTGAAACCGTGATTGTTTGAGTGTTTTCGGTACTATAAGACAACACTTTAGAACAGCAGTTGCCACAAAGAGAATAAATATATACACACACACCGGTATATATCCCTCCATCCGTCCATCCATCCATTTTCTGCATCGCTTGTCATCACAAGGGTCGCAGGGCATGCTGGAGCCTATCTCAGCTGTCTTCGAGCAGTAAGCAGCTACAGTTTCCAGATTCCCACCATTACCACCCAAGAAACCAAAGCAAACAAACAAAAAAGATTTCAGTAGACATTGGTCAAATGTGAGCCATACTGTACAGAAACTTTTGTACCACCTGGTACAAAAGAATGACACTTCAAGATTTTGATTTGTGTACATTTTGGGACACTTTACGAAAAGTCCTCATCGCATTTCAGAGAGAAAGATTGACATTTAAGGTATTTTTATTGCTGTTACATTTCAAAGAGGGTCAAATGTATAAGTGAAGCCATGCGTCTCCTTCAAAATCCCACTTCAGTTGGAACACCTCACAAAAGGAATCCAAGCGTTAGACCTTAAAAACAGGGTGTATAAAAAGGTATAGGCACACTTTCAAGTGAATCAGAGTTGAATACAAGTTCTTAACCAGGTTTACGAGGCCCGGCTTTCAAAGCACCGCGGTGTCATAGATGGCATACGATAAAAAACACAAACGAGGGCATACGACGGAGTGACAAAGGCCCTCCCGGAGCAGACAGAAGAAAGTGACGACAGCGATTTGGACGATTATCAAAAACTTTTTTTTTGCGGCGGGTATTATGCGGCCAAGTGGACTGGAGCGCCGCGGTAAGATAATCGTTATCTGTCGAGATGATCTACTCGGGCATGATAATAGCGCTACAGCGGTGTGACTGCGATAGAGCTCAAGATGTGGGCTCTCCTCTCTAAAGGAGCAGAAGAAGAAAAAAAATCCCCAGCTGCCTAATGGCTTTAGACAGCAGCCATTCGGCGCCGCTAATCTTCCGTCTCTGTGAAAATAACTTTTTGTGCCGTCTGAAGATTGGATTTTACAGATCACAACGGCACGGTAATGCATTCACTCAGCTGTACTTCTCATGAGAAATGTATCGTGATCTCTAATAATATTCTGTATATGGTGGCAGCCAAGCGCTGCCTTTAAATGCGACGGCGTATTAATATTAATATTTATGGACTGTGGAGGAACGGCAGGCGTCTGAGGGGTACGGGCAGAACAAACTTCCATTAATTCCTATGGAGGGGAAAGTCCAAATTAATTCCTATTCACATTTTAATGCCTTTATGCTAATGCGGGCACCCAGGGAAAGGGACGGCCTCACAGGAGGAAGAGGGTTAAAGTTGACTGCCGCACCTGAAAAAATGTCATTCAGCACTGGGAAATATGGCCGTACGGGAAGGTTACGATTAACTGAACACACACACGGTCGGTTACAATTTGCATTTCTATCCGTGAGCTCAAGAACATGACCAGATTGGTCAGGAACGATCACTGTTTATTTAAAATATTTACACCCTTCTCACATAGAATGATGAGAATACTGACGTGAAATTGCACAAATCCATTTTGTCGACCATTTGGCTGATGCACTGGGTGCTTGCCAAAGAACGAGTTGACCAACCAGCAACATTTCCAGCAAAGGAGGAGCTTTCAGTAGCTTTCACCTTAAAATGAAAATGGTTGCAAACAGCCTCAGAATTTCGCATTTCCTCCGCATTCTTCGGCTCGGCTTGTATCTTTTTGTGGTGGCCGGTTTTCCCTGTCAACTCGCACTCACATTGTGAGAAACTGTGAAAACCATGATGCATTCGACACATCAGCCGTAACAAGAAACGCAAGCAAAACCCATACTGTCGTGGACAACACAAGTGGGTTTCCTGTGTTTATTTCCCAGCATGTGGCTGTGAGTCGACAAATTTTATTTCAGATGAGACTAAGGGCCGTCGCAGCAAACTGAAGACTATGGAGTATAATACCTGGATAATAGCTGCATAAGAGCTGCATACCAGCTCCCAGATCAGCATATGTTTGTTATTTCTTACATCATGTTTACAAAAATCGAATTTAGGTTAATTTAAGACTTTAATTAGGCTTAGAGACTTAGGGCTTTATTTAGAAAATTATTTTATAAGCGCATAAATGTGGGCATCGCCTATCTCTGTGCCGAGGCAGGTTAGACCCGATGTTGGTAATTTTGCAGACGAGCACAGGCCAGCAGTTCTGCGAGAGGGAGTGCTGTGGGAGTGGTCTCAGCCGATCTCAATCATGGCCCGTCACAGCAGTTCCTTTCATTCCCTTTCAACATGATTATAGGATGATTTTAAAATATATTACAATGATTGAGACGCCAGGTGAGATGCACCGTGACCACAGTTTTACGAATGAAATACATCTGACATGAATCAAGTGTTTGTGGAGCTCAGAATCAGCCTGCGCCCCGATCAATTTCACCAAAATCACATGAGACCAGCTGCGCCAGTATTTAGATGTGGTCTGAGCAGACAGTTTCCATCTTTACTTTCTGCCACCAAATTGTCACCAAATTGCCCAGTTTAGAAGAAACCAATCTGTCAAATTGGCAAACATGCAAACAAGGGATGGTTGAATTACAAATGTGAACTTCATTGATTATTATTTATTTAAATACAGATTCAGTGAAGACTGAATCATCTCTTTTTATTTTCTAAATAATTTTCCTTTCAGTTCGTTGAAGACTCTAAATTGTCTTTGATGTTGACCCTAAATGCAGAGATGCACAAAACAAATTGACGGCCAAACATTTATTATCAATCGACTTGTGCAGACAAAATAAAGAGCTCTGACTTTAAAATGCAACTAAATAAGACTTGAAACGTCCTTTAGGGTGGATGCCGTACCCCTCAGTAACCTTGTTGTGTTCTCACCTGTGCACAAATAACATCTAAGCCTTGTCGCTGAAACAATTTCTGGAGCAAATTCACATTAATGGATCAAAGCACCCCGACAGCCTCCATCCCAGAGGAAACGGGCCAAGTCGATCCATTCTGATTTGTGCGGACTGGTTAGTGAGGTAAACACAAATAGATTACTCAGGTACACAATCGTAGCCCCGCGCTCGGCATTCCAGCTGTTATCATTACGTATTGACTCGGAAGAAGCGCGCACGCATCCTCCACATAGGTCGTCATCAGTACATGTCGCTGTTGTGACACCTGGGGAGGCGGGGGTGGGGGGTAATAGTCATTAATTGCATTCATTTGGGCAGCGGGTCAAGGAGTAACGCAGGTGTTTGGGACAGAATATGATCATTCCCATCAAAAGAATGGAGAAAAAAAAGGAATGATATTGCCCTCGCACATCACAGTTGTCCATTTTTTCTGCTTCTATTGCACATTAGTGGGTAATTGGGGCTGGACCAAAAAGAGGGGAAAAAAAGGGGTGTCATCATCATTATTCTCTCCCCCTCCTCCATTTCCTCCATTCATAGTGAAGATGGAGTGCTCTCATCAGTGCTGACGGGACAAATGTAAGAGATAGCAGCAGGAAGGCCGATCAGCACGGCCATTTAACGTCACATTAAACAAACAAAAGGCGACAGTAGCCAAATCTCATTATCTCCCAAGAAATGAGACATATGAGGACATTATTCCATCATGTAGCTTAATATCTCAACACTGAGTCGCTTCTGTGAGCATTGTACGTTTTTGGGCCATTTGCTGTGAAAACATGTGCAAACCTTGGGGGAAGAAAAAAAACAAGAAAAGTACACTGTACTTTTCGCACTTATTTTTTTGGTGTGGACTTTTCAGTTTGGCTCGAACATAAAACAGCAGATGTGACAGGACCGTTATTTGGTCAGGGTGATGCAGAGAAGGTCACGTCATTCGCAGTGAAATGATCACATTTTTCCAAAAAAAACAATTCAAGGAAACATATAATGCTTCTAATTGCAATTTCAAACGGTTCGCAGGTGTCTTCGGAACATGTTTCATGACATGGTTCTCAAAAATCAAGAATTACTCAGTTGCAGTGATTCCCAACCGCTTTGAAAGATCATCAGTGCTGAGGTAAATAATCCAGTTTCACTTTATTAGTTAAAAAGTATTCATTCATCTACTAAAAATAATTAATTTTTGTCCCCCTATTTATGCCAGCAACATTTACTGACAGGGAGAGAGAGCACTTTGTCAGGTATGATTAACCGGTGTATTCGCCTATTGCCATTCATACAACAGAAACAGTTATGGCTTCCTGAGAATATATTTTTTTAAAATGTCAAATAAACAGGCTCGTATATAATATTTTCGAGTAAATCTCACATCATCAATGCGTTGACGTGAGATGTTTCTAATACAAAGTATGTGCCTTGTTTAAAGACTGGGAAACACTTTTGTAGTGGATCCATGGATGTGACATGTGACATTGCAAAACACAGATACTGTACCGACACCATCAGTTTGCACACTTTTGAGTATGCGTTGCATAAAAATTGTACTGATGTTCTATTTTTGTCCGACGTGTTATTCAAAATCCTCAAAAAATTGTATTAGTCCAACTCACCCGGTGCAAGTGCAACTCAGCCATGTCTGCCATCTTTTGGTGACTGATGATATTACAACTTAATGCTATACAGTGGACCAGACTATTTGTTGGGGATAGGGACTTTGCAAAAATATGCATTTAACTGACGTCCATTGATATGTATCAATAAAACTACTTTTTATTTTTTATTATTAACAAAAAATATTTGGTGCAAAGTGTTCAAAAACAGCATTCAAAAAAAGGCCTTCCCACTAATGTCTCTCCCCTAGTAGATGGCTCCCCCAACTGCAATTGCATGAATTAATGCCCCCCCCCCCAGCCATGATGAGCAGAAATATGACCCACAAAATGTGTTTGTACAAATAAAGGCCTCCCCACTTAAAAGACCCTCACCCCAAACAGACGCCTCCCCCATCTGCGGTTATGTTAAAAAAAAAAAAAACGCTCCCGGCTGCTCTGTGCTGAAATACAGTAACCTTGTTCTACCCTTCAAATTTGAGTTTCTACTCCCCTGCTGTTGCTGTTCATCTGTATTTACCCCCTGAGACTTACACACACTCGCTTTTTCCTCTGATGAAAAGTACAAAAGAGCCATCTCGGAGTTGCAAGCGTGTGTGTGTGTGTGTGCGTGTGTGTGTGTGTGTGTGTGTGTGTGTGTGTGTGTGTGTGTGTGTGTGTGTGTGTGTGTGTGTCCTGCATGGGCATGGGAGGAGCGCAGACACCGGGAGCAAACATCCTCAATCTGTCCTAATAAGCACGGTCTGCATACAAAGCGCAGACTTCAAATATAACAACTAAGCTACATTCCCTCATAAAATGGGGGTGGGAAAAAAAAAAAGAGTTTGCCATGGCTGTGATGATTTACCCAGTAACATGTGCCCTCCACAAACAACCACTCGTGCCAGCGCACGGGTGTGTTTCTGTGTGCCTGCCTGACAAAAATACACAGCAGCAGCTGTGGGCCTCATGTTTGAAGGCCTGCTGCTCAACGTGGAGGTACACTGCAACTTGGAGGACGTGTAACCGATGATGGAGGGCGGGCCTCGACTTGTGCGCACAGGTGTCGGTGTGTTTATCATCATCTCCGGAACACATTTTTTTTACCCAGAGAGCGGTTCGCTGTCATCTACTGACATCAGACGGAGGAGTTCATTACGGCGATGGTAGCTTGAAGTTCTGTTGTCCCTGAAGAAATCGAATTTGTTCTACTATAACGGCTGTGGAAAAATATCACTCTGATATCCCCCACTCGCTTTGTCTGAATATGCCCTGCAATTTGCTGGAAACCAGTCCAGGGTCGAACCACTTCTGGAATCCAAAGTTGCAGTTGAAATTAATAGTAGACTCGAAACTCACCTGCAACTCTGATCCGTATTTAACTGACATCCATGGAAACGCATTGGAGTAACAAAAAAAAAAAAACCCAACAAATCTACAATTGGTGCAGAGTTGCAAGTATTCAGGGGTTCATTGTGGTTATAATTTCCCTCTCGCCCACGCAGAAAAAAAAAAATTAATTGACAGTCCACTCAGAGCGTGGTTATTTTTTACCCATCCCTCGTTAGACAGTTTATAAGAACAGCTCACTTTTTTAATTATACGAGATAGGCTGCACGTCGGTCATCCTAACACTGATAAATGTTGATATCTGCAGCAAGATCCACCGCGGCATGCCCTTTTCGACGCCTTCCCTCCACATGAAGCACGCTTACCCATTCCAGGGTACAAGAGTCAGACATGCCAGAGCCTGCTGGCCGCAATTCCGAGAAGACAGATGGCACGGGCAAATCGATAACCGCACACAACGTGGCCCATTTTGCGAACGGATAAATTTGACATCGTATGTGTGGAGTGATTGGGTGACCTGCTCGCTTCCCATCCGAACATCCTCCCTCTCCCTCCCCGGGCACGCTGTTATTTATGGCACTTGGGCCCTGGTGCTCCTGTGTGCTTTGATGTTTAATTCAAGGACCCGCGTGGGCGTGTTGGGAACTCACCAGGACTCCGGAGCTCAGGAACTCTTGATTTCCTACAAATATGCCTGGTGTTGCGCACACGTTTCTCTTGTCAGTGGGAGTTGTGGCTCCATGTGCATGGGAGTAGCCTTCTATTGCTCGTACCTAGGTTTCGAGCTCTGGACAATGCACCATTATATGCCACAGTCTCCGCTTTGCTGCGGTGCTAGTTTGGATCTCCCATCCAATCAAATTTGTACTCACAGGAGACTCCTCATTGTCATCTATTGTTAATATTTATGCAGTGTTCTGATTGCTGGGCTTCGCGTCGGGATAATAATAATAATAATAATAATAATAATAATAATACATAGGGAAAATTCATACTCCACAGTCTCAGTTTTAGTACAGCTCTGCCCGGAGTCTCCTATCGGATATATTGCGTTAAATAATACCTTATCACGCAGTCTCCACCTTGCTGCAGTGCTGCCCTCTGTTAAAATAACATTAAACACTGAAGAACCTTGTTCTCCTTTATTGTTTGCATGTCATGTTTAGAAAGCTGTGCTTCATTTGTGCACACTGTACCACTACAGTACAACCTGCAGCCTCCGCTTTGCACCTACAGCCTTAACTGGTCCATCAAACGGAATTAGTAAATACAGGTGATCCCCATTCTCGTTTAGTGTGTCATGCTGTGATTGCTGTGCCTTATATCTCCACTTTTCACTGCTATACTCCATAGTCTCCACTTTGCAATAACTGTAGCACACATATTTGTATTTTTTGCACACTGTCTCTTATGGTACATCATTCCCAGTGGTGGATATAAGCTGGACATTGCCTGCCCTGTCGTCCACCAGCAGTGCTTTAATGTGAGGCATTTAGTATCCTCAGTCTTGCGACTTCTTCTACCTATATCTCCCCTTTTCACTCTCTCTTTCTCCTCAGCCAGCTCGCTAAGATTCATTCCCCACTCCAAAGCGAGGTTCGAGGTGTTTGCAATTTATGGTTGAATAAGACTTACATAAGTCTTGCAGGTGTGTTTTACATCCCTCCACCCCTGCCCCCCGCCCAAGCCCATTTGGAGAATTTATGGAAGGTCTTTTGGGTTGCTGGCTGATTTAGACGTCGGTTTTCCTGTGAGCTGAACTCGACAGAGGGCTCCCCTAGATGTCTGGCCCGGTCGGCCACATGTTTGTCAGATGGAGTCGAGAATGTGTCGACCAAAAGGAGAAAAAAAATGCATTAATGAAAATACAGGTGCTGGATATATCGTTCATAAAGTCAGGTAATGGCGCTTTTGCTGTTGGCCACCTTGTTAATGTCCGTGCTGAGATACAAATCAGACTGACATATCGGCGAAGGTTGGTGGGGTGTGGGAGGGAGTCCCTCTGGATATGAAGAGCAATGATTTTTTTAAAATCAGAATGGATATCAAAAAGCCCACCTTCAATTCTGATACACGCGGCCATTGTTAGGCAGAGGAGAATGGCTTTGGCCATCTTGGATGGCCCTGCTAACCCCTGCCATTGTCACGACACGGTAGCTGCACAACAGCTGCCGAAAAGCGCCATGACAAGAGGCCTGAATGGTAATAAGTTTGGCCAAATAAATGTCATTGTGATGAAGCCAAGCCCTGCTGTTTAGTTCTTATAAGTTCAATAAACTGCTAAAAAGGTTCATTGGGAACAGTGGCTCTCCTTCTCCATGTGCAAGGGCATTACTGTCGGTAAATATAGAGTAAAAACCGACAAAAATATACCCTATAAACTGCACAGTCCCGCACAAAAATGTCTGATGTAATTGACCTGCAAAGTAGGAGGGGCCAGCAATGTATTGTGACTTTGGAGTTGGTTTGGAGGAGGCAATATGAAGGCATCAATAATACAAAAGGCCATTTAACAGTAAACGGCTAAAGTACACAAAGGCAAGAGATCCCTTGGCAACCAGGGAAGTGGCTGGCAGGTTGACATGTGCTATGCCAGCATCTCCACTGGGTGAGTGTCTGTCACGGTCCAAGTCTGTCCCGCTTGATGAGCGAGCGGAAAGACACACACACACACACACACACACACACACACACACACACACACACACACACACACACACACACACACACAGGACCAGTCGACCCAGTCACATTCTGCCACCAACCCCACAGAGGGACGGACTCACCATTATCATGCAACAATGCAAAAAAGAAAAAAAAAAGCCCATTACCATCTTCTAAATATGCATGAATAAAAAAACCTGAATAACCATGGCCAGTTGTCACCTGAAGACTGGCCTTTTACTGTCCAATAAGCAAACATATCCGTCTCCCGGACTGATAGGCCTCATAAAGAGGGGATCGTCTTCCTGCTTTTCCCTGGAGCACTGCAAAGAAAGGGAATTTTGAAATGCTAAGTAAGGGAAATGCGAGGAGGTGTCGAGAGGCGGGAGGGGTGAATCAGTCATGCTGAGTGACATTTCTCAAATCTGCGCATCTTATCCACGTCCAGATATTCCGATGCGACTGTCATAGGATGTGACACGACAACCCCACCCCCATCGAGTGACGCCGTTTGTGCGACGCTTAGCAGACAACGCGCGTCGTGCCCGCTTCCTGTTTAATGCCGCTCTTTAAGGAATGGAGAGCTAAGTGGGAGGAAGGGAGAGGGGGCGGAGTGAAAACACAGACGAAGCAAATACGGACCCACCTGTGGAAGACATATGTGTTAGCCGAAAAGATCAAACACACTTTGACAACATTGATGTAAGACACATGTTGTTAAACACTTTCATTAATGGTGGCAACACGTGTTGGTAACACTTGACCACGGCTGGTTGTGATCATAAGGGCCACGCTGACAAGAAAATGAAGTAGCAGCGGTATTACAAAGTCTTTTTTTGTATAATGGGAAGGTTGACATTTGTGTAAGACGATTACAACTGTATTCTTTAGTCTTTATTGCCAAGGCATCGCATTGCTTTTGTCATGATGGTATAGCTTTTGTCTTAAAGGATTATGACCTCATACTTCCATTCAGTGCTTATGCCAGGCATGGGCAACTGAAATGCTGTTGGTTTGTTTGTTTTGAACTTTGTTTGGCTGCGTGTTTGT